>NC_133170.1:29230681-29533712 GCF_040802235.1 Manis javanica | reverse complement strand
AGAAGCAGGACAGAGGGAGGGAGGGGTCACCTGGCAGGGGGCGCTGGGTGAGCGCCTGAGGGGAGAGTTCCTCTTACTCCTTGAAGTTCTTTGGAGGCAGGATGTCGCCCCTGGTGTCTAGCGGGGGTGGGGAGGGTACCCGCATTTCACTCCTCAGCTTGAGCTCTTCCGCCTCTCTCAGCTCCTTTGCAGTCCTGACAATCACCTGGTTCCTCCTGTTCACGTCTGAGAAGATGGGTGTACAGCAGGTGTAGGTCAGAAAGCTGTCCTGACCCATCCAGAAGGGAGGGGGTACGGGCAGCCAGCCTGGGGGGTGGCAGTGAGCCCTGGAGTCCGTTAGCCAGCACCAGACATTGCTGTCGAACGGCCTGTCGGGCCTGCTGGGAAACGTGGCTGGCAAACGCCCCACATCAAGCCACGTGTGAAAGCTCCAGGTGTGCTGGGTGGCATCCTTCGATGGGGAGATGAGCTGGTGATGTACCTTGGACTTCATTTCAGGGCCAGCTGGTGGTAGGCTTGCTGGGTGAAGCCAGGCAATTCTTGGGGCACACTGGGAAGGAGGAACTCATGTTGAGCCCGTGTTTGGAAGGTTGGGAGGGTCTCACAGGCATGGACCATCTAGGGAGAGACAGAAGGGACTCTGGGGATGCGCTTGGCCCCTCCTTCCCAGGAGCAGCCTCAGAGAAAACACGCTTCCAGCCTCCTCCAGGCCTGCAGTTCCCATTGGGACATGGATGGCCTGGCAGGGAACTGCTTCTCCCTGTTCTGAGTTATCCTCATGGATTCTCATCATGTTTTCTTTCCATCTATCAGCTTTGGTTTGGATGCCCCCCCTCTTTCCTCAACTTCCATGTCCCTACTCTTCATTCTGCCTTCAGCCATCCTCTCTGTTCTTGTGTCCCCACACTGCGGCCCAGAAACTGGAGCTCTTAACAGTGCACAGCAGGCCTGAGGACACTGTGGGTGGAATGCCCCATCCCAAGCCAAGTGTAGAAAGAAGAGCTTCCTCCAGAGATGGGGCCCAGTTGCTTTTCCTTCCTGACCCCTCTTATTACTTAGTTCTTTGTCATTGGGGTGTTTCCCTCACTGCTCATAAAAATACAAGCAAGTAGAGAAAGCTTCTAGAATACTGGCTCCTTCCCTTTTCTGTGCCCCACCCCTCCATGAAACAGTAGCAATTATGTATTGACTGTGTGCTAAATACTTTTCCACATCTCACTGACCCCTCACAACCCTATGAACCAGTGTTGTTACTGTCCCATCACAAAGATGCAAAAAGCAAGACACCACGAGAGTAAATTACACCCCAAGTGAGGAGTGGGCAAGTGGCAGACCTGGGGCCTATGCCATCTGTGTGCTGCTCAGGGCACTGTGCTCGTCTAAAATGCTTCTCCCTCCCATCCACCCCAAGGACTCTTCTGATTCCCGAAACTTAACTGTTTGGGGGGCCCAGACCACCAAGTTGTTTCCATGTGACCTCCCCACTGGTGAGTCTGGGAGATGTAGTAACCAGGCATCCCCTCTCCTCTGTTCTCCATGTGGACAGTTCACAGGATTGAGAGGAAGACAGTGAAAATTCACAGGCCAGGCGGTGGCCCATGCCAGAAGGCAGCCCTAGCCCAGTGGCGCACAGAGGCGGGTTTCCCTCTGGGAAAAAGCAGCTGCACATGTCTCATCCCAGTCCCTCCTGATGCCCTTTTGTTCCAACCTGTATAATGGCCTCAGAATATGCACCAAGTGTGGGATAAACACTCTGAGAAGCAGTCATAGAAAAAGTCCAGGCTTTCCTAACCCCTATGACTGTGGCAGTATTACAAGAGTTTTTGAGTCTTTTGGGCTACTGCAGAAAACTAGTTTTACCTGACCAGAAAACCCCCAAAAACTTTACTGACAAACCAGGTCCCTGAGCCTTGGTGCTGTTAACAGCACATCCTTTCTCCCATAGGTGTTGCATCAGTCTAAGAACTGCCCCTTCTAAATCTAGAAGAGAATCAAATGTGAGCATAATATCATCAATGTAGTGATATAGCTGCACCATTTGCAGTTTCTTCTCTGTGGCCAAGTCCTGGGCTACAAGTCCATGACAAATGGTGGGACTGTGGTGGTATCCCTGTGGAAGGACAGTGAATGTCCACTGCTGGCCTTCCCAAGGCAAACTGTTCCTGACTTTTCTGTGCTATGTCAATAGAGAAGAAAGCATTAGCAAGGTTCACAACATAATGATACATCCCTGGTTCCTGACTGAGGGTGTCCATAAGGGCTGCTATAGAGGGGACAGCAGCACGCAAAGGGGATGGGGCTTTATTCAATTCCCTGTAATCCACAATCAACACCAGGAGATGTCCAGCTTTTTCACTGCCACACTGGGGGATTAAAAGGACTGTCAGTGGTCTTTACGATGCCCACCTTCTCCAACTCCTGTGAAGTTTCTCCAATTTCCTGGTGTCTCCCTAGCAATTTATACTGCTTAGTATTTGTTGCCCACCAAGGCACAGGCAAGGCTACAGGCACATGCTTAGCATGTCCTCTCAGAACTGCCTTTACCACCCATACCCTCAGTCTGAACTCACCTGCAGTGGTCTGTAACCCCAGGCCCTGCAGGATATTGGCTCCCAAAATATATTCAGGGATGGGAGAATTATACATAGTATACTCCTTTGGAGTTAAACACCCTAGCTCCAGTGGTATTTGGGCTTTCTTCACTCTAATTGCCTTACCCCCATAGCCATCTATCACAGTAGGAGTCCCAGGAAATACTCAAGGTTACCCTAAATCAGAGAACATTCAGCTCCTTGCCCAGTAGTGCCAGGACACACTGGACATTCAAGGGGAACCAATGAATTGCTAATTCTGCATGGGGCCTCCAGTCCCCACTATATCCATCAAGGTGGGGATGTGATGCCCAATCAAACCATGATGCTCAATCGTCCTCCTATAGGGGTGAGGGCTCTGGCAGAGCCTGAGTGCTCTCCTTCAGGAAGTCTTGCAGGGACACAAGCTGGACTTGGGGCTTTGCTTCTGGCTTCTGTGTCCTGTTCCTCTGCGGCTGAAACTGTTGCTCTGGCTTTAATTGGTGCCACAGTTCTAACAAGATCCTGTTGGGCTGCCCATCAAGTTTTTCTTTCACTACCCCGGATTTTATCAAATCAACCCACAATAAGTCCTTGAGACCTTCACTGGGCCTTTGCACCTCTCCTTTTGGTTGTAGCCCAGACTTCCTTCTGTGCTCTTATTGTTTCAACCTCCCCCTGATCTAAAGTTCAAGTAGCCTCACTTATGGGTTGCCCTATGTGGGGGCAAGAATAGTCACTAGGGACCCAAAGAAACACCTGATGGCTGCTGTCAGCCAATCCAGAAGCGCCCGATTCCCTGAGGCATGATGGCACTTTGCAACCACTGCCAGAGGGTAGAGTGGGTCATCAGGGAAGCCAGTCTACCCATTTCAGAACTCAACATAATAATGTTTTCTACCTCTGTATCCCAGAGCCGAAAAAGCCATGTAAGCAGAGGTTCCCGATGGCTTCTGCTAAAACCGGATGCTCATGCCCACCAGCCAGCTCATCCTGGGTATAGGGGGAGAGCATGGAGTGCTCCACAACCTGGGGAGGAAATGGCTCCTTCCCAGGTTGGTGCGTTTTCAGTTTAATTAATATTGGGTGGCCCTTTAAATCAGGATAGGCGTGTGCCTTGGGTGGTGGCCTCTGCAACAGATCAGCCCTTAGCCCCACCCCTTAATCCTCTCCCAACATCTCTACCACATCCAGGGCTGAAGGGACTGGTCATTCCTACCGGTCCCACATGGCCTCCTACAACGCGGATTCTCCTGCTTCTTCCTCCCTTGCTGCTAACATATCTTTCAGGAGTGTGATGCTAAAGTGGGTCTCTCTTCTGCCAAACTCTCTCTCTCTCCTCGATAACCCCTTCCACTATCTCGAGGAAAAGACATCCTACAATCCCAGCTGCTACATGGCCACTCAGGGCCTCTAAGCAGTCTTGTATCTAATGGAGGGCTAATTCCACAGCTTCCGGTGTCTCCACCCTTCCCCAATTCTGGGGAAGGCACCACTGCTCTAGGAGGTGCTTTACTGTAGACCAGTTCCCCCTAGGGGCTCCCCAGTTGGAAGCCTCACAGATAGGGGATTTCTGGGTCAAGCTGCACCCTCTACTGCAGCCACTGGGGCCTCCTCACCATCGATGGGTTGGGGGGGGGGTTCCAGGGCTCTCCCCACAATCTCTAGGAGCAGCCTGCCCAAGGGTCACACCCATGTAGACAGATTTTGGGGAGAGGTCCTGCTGACTATCACCAGATGTATCTATAGGGGAAGATTCGGAGCAAAATACCTTTGAAACTGAAATCAGTCAAAGGGAGAAAGTGGGAGAAACCCATTTATTTCTTACAAGCATTCATCCACTTCTGCTCTCCCGTGTCTCTCACAACCTGGCTTCAGATAAAGGGACCCCACCCAACTTCTCCAGTCCAGATATGCCCTCCCTCACCCTTGTAATTACCTATTGATATGGATATGGACTTCTCTCCACCCCTTGGAAACACCTATTGATATGGAGATGCACTAAAGCGAGGCGAGAGATTCTCAAAAGATTGCAATTTTATCCACAGACTCGTACACACAGAACACAAAAAATAGACTCACAAACACAGAGAAACTTGTGTGGGAGCCACCTGGAGCTTAAAGAGTCAGCTTGGTGCTAGGCAGGCAGCTGTGGGGTCTGTAGTGAAGGCAGGCACTCATTTCTCTCCTTTTTTATATGTCTCTGCTCTAGGCGGCCCAGGCTTGGGGGAGGGTACTGAGGGCCTGGGTTCCCAGGACCCCACTGGATGCTCTGCTGTGGGAGTTGCCTGGGGCCCCTAGGTCAGGCAGCATCAGGGGAGCACCTGGAGTCCTTGGGTCTTGAGAAGATATTTTCATGTGCAGGTGGTTGTTCAAATCCATGTTTGGGTGGCCGGTGGTGAGCTGACATCCCTTCTGGAGACACTTATTTCCTTCCAATCTATATGCCTTTTATTTCTCTATGCCCTGATAGGCTCTCCAGTAAGATGTTAAACTGGACTGATGAGAGCAGACACCCTTGTCTCATTCTTAATCTCTGGAAGAAAGCATTCACTCTCACCATTAAGTAGGATGCTAGCTGTATTTTTTCTGTAGCTGATTTTATCACTACCTAGAATATATTAAGAACTCTGAAAGCTCAATGAGAAAAACAATCCAATTAAAAAATAAGCCAAATATTTGAATATATACTTGACTAAAGAAGATCTAAATTTGAATTTATACTGACTAAAGAAGATGATAAATAAGCACATAAAAATATGCTCAATGTTATTAATCTGTCATTAGAGAAACACCAACTAAAATTCAATGAGCTACAATTAACTGGCAAATAAAATAAAGTGATGGTCAGGAAAAGATACAAATGGAATTATCAGGCACTGTGGTTGGTGTAAGATAAATTCTAGCCAAAATAAGCAGGCGATGAGAGGCAACAAAGAGCCAGGCAGTTTATTTGAGCACAATTCCCAGGTGATGTTCCCTGGTCCGGCTATCACAGGTCGCGGAAGTTACACCCAGGAGGGGAGGCTGGGAGTTTTTAAGAGAACAGGGAAGAGAGGGGGAAGTGGGCCATGCTAGGGGTAGGTGGGGAATTTTTTATTGGCTCAGGATTGGGTGATGGACAGGCAGAGGTCTCCTCCTTCTGGATGGAGGGGGTCTGCTTCTGGGGTTTGTCCGCAGGTCGTGGGACTAGAATCCAGGAAGAGCTGTTCTGTTCATTCCTTCCCCATAAGGCACAGAGCTACTTGGTGCTGTCTTTGCTCGCCTGCATTGTCCTCGCCCTTCTCCCTCCAGTGTGTCCAGCCTTACAGTTGGGAGTGGAAAATGTAACAATCACTGGATTACAGGTAGTTTGGAGTGGTAACCATGAACTTAACTATATGCCCTAGCAATCCTATCCCTAGGTATTTATGCAACATAAATGAAAACTTCATGTATTTATAGCAGCTTTATTTATTATCATGAAAAACTGGGAGCAATTCATATATCCCTCAGCTGGTGAAAAAGTGAACAAATGCCACTGAGCAGTGAGACAAAGGAAAGACTGATCACATATTCACAAGTGATAATTTCTCATTCTGCTTTGGCTCTGCCAAATTTTAGTTGGGCTCCCCTTCCCACAGGCCTGAATTTTGGCTCGCCTGAAAGTTTAAACAAACCCTAAAGCAGGGAGGTACCCTACCTCTCCCCTTAACAGCTCATTTTATCACTGACCACAGAATGGCATTTCTTGTTAAATGCCAACTCTTCTTCCCAAACTCCCTCCCCCCACATTTCCTGCTCCCCTTCTTACCCTTTTTATAAAGAATTCTTTTTAGAGCTTTCTTCCTACTGCAAAGTCCTTGTGAATAATGTGTCTCCTTATCAAAGTGCTAATTGGTTTTTATTTGACATATTGATATACACTATAAATATGGACAAATTTCAAGTGCATTGTGCTAAGTGAAAGAAATCAGACTCTCAGGTTACCAGCTGTAGCATTCCATTTAAAAAGCAAAAGTGTAAGAACAGAAAGCACACTTAAAGGTTGCCAAGGACTGGGGGCATACAAGGGGGTGTGAGGTAATTTAGGGAGAGGGCTACAGAACTATTCTGCATTGTGATTGTGATGGTGATTACAGGACTGCATGTGTTTGTCAAAACTCACAGAAATATGCATACACCAAAAGAGTTAATTTTACTGAATGTTTACTTTCTCAAGTGTTTCTGCTGACTTTCTTTTAACCACTACATTTCATTCATTACATGTATACCTCACAGAATAAATTCTAGGCAGGAAAAAAGAGATGTAGAATTGGATTGTCTTAATGTATACAATGACATTTGGATTTTGGCTCTATATAAAAATCTCAACCTCGTTCTTCCTGGTTTTACATTAAAGCAAAAGGATCTTAAAAACTCAGTATATAATAGCTTCCATAACAATTTCATTGTTAGACCAGTAAGATGTAAATCTCCCCAGTATATCTATTTGCCCCCTTATAAATCTTCTAAAAGCCCAGCTTTCTCTCCTGTATTCTCTGCATTTAGCTCCTCGGGCTAACATCCTCCTTTGTGTTATGCTCCATTTCTCTGTTGTTTATTTCTATCTCACCCTCCTTACAGGGCACACCCTGCCAGTCTCCCTCCAAACTCATCCCTTTTACATTCCACTCTGAGTACAATAACCTTCAAATTTCTAGTTGGAAAAACAATATTAAGAATTATCTCCTAGAACAAAGAAATAAACCATATTACTGGTCTAATTTTAACTTGTAGTTTCATAATCCAAAAAATTTAGTTTACTTACATGGTTTGCATATCCTGCATATCCGCTGAGTATGTTTCACATTTGCAGTGCATAACATTCTGATTGTTCTGTGTCAAGGGAAAACATTCTGATTGCTGGTTTCAGCTATCTAAGCACTTGGCTTAGTGGGTAAAGAACATTCTCTAAGAACTCTTATAAGTCTGAACCCTGTTTCTCAGGGAATCCAATATTCTGTCCTCCCCAGAAAAAAAGTAAATTAAATAAAATCCAGGGAGAAAGGAGAAGGAAAGAAGAAAAGGGATGAAATACATGTTTTTCAAAACAGAAAACAGGTTCAGTAGATGGTATCCTTTCTTCTGGACTGAAGTACAAATACACATTATGTTATTCCTCTTTCTCATTGCATTTCCTACACAGGAAGGAATGCTAAAGGATTTGCTTCTTGGTGGGTTCAGGCTGCCACCTCCACCCCAGAATCCCCACATGTTTTTAAATTACAAAGGATCTGTACACCAAAAGTCCCAGTTTTGGGGGGAACCTTTTGTTAGTATACATGTTACAGAACTGGAGTCTGAGTTTGCCATCGCTCTGGGGTTTAAATGACCTGTTACTTAGCATTATACTGTGACTTGCCAGGGGGCAAGTTGCCAGGGGGCAAGTTGCCAGGGACCTAGGGAAACTAGGACCAAGAATATAAACACAAAGAATGTTTTCCCTTTATTCTCCTATAATCTAATTCACCGTTCATTTCTCCTGCCTCAGAAATGTAAACACACACAATAAATACAATAATATATGTAACAATTACACACCTAGACTGCCATCCACCTCTATTCCCTTAAAACCTGTCTCCTATAGATGTTGACTGAGGTGCTAACTCTCCTGAAATGATGCAGTGAAAGGAAAGCTCCTCTGTCGCCTTTTTGTTTTTTACAAATTGCATCAAGTTTCCATTACCAGATCCACTCTCTTCTGTACTATCTGTCTCTAATATTTTCAGTGAAGATGACAGTTCTTCAGTGAATATTTCTGCTTTGTAATGAAGCTGCTACAGGCAGGAACTAAAAACTGAAAGCGAAGTAATGGGTAACCTTTGAATTACACTGTTTTGCAACTCACAGCTTCTCCATGATAAGATGATGAGTTACTAAAAGGAGATTATTCATTGGAAAATTGGAAATAAGTTGACTATAGGAATGAACATGTCAGACCATTAATATTTCCTGAGCTTTAATCAAAGGATAAGTAGTATCTGGCTCTGGGAGAAAGAACACTCCAGAACAAATAGAATACATACAAAGTTAAGTGATGTATAAACAAAGTAAGTGAAACTGCTAAGTGCTTTAGAATTTTAAAATGCAAAGTGCTTTTATCTTAGATCAGTTCATCAGGCTTCTGACCTATCAAAATGGACTAACAGGGACCATATATACCTTTCTTTCTGAATCAACTAAAAAGAATGAAAGAAAGGTAAGAAGTAGTATGAAAAAATCCTTTCAAGATGCTGGGCATCACACAATGAAGGGCAGTGATCCTCTGAAAACAAAACTGGTGAGCCCTAAAATTGCATCCACTTATTGCTCAGTATTTCAAAGACATTACTTAAGAATGGCATAACACCGGGGGGAAATCCTTGGGAAAAATACCTTTGAAACCGAAATCAGTGAAGAGGAGAAATAAAGTGGGAGAAACCCGTTTATTGCTTACAAGGAGTCATCCACTTCTGTACAACGCAGTTGCAGGAAAAGGGGCCCCACCCAACCTCTCCAGTCCAGATATGCCCTCACTTCCCCTAGTAATTACCTATTGTTTTGGAGATGGACTACTCTCCACCCCTTAGAAACATCTATCGACATGGAGATGCACTAAGGCCAGGGAAGAGATTCTGGAAATGTTGCAATTTTACCCACAAATGGGAAACCCAAGCAAATGCTAATTGATTCCAGGAGTCCAAGAGGCAAAAATGAGACAAAGTGTCTAGAAGACAGAGGATCAGAAGAAGAAGATGCCCTGAGAGAACCCTGGGGATCTATAGTGTTCCCCTTGAATTTAGCAGTGTACTGATCAGTCCCCCCTGTTCCCACCACCCCCATAAAGCCCTTCAGACTTCTCATTAAAAAGAAAAGCTGAAGTCCCTCAGTTATGACCCAGAGGATGGGAATTACGCTGAGTAGTTGGACATTAAATGAAATGGGAGTTTGAAAACCAAGGTAAAGCAAACTATAAACACAAAGGAGTCAAGTTCCTCCTCAAGGCCACAGATAAACTCTTGATTTATGTTTCCTTGAGATGTTTTGCGGGAACTTACGCTCCCACCAGATAAGCCACTTGCAGATCACAAACACAGAGACCCCAGACTTGGTAGAACCAGACTGACCCCTAAGATTCCTAAAGTAATCCCGTCACCTCATCGTTAACCAATCAGAAGAATGGGCACATGCTGATCACCAACCCTACAAGCCTTTCCCATAATTTTACCTTTAAAAAACCTTGCTGATAGTCCAATATGGAATTTGGGGCTATAAGCATTTGCTACTGATGCCAGGGTTCTTGTTCATGAAGCCAAAGAATGAGCTTCACAAACAGTCAAGGTAGGAGAGAAGGCACAGGCTTTTATTTATAGATAAAGTGAAAGAACAGAGCTCCCGGCTTACCCCAGGAGGGGACAAGAGAGTCTGTGGTGGTGCGTTTGTCTAGGGGATTTATAGGCAGTTGAGAGACCAAGAGTTAGGCAGGTGGATCCACCAGATGGTCTCTAAGTGTTTATTTATTTATTTATTTATTTTTAAGAGACACTAAGTTTCTTATCAGTTTTCCAGACTATTTTGCGGAGTTAACATAAGAAGTTTACTGCTTTGATCCTTTCTCATAACAGCAGTTTCTTGGTTTGGGAGCGTATCAGTCAAGGCCACTTGTTCTGCTTTCAAGGTGAGCTGAGTTACTGACTTGATTAGGGCCGGAGGAGGAAAAGCAGTCTCTGGGTAAAGTCAAAGATAAACTGGGCCTCTTGGCAGGCTAAAGTAAATTTTACAATAGCTTTATTTAATTGACACAAACAAGGCATGGGCCATGCTGAGGTATTTTCTTATCTGGGGGATGTTCAAATCTTCCAGGCCAGGCTATTCCTGGCTTTTTAGTTTTAACTAATCTTCACTGAAGAATGCTTATATTCCTAGTTTGATATTTTACTTTAGAGAATTAATGTGACTGTGTTTGTTTAATTGTTTAATATGGAGTTTGGTAGGGGTCTTTTTCCGGAGGCCCTCACCCTGCTCTTACTACACCTACGGTCCTTGTCTCACTACCAGTTGTCCTCGCTTGGTGTCCTGCAATTAAAGGAAACTATCCGTCATTCCCACTGAGTTGGGAATAGAGCCTGTTCAGACTATCTAGACTAGAAAACCTTATCACTTAGGGGGCATTTCAGAAATACTAAGAATTATCTTACTTAAGTAGTGGAGAGTGATTAGCCAGAGAAAAACCAGTGAGAAAGTACAACCACCTCAAACTCTTGGTTTCCCCTGTGAATTTACATTCACACCAATCCTCAATTTTCTCCCAGAACCTAATGAAAACTAGCCTCCCCTTTGCACCTTCAGACTTGCCTGTGGTTCATGTTAGTTTGCTTTCCCCAAATTGGAATTTCTCTGCTATTCCCAAATAAACTCATCTTTAATTAAACTACCATTTGCATTTTTTAAGTTCTTAAGTAATCACAGCACTAGGAGCATCTTTTGTTCTAATGAGGCAACTAGTGAGGCAACTAGCCCTGGGTGGCTCCTGGATGGGCACTGGTTACAACAATGACCAAAACCTGTTAAGAAGCTTGAATATTCTGACCCACCCACCCCCACCTCAAGAGTGGACAGAGGGTCGGGGAAATGGAGTTAATTGATCATGCCGACGTGAGAAGCCTCCATAAAATCCCAGCAGTGAGGAGCTCAGAGAGCTTATGAACACGTTGACACAGGAGGGTGATGCACCACACTTCATAGACATGAACGCTCCTGTGCACAGGACCCTCCCAGACCTCACCTTATGTCTCTCTTCATCTGGCTGTACATCTGTTTCCTTGATCATATCCTTTAATAACTGGTAAATGTGTTTCCCTGAATTCTGTTAGCCACTCAAGCAAATTAATTGACCTTGAGGAGGGGGTCATGGGAACCTCTGATTTTGTGGTGAAATCGGACACAAGTTGTGGGTAATTTGAGAACCTATAACTTGTGACTGGTGTCCAAACTGGGGCAAAGTCTTGTGCCATCTGACACTATCTTCAGGCAGTAGTGTTAGAACTGAGTTAAATTGTAGGACACCCTGGTGCCTCAGAGAATTGCTTGGTGTGGGGAGAACTCCCACACACTGGATCAGAAGTGAAGAGTTCTAAGCAGTAAAGGACACACACACAGAGGGAAGAAACTTAAAGAAGGAAAGAACTGTGGGTTTTTAATTTTACACAGGTCTTAAAAAAGGAATGCCCCAAAGGTTAGAACTGTCTTCCAAATTATTTTTTAACTGTGTCCTGGAACAAATCAAGAATATTTAGAGGAGCAAAGTAAAAATTGACAATCTCTGGAATGCAAAGATTTCAAAGAAGCAGAAAAGTAGGACCCAACATGAGAAGAAAATCAACCAATAGAAAAAGTCCTAGGACTGACAGATACTACAATTAGCAGGTAAAGAAATTAAAATATTCATGTAACTGTATTAACTAGAGCCATGAAAGATATAAGAAAAGGAGACCAACTCAAACTTTTAGTGATAAAAATTGCAATGTCTTGAAGTGAAAAATTCACTGGATAGCTTAGTTAATGGCAGTTTAGACTTGCAAAGGAAAAGATCAGTGAACTTGAAAACATAGCAATAGCCATTTAAGAGTAAATTCCATAATAAACTGTCATGGAATCCTTAAGAAAAAGGTTACTCACCTTTGACAAAAGTTACTACTATTAAGAATTATTTAAAATATCTGTTTTGTGGAGCTTCAAGAATTTTGAAGTACCATTTAACATGAATGACTCATGTCCTCCAGTGATTCTAAAAGGTAGCCTCTGTTGAGAATCACTGGTGTTGGGTGCATGATTTGGAAAGTCTAAAAATTGGTAACAATGATGTTATAAAGGTAGATTAGACACACAAAATGGACAGGATATAGCTATTGGTGAGCCCACGAAAGTAGGTGTGCAATGGAGGTATCAGTAATAAAAATGGTGCTTTTAGGAGATTTGATGTGACAGTGGCTTGTAATACGGAAGAGAGGTGGAAGGGGCTAGACAGAAAGTAATTAAAGTGTAGGGACCATGGGCAGGCTGCAGCACAATGTGTCACTGTGACGTGCAGATTATTTTGAGCTGCCCCTATCCTCTTCTCCTTGGTTGAGGATGACATATATAACTCATTCTCCCTGACTGTCTCAGGAACCCATGTCTATGACTTCCTGGTATGTATGTAATGAAACTTTGTTTTTTTCGCCTTTTACTTTGTCTCATGTCAATTTGTTTCTTAAATCAGCTAGAAGAACTTTAAGGGATAGAGGAAATTTTTCCTCCCGACAAAGGCACACTGTATTAATAAAAATTTCTCATATGCCCTTTTCTTTTTCTATTTTGTAAGCTTTAGATTTCCCAAACCCATTCTTTCTTTTGGTGTTTACGCTTGAAATGCCCAGAAACTGCCAGCAGGAAGTGTCTCTGAAAAATAAGAGAACTGACATTCCCCCTCTTTCCCAGTAGCAAAGAAAAAACAAAACAAAAACAAAGCTTTACTATTCAGAAATCTAAAATCTAGTTCTGATAAAATATTAAATTGATAACATTCACAAAACAATTGATATTAATTACTATCTTGATGAGTGCAGATTGGGTCATTTTCCAGAAATGACTTGATTGTGTCATTTTCCAGAATGACCCAGGCAAGGTAGGTGTGAGCACTGATATCTAGTCACAACATGGACATTTAAAAAGATCATAATTCTATGATACCAAGAAAACTACAACAGCTAAGAGCAAAATGTTTTGAAAACAGTGGCACGCCTAGCTGGTATGGCACCTAGAAGGAAACAATTTTTTTAAAATATACCTACTCTGCCACAGAGAGCTTGAGGATACTCAGACCCAGTTTAAAAACAAGACTTCTCCAAAAAGTTGGTGCATCTGTATTCCTGGAGAAGAAGGGGACTTGTGTCAGTTCCAAATGGATTGTAGCTTCCAATTAAAATACTAAGGCTTCTTGGGTTTGCCCAAGCCAAAGACCCAACATAGGGGTTATTCTAGCTGCCAAGTCTATTCAGTTTCAATTGTATACCCCAGGACTGAGAAAAATGACCACTGGGTAGGTCCCTGAACCCATTGTGTCCACCAGGTGCCAGATTTTAGCCAGTGCTCCATATTCCCAGGCTCTCCAAAACCTCTTCTCTACAGGGCTTCTGACGTATGATGTGCTTTGGGTCTCCAGCTACCAACATCAACTTGGACCCTGTGTTCAAGCATCCTCGACATGCTGGGCATTTCCATTTCCTCAATGTACAGTCACCTGAGTAAATATCCATAAATCTCTTTGAGGAATGCCCCAGAGAATCATCATAATTTATATTTGCCATGGTATCACCGCATACTGCTTCCCAGACACCCGGCCTCCTTTTCAGTTAATGAGCTTCTGATCTGAAAACAGGCTCAGCTCTGGCAGCATGACTTTTTATTGGGTGAACAGCCTCAGCCAGTCTTGTTCTCTCCCATTCATTCTTATTTATTTACTTATGTATGTATTTACTTCTTCATTTTTGGTTGTAGATGTTTAGCAGCTCCTGTCAGCCCCCTACCAGCCATGGCCTGCAGAGGAAAACCATGGCTGCACTTCTCAGCGGTGCTGGTGCCCATCTCACCTGGGCCTTCCTGGTGGTCTTGGTGAGCAGTGTGTTCTTTATTATGCAATGAAGCATAATCACCCTGGGGTTTTCTAGCCTCACAAAATGTATCCAGGCCAATAATTTCACTTCTCTCAGCCTCTTTATTCCTTCCACTACCCTCTACCCTCTACATATCAGATAGTTCTACTTCACCCAGTAACAGCCATCACTTTTTCTAAGCTTCTGAAAGGAAGCCTAGCAGCAAGTTTTTTCCATTCTCTGGGGTCCTTGCCAGGTGTTAAATTCCATATTCTGAGAAAGTGCCCTGAGATCCCTGAATTCTTATTTTTCCAGTCTTACATTCCAGGCTCCTTGATAAAGTTCTCTCAAAATTCCATCTCAGTGGTACCGTATGCAAACACAGGTGGTACTTGCTTGCTAATTCAGGAAACCTCTAGGCTATAGCGTTTCTGACCATCTTTATGAGGCTCAGCCTGTTCCCAGTTGAGTTTTGCTGGGATTTAACCCTAGCTATAAGTCTGACAGCCAGGACAGGAGATAGGAGTAGGTCTTGAGGGGGTCACATTGCTTTGCAGTGTGTATGTACTGAAGCATCTTTCAGTACTATAGAAATGCTAGCTCTTGCTGGGGAAAATGAAGCATTTCTGCAAGTTCTGTGAGTTTACAGGGGTCTGCAGAATCAACATCCTCAGAAATCCTTACCCCATGTTTCAGGCTCTTACGTTCTCTAACCAGGACCCCTTAAAATAATAGAGCTGCCATGACTGAGCATGCAGATGTTCTTTGAGCTCTGTTGACTATCAGATTTTAAGTCTGCTGCTCAACTGTGTCTATTTTTCCACTGCAGGAGATGAGTGTTTCTTCATGAGCTACTGAGGAGGCCCTCTGGCTCTCACATTTAGCCTTTGATTACTTGTCAGCGACCTTCAGTTTCTCATTATCCCTCTGTAGCATATAAATACAATTTAGCAGTAATGAGCCAACTCTTTTGTATTTGCAGGAATTTTCCTCTAGATTTTTCAAATATCTGAATCATTGCACCAACAATGGTAATCTCTTCCACTAGGACGTTCTCCCATGTCACCAGTGGTGAATTATTAGCTGCCACCTTGTACCAGGAACTACTCCACCTGCCACTCAAGATGTCATCCTCTTTGCCTGGAAAGCAATGAGTGTGCCGCCCCCAAATCCCCATTTTTCTGCCTGTTTCCTTGGACGACTCTTGGTACCATGTGTGTTCATTTAGGTCCTTCAAGAAGCAGACATTAAGACACAGTCAACTTGTAGGAGATTTTTGGAGAGAACTGCCTGTGAAGGTGTGGATAAAATGAGAGTTCCTGTGGGCAGGATTCTCACCTGGCCCTGGTTGACTAGCTCACTGCACACCTGGAGGCAATACATGGTTGTTGACTGTATAAAGAGCTCCACCCAGTGCTCTGGGTGCGACATGGTGGCGGGGGTGCAAGGCTGCAGGAGAGCAGAGCAGAGGCTGGAGTGGTGGCAGCGCCGAGGACAGAGGCCCAGAGGATGGCTGTGCAGGATGACTGTGCAGAGAGGCCCAGAGGATGGCTGTGTGGGTCTACTGTGCAGAGAGGCCCAGAGGACGGCTGTGTGGGACGACTGTGCAGAGAGGCCTAGAGGCTCTGTGTGGACAGAGGGTCCCAGAGGCAGAGACCAGCTTGATGCATGCAGACTCACTCTGAGTGAAGGGGATTTTAGTGACTGACCTGCCACCTGGAAATAAAGTTGGGTATAACCCTTTCATCTCGAGAATGTTTTGCTGTCATTTCTTTGGTCACATTGAATCCATAGTGAACTTGCCCGGGGCTGAAACCCTTTGGCAAGACAGAAGGAAATGCCTGCATTCATGCTGAAATCACAATGCAAAGACATAAATAAGCTCCCAGCCAATGAACACTACAGCAGTTCATTTCTGAAAGATGTGGATCTCCTCTGAGATCTATATATGTATATCTATATATGTACAGATGAGATTGAAATGAAATTAAGAAGATGAAAGATATCTTGAAACAATGTGTTAAATTTAAGACACAACTGTATCAGTATTATAGCTTTCTTAAGGCATCAGTAGGGATTTTTGCCTCCAGAGCAAGTTTTATTTTAGTCTTTTACTGAATTAAATAGAAACATATCTCCTATTGGGTTATAAACATGACAAATATCCCATAATCTAGCCCCAGTTATGATCCTGCACAGAAATCTTCATGAGTGAAGTGCATCACCAAGTGTACAGAGCTTTTGTAAACTTTAATTTCTGTTTTCAGGTCCCCACTGCTGGATAACAAGAAGATTCCAGAGGCAAGGTCCCCCTTGGACAATTTATGACTTTGGGTCTCAAGGTACATGCAGAGAATACATGCTGCCATCTATCTCAAGGGTGCACAGAAGACTCTCTTCTTTGTGGGAGATGAATACTACAGGAATGACTTTCCTCCTTTTGATTGTCTAGATGTATTCAATGGGAAGGAAAAATCCTTTGGCAGAAAAGAATGCAAGGCAAGTTTGCAATAAGCTCATTGACTCTTGTTGGCCATTTGCAGTGCCATTTGCTGGTGGCCAACACTGTCTTGGAGATGCAGAAACATCCATTCAACAATCCCATTGTTTAGTCTCTAGCGCTCGAAACAGTCTGATCTTTCAATACGCTTATTGACTGGACCCCTAGTGGCCTAAAAGTGGGGATGCAGCATCCCCATAGCTACCCACCAGAAATGCCTGAGGGGAGAATTGACTCCCTGTTATGTGAGTGCCCATGCATTCTAGAATACTCTAATTTTGTGCAAAATGGATGTGGTCATGACTGTGGGGCTCTTTGAAGGAAAGTCTGCTGAAAGGAAGAGGACTTACTGCTAAGTCCTTTTATCCAACCCAGAACATAACAACTCTTTTTATCCAAAGTGGATCACGTATAATTTCCATGCCTGTCTTGTATGGGATTATTATAAGCAGATCTGAACAAGGTGTCATCCGTCATCCAATCACTGCACACAGGGTCACTCCTCATCTCACCTCCTGGGTTTCTATCCTTAACTGACTGATGGTGAAGAATGCGTGCAGCCTTTGCCCAGCTCTGCATACCTTCCCCTCTGTTCCCAGTTCCCACTTTGGCACTGCTTATTTTTGTGAACTTAAAAGGAGAGAGGCAAAATCCAAGTCAAAGCAGGTGACTCTGCTAAACACTTTACTTCCATGTCAGGCTCTGGTTGGAAGCAGGAGAGTCCCCAACTTTTATCCAGGGGTTTTCATTTTATTTATGTTACCTATTTTTAACAACCATTTCTATGACATTAAAGAGATGTAAATATTTGCAATCTTCTTCCACCTAACTGATAACTTCCCCAATTTGATACTGAGAAACATACAATAGGAGTACAGATATATTTCATGAAAAGGAAAATTTATTTTATAAAAATGAGTGCCAAAAGGACACCATCAACAACAAAAAGGCATCCTACAGTATGGGAGAATATATTTGTAAATAGCATATCTGACAAGGGGCTAACATCCAAAATATATAAAGAACTTAGATGCCTCAACACTCAAGAAACAAATAACTTGATTAACAAATGGGCAGAGGATATGAAGAAATGGTTCTCCAAAGAAGAAATTCAGATGGCCAACGGACACATGAAAAGATGCTCCACATCACTAATCATCAGGGAAATGCAAATTAAAACCACAATGAGATATTACCTCACACCAGTAAGGATGGCCAGCATCGAAAAGACTAAGAACAACAAATGCTGGTGAGGATGCGGAGAAAGGGGAACCCTCCTACACTGCTGGTGGGAATGTAAGCTAGTTCAACCACTGTGGAAAGCAGTATGGAGGTTCCTCAGAAAACTGAAAATAGAAATACCATTTGACCCGGGAATCCCGCTCCTTGGAATTTACTCAAAGAATACAACTTCTCAGATTCAAAAAGACACATGCGCCCCTATGTTTATCGCAGCACTTTTTACAATAGCCAAGATATGGAAGCAACCTAAGTGTCCATTAGTAGATGAATGGATAAAGAAGATGTGGTACATATATACAATGGAATATTATTCGCCATAAGAAAGAAACAAATCCTACCATTTGCAACAACATGGATGGAGCTGGACGGCATTATGCTCAGTGAAATAAGCCAGACAAAGACAAATGCCAAATGATTTCCCTCATTTGTGGAGTATAACAATGAAGCAAAACTGAAGGAACAAAATAGCAGCAGACTCAGAGACTCCAAGAATGAACTAATGGTTACCAAAGGGGAGGGCAGGTGGGGAGGGAGAAGGGGATTGAGGGGTATTATGTTTAGTTCACATTGTGTGGGGGATCACGGGGAGAACAGTGTATCACAGAAAAGGGACATAGTGGATCTCTGGCAACTTGCTGCACTGATGGACAGTGACTGCATTGGGATATGGGTGGGGACTTGATAATGTGGGTAAATGTAGTAACCACATTGTTTTTTCATGTGAAACCTTCATAAGAGTGTATTCAACCATACCTTAATAAAAAAAAAATGAATGCCAAACAAACATGGACCCCACCAAGTCTCCTGGCCCCTGAGAGCCCTGGTAGCACTGCTCAAAGTTCCATCTGGTGTCATAAGTTATCACGTCCAGTCCAGTGCTTCAACCACTAAACCAGCAACTTTTCTTTCAGACCTTCCTTTCTGCAGCACTGATAGTAATTCATTTACTAAGTCCCTAATATCAGCCAGGCATGTTCTCCAAAGTCTTCCTTTAAAGTAAGGCAGCTAAAATCACAGTGCTGACCTACAGGAAGCTAGGTATTGTGCATCCTGATTCCCATTAGGGATTTTCAGAGAATAAGGTGGACTGAGCCAAGGACAAGAATATGTGTGGGAGTGTGAGGGCGTTTATGTTACAATTATTCACTTAATTTCTCCAAGGTTGTTCATAGCCCAGTTCTCATTGGGGGAATTATCCACTCTCCCATTATTTCTATTCTCCATTCACTGCCTGGTCTTTGAACTAATCTACCAACCACCAGCACCCAAAGTGAAGCATGCACCTCCAGCCAGCAGGATTGAGGCTTATCAGCTAACACAAAAAGCTTTTTAATTCTCTGTAAATGTAAGGTTGGGGAGGGAAAGGGTCTCTGATTTTAATGATGTCTGGTCCTCCCTGAGGAAATAATACTAAACCTTGCCAATTCAGCCTCTGTGAGTGTCTATTAAGGACAAGTCTTTACTAATCTAGATAAAACTGATTCATTAAAAGTCAGTCTAAGGCATTAACTCAAAGGTTAAAGAGCTCATTTTGCTGGTAAAGGAAGGAAACCATAGTAGGCACATTTAACATTAACCTTCCCAGGCTATTGAAAGTATTGTTAATAATGCATGTAGACACCTAACACAGTGCCTGGCACATAGTAGGTGCTCAAAAACAGTAACTGTGCAGTAATAGTAGGAACTTCTATGGTTATTAGCAATTAATTGCTTAAAATTAACACATGACTGCTTACACCTTCAGTATTCCTCTGAATAGCATCCAGTCAAAGAATTGATCAAAAGGCACTGACGTTGCACTGAAATTACTGCTTTTGGCAAAACATGGACAATCCTTTCAGCAATGAGTCTAATATTTTACACACACTAATTTACACACTAAAGAATAAGACAAACAGCCTTGACCTACAGCTTGAAGATTCAAAAACAGCTATTGTATCCCCTCTACTAATAAACCCTCCCCTGAATTCCACACCTTTTGTTTAGCCAGGCCTCATAGTATGACATCATATTGCCGTGTGAAGCCTTGTATCAGTTAGAAACTGTGTTCAGCTGATAGTAACAGAGGCCCAAAAGTAATGGTGGCTTAAACACATAAGGATCTGTTTTTCTCATATATGTAAAATGTCTGAAGCTTAACAGGTTTAGAGCTGATAAGGGGCGCGGTGGTCATGAGAGACCCCAGCTCCTTCTAACAGTTTTCTCTGCTCTTGATGCATAGTTTCCACTCTCATAGCTGCCACAGATGGAAGGTGGCCAGGGGAGCCTTGGTCATTATATCCTGTCCCAAACAGGGAGGAGGAGGAAGCTGGGAGGGAAGCGCAAAGGAGACAGATGAAGCTGTACAGGTATAGCATGTGACCATACTCAGAAACAGAAGGTTCCATCCCCACCGTACAACCAAGAATCTGAGTACATTGACATGCATTGACTGCGTTAGGATTTAGTTTCCTTAGTCATCCTTCAGGGTCTGCTTAGGTCTTCATGCTCATTCAGCCTGCAACACAAACAATGTGCCAAGGGAAGAAAAGTCTCTGGGGATGCATATTGTCAGAGAGATTCTCCATGAACTCCTAGAAGTAGGGTCCAGTTTTAGTGACCAAAGTGCCACGAGAATACAATTGAAGAACTTCCCCCATGAGGAGAAAGGCCGGCTTGGGCCCAGGTTGGTTTAGGCTCTAGTGAGAACCCACAGGTCAGTGTAGCAGCAACTTACAGAGGAACAGCCACAGGGAACTATGAAGTGGGCTCTACTATGCTGATGCCATTAGGTGCTACCAAACCAAATGACATACTGGTTAAACCTTACCAACAAGGGCTGCTTCTCCAAAATCCATTTGCATTTATTCCTTCCTTTTCTCTTTCTATCAGCCCCCAATTATCCAGCCAGTTTTCCTTTCTTCACTTTCAGCACCTACAGCTAGTTTTTCCCTGTAGATGTTCTTCCCCACCTACCAATAGGAGAGCAGTGGCTATACCAAGGAGTTTCTGGGGACCAGGGGACTGGGAGGGGAGTGCAGTCCTGTCAACTCCATCATTCTCTAAGGTGGCCAATGTTTCCTGAATTTTTTGTAAAGTGACTTGCAAATATACAGGTCTCAGCCTATTACCACCCCTAAATCCCTCTTTCTAGCAGATAGACTGGAGACATAATTGATGGAAAGTAGAACACAAATCTTCCACATTCTCTCTTTCCTGGATGCCCCAGAGACACTAGAAATGAATCTGTTCATTTAATGATCTTATAGTCATCACAGAGAAATAAATAGTAAGTAATAAAAATAAGAAAATGAGTAGAGTACAAAATCTTGTTTTTTAAATTTAAACAAATGCATGTGAAAGCCTGTCATATAAGTACTCAGTTCACATTGGGTGCTGTTATTACCCTCAACAAGTCTTGCAGTTGAGAGTGAATACAGATAAATAATTAAAAGCAATCTAAGTGCCACAAGTGCTTTGAGAGGAGACTGCACAGGGATCAGTGGGGCAAAATGAGGAAATGGCCAACTTTAGCAAAAGTGCCAATAAAGAATTCTTAGGGTAGGCAATGACTGAGCTACATCTTGAGAGTTGAGTAGGAGTTTCCCAGACAGGAGGCAAGAGGGGTGGGGTGGCTTCCAGGCAGAGAGAGCAGATGAAGCAAAGGCCCTGATGCATGAAATAGCCTGTGTGTGCGGGGCAAACCTCAAGCAGTTCAGCATGATTAGAACATGGGCTGGAATGAGAGATGTGGCCCAAGATAAGTGTGGTGTAAATCATGGAGGGCCTATGCCTTCCTAGGGAAATCAGTATTAATTTACAAAGAAGAGGGGTATATTTAAATGTCTTAAATAAGGACACAAACCAATGAGATTTAGGTTATAAAAGTATTACCCTGGCAGCACTGCGACTGGATTAAAGGAGAATAAGACTGGAAGTCAGCCAAACCAGTTAGGCCACAAAGTAGTGGGAAACATCCTCATACGTACTCAAAAAAAACTCTCAACCAAGATTCCTATGTTCAGCAAAGCTATTTTCATAAATTAAGGCAAAATAAAGATATTACCAGATAAATAAAAACTGAGGGAATTTTTTGGTAGCACATCTGCCTTTAGAAATACTAAAGAAAGTTCTTCAGGCTTAAAGCAAGTAACACCAGACAGTAATGTGAATCCTCATAAAGAAACAAAAAGCACCAGTAAATGTAATTATATGATTATAAAAGATAATATAAAACTATATTTCTTCTTCTTTATTCTCTTAACTGGTCTTTAAGTTAACTGTATGTATATGTATATATCAGTATTATTGGGCCTATGACATATAGAAAAATAATGTATTTGTCAATTACAGCACAAAGGAAGTAGTGGGAGAAAAACTGTACTAGGCTAAGGAAATGACACCAGAGGGTAAATCAAATTCACAGAAACAAACAAGAACCAGAGATGGTAAATAAGAAGATTAATGTAGCAATATCTATAAATATATACTTTGTTCTCTCAGCTTCTTCAGAAAACATTAAAATATATAAAATAGTAATGATAACCATGTTTTGGGTTTGTAACATATTCAGAAGTAAAACATATAGCAAGAGTACACAGAAGGAAGGGTAAGGGATGGAACTCGATAGGAGCAATGTTTCTACATCTCACTGTAAATAAGTTAGTATAAATCTAAAGCAGATTATGGTAAATTAAGGTTTCTAATGGTATGCTCTATAGTAGCCACTAAGAAAATAAGTTTGTAAAATGCAGTCAAAAAATCATGAAAGTAAAGTTGTACATTGGAGAATTTTCACTAATGCAAAAGAAAACATTAAGGAGAGAAAAAGGAGCCCAAAAAGCATCAGACATATAGAAAACAAAAAGTAAAATGGCAGATATAAATCCAATTTTATCAATAATATTAAATGGGAATGGATTAAACAGTCTAATCAAATGGCAAAATGACAAAATAAAGGGCAGAAGCAACAACTGAGTAATAGTAGTTGGAGACTTCAATACTTCACTTTCAGTAATGAATAGAACTAGACAACAAGATCAGTAAGGAAAAGAACTCAAACAGCACTCACTATAAACCAACCAGACCTAACATTTCTGTAGAACACTTCACTCAGCAAAAGCAGGATATACATTCTTCTCAAGGGCATATGGAACATTGTCCAGGAGACAATGTTAGGCCACAACACAAGTCTCAGTAAATTTAAAATAATGGAAATCATACAAAATATCTTTTCTGATCATAATGGAAGAAAACTAGGAACAAATACAAGAAGGAAAACTGGAAAACCTATAAACATGTGGAAATTAAATAACATACCCCAAGTCCCCTACCCCAAGACCCAACTAATGGGTCAAAGAAATTACAAGAGAAGTTCGAAAATACTTAAAGCTGAATAAAAATGAAAACACAACATATGAGTTTGGTTTTTACTTCCAGGAATAAGCCTACTTATGGATTCCCTGACATGTACTATAATTCTTTTAACAGGAAATATCACTACAATACAAATTGTAATTATTCTTTATAATTAGTGGCTTTTATGGACTTAACATTTGTTATGATGAACATAAACATCAATCTCTAAACATAACACAAACAAAATACTGTGTGAAGTCTTGTTTCCCAATGTTTGTTATACTAAATATGTACTCACTGGTCTTTGAAGTAGATTATGGTGGGCAAATCCATTCAAATGCATTTTCATACTATGCAAGAGATGGGTATTTTGCAACAAGAAAAGTTTTAACAAAAGCCAATAAAAATGTTGTATAAGAACAGTTCCTCATTTCTCTTTCCAGTTAATATTTAGTAGCTTCTATCACACCTTATTTGGCAAAAAATTCTGTGTACCTCTGAAAAACCCAAACCCTGAGATAGAGTATCATGAGCACGCAGACCCAGAAAAGGTAACAGTAATTCACTCTACTTCCTGCTTCCTAACAATAAAATGCCCTCATTGATAGAATCTTTAACAATTAGCCACCCCAATTCATTTTTCCTTTTGAACTCTTATTTATGCTTCAAGACACAGATCATTATTCCTCTTTCTTTAAGTCTTTCCAAACTCATCAAAAAAGAGTTTATCATGCTTTCCTTTGGGTAGCCACCAAACTATTACTGCACACATCTCAGTAGGGTGTACTTTCTGTTTGTCACTGTAGAGACACAGGTCATGCCTTTTTTCGTATTGGTTCTCCAGCGACCCTTTGGTATGTACAGGACAGTACAAACCGTCATTACTTCTGCTTACCAGGTATTCCAGCTCTCCACCCTTCAGCCATGTAAGTTTATATTTGTTAGCCCGCTTTTGTGTGGGTAGAATGGTGTTTCTACTTATGGTCAGCAAGTTGTGAACAAAAAGACCTATATCATAATTTGGATGGATCATCTCTGAAAAGAGACCCTTCAGAACACCATTATTATTTCCACAGTTAACAATGCTGTAAATGGTGGCTGGCCCTTCAGCTTGGCTTGAGAGTGAGAAAAACATGAATCAGAGATGGCAACTCACTTGAGACAGAGATGTAGCATAGCATGAGCAAAAAATCACTTTGATGTTTTAAGCTACTAAAAGGTTGCAGCTACTTTTTTATTATTATTAATCATTGTGTATTTATTATTAAAAAGTGCTAGACAGAATTAACATACAATTTTGGCACAAGTAAGTACAGTATCTAGATAAAGGCATTGATTCTTCTTGAAGTCATCGGACAGGATTTGAATCTTGGCTCTGCAATTTACTAGCTGTGCAACTGGATTAACTTTTTTTTTTAATGATTATTTTTTAATTTTGTTATCAGTAATCTACACTTACATGAAGAACACTATGTTTACTAGGCTCTCCCCTACCCCAAGTCCCCCCCCCCTACAAATCCCATGGCAGTCACTGTCCATCAGCATAGTAAGATGTTGAAGAATCACTACTTATCTTCTCGGTGTTGCACAGCCCTCCCCTTTCCCCCACCCCCCACATTATACATGCAAATCATAATACTCCCCTTCTTCTTCCCCGCCCTTATGTACCCTCCCATTCTCCCCAGTCCCTTTCCCTTTGGTAACTATTATTCCATTCTTGGGTTCTGTGATTCTGCTGCTCTTTTGTTCCTTCAGTTTTTTCTTTGTTCTTATACTCCACAGATGAGTGAAATCATTTGGTATTTGTCTTTCTCCACTTGGCTTAGTTCACTGAGCATAATACCCTCTAGCTCCATCCATGTTGTTGCAAATTGTAGGATTTGTTTTCTTCTTATGGCTGAATAATATTCCATTGTGTATATGTACCACATCTTCTTTATCCATTCATCTACCGATGGAACACTTAGGTTGCTTCCATTTCTTGGTTATTGTAAATAGTGCTGCAATAAACATAGGGGTTCATCTATCTTTTTCAAACTGGAGTGCTGCATCCTTAGGGTAAATTCCTAGAAGTGGAATTCCTGGGTCAAACGGTAAGTCTATTTTGAGCATTTTGAGGAACCTCCAGATTGCTTTCCACAATGGTTGGATTAATTTACATTCTCCCCAGCAGTGTAGGAGGGTTCCCCTTTCTCCACAACCTCACCAACATTTGTTGTTGTTTGTCTTTTGGATGGTAGCCATCCTTACTGGTGTGAGGTGATATCTCATTGTGGTTTTTTTTGTTTTTTATTTTTTAGGTGTATTTATTTATTTATTCATTCATTCATTCATTTATTTAAAGAACATTATGTTTACTAGGCTCTACCCTACCCCAAGTCCCCCCCGCCCAAACTCCATTACAGTCACTGTCCATCAGCATAGTAAGATGTTGAAGAATCACTACTTATCTTCTCGTTGCACAGCCCTCCCCTTTCCCCCACCCCCCACATTATATATGCTAATCATAATACTCCCCTTTCTTCTTCCCTGCCCTTATCCCTCCTTACCCTCCCATTCTCCCCAGTCTCTTTCCCTTTGGTAACTGTTAGTCCATTCTTGGGTTCTATGATTCTGCTGCTGTTTTGTTCCTTCAGTTTTTCTTTTGTTCTTATACTCCACAGATGAGTGAAATCATTTGGTATTTGTCTTTCTCCGCTTGGCTTATTTCACTGAGCATAATACCCTCAAGCTCCATCCAAGTTGTTGCAAATGGTAGGACTTGTTTTCTTCTAATGGCTGAATAATATTCCATTGTGTATATGTACCACATCTTCTTTATCCATTCATCTACCGATGGACACTTAGGTTGCTTCCATTTCATGGCTATTGTAAATAGTGCTGAGATAAACATAGGGGTGTATCTGTCTTTTTCAAACTGGAGTGCTGCATCCTTAGGGTAAATTCCTAGAAGTGGAATTCCTGGGTCAAATGGTAAGTCTATTTTGAGCATTTTGAGGAACCTCCATATTGCTTTCCACAATGGTTGAACTAATTTACATTCCCATCAGCAATGTAGCAGGGTTCCCCTTTCTCCACAACCTTGCCAACATTTGTTGTTGTTTGTCTTTTGGATGGTAGCCATCCTTACTGGTGTGAGGTGATATCTCATTGTGGTTTTAATTTGCATTTCTCTGATAACTAGCGATGTGGAGCATCTTTTCATGTGTTTGTTGGCCATCTGAAATTCTTCTTTGGAGAACTGTCTGTTCAGCTCCTCTGCCCATTTTTTAATTGGATTATTTGCTTTTTGTTTGTTGAGGTGTGTGAGCTCTTTATATATTTTGGATGTCAACCCTTTATCGGATCTTTCGTTTATGAATATATTCTCCCATACTGTAGGGTACCTTTTTGTTCTATTGATGGTGTCCTTTGCTGTACAGAAGCTTTTCAGCTTGATATAGTCCCACTTGTTCATTTTTGCTTTTGTTTCCCTTGCCTGGGGAGATATTCTCATGAAGAAGTCACTAATGTTTATGTCCAAAGGATTTTTGCCCATGTTTTTTTTCTAAGAGTTTTATGGTTTCATGACTTACATTCAGGTCTTTGATCCATTTTGAATTTACTTTTGTGTATGGGGTTAGACAGAGATCCAGTTTCATTCTCTTACATGGAGCTGTCCAGTTTTGCCAGCATCATCTGTTGAAGAGACTGTCATTTCCCCATTGTATGTCCATGGCTCCTTTATCAAATATTAATTGACCATATATGTTTGGGTTAATGTCTGGAGTCTCTAATCTGTTCCACTGGTCTTTGGCTCTGTTCTTGTGCCAGTACCAAATTGTCTTGATTACTGTGGCTTTGTAGTAGGGGAAGTAGCTTGAAGTTGGGGAGTGAGATCCCTGCCACTTTATTCTTCCTTCTCAGGATTGCTTTGGCTATTTGGGGTCTTTGGTGTTTCCATATGAATTTTTGAACTATTTGTTCCAGTTGGTTGAAGAATGTTGTTGGTAATTTGATTGCATCAATTCTGTATATTGCGCTGGGCAGGATGGCCATTTTGGAAATATTAATTCTTCCTAGCCAAGAGCATGGGATGAGTTTCCATTTGCTAGTGTCCTCTTTAATTTCCCTTAAGAGTCTCTTATTGTTTTCAGGATATAGGTCTTTCACTTCTTTGGTTAGGTTTATTTCTAGGTATTTTATTCTTTTTGATACAATTGTGAATGGAATTGCTTTCCTGATTTCTCTTTCTATTAGTTCATTGTTAGTGTATAGGAAAGCCACAAATTTTTGTGTGTTAATTTTGTATCCTGCAACTTTGCTGTATTCCGGTATCAGTTCTAGTAGTTTTGGAGTGGAGTCTTTAGGGTTTTTTATATACAATATCATGTCATCTGTAAACAGTGACAGTTTAACTTCTTCTTTACCAATCTGGATTCCTTGTATTTCTTTGTTTTGTCTAATTGCCATGGCTAGGACCTCCAGTACTATGTTAAATAACAGTGGGGAGAGTGGGGTTCCCTGTCTTGTTCCCCATCTCAGAGGAAAAGCTTTCAGCCTCTCCCTTGCTGTTCAGGACAATGTTAGCTGTGGGTTTATCATATTTGGCCTTTATTATGTTGAGGTACTTGCCCTCTATACCCATTTTGCTGAGAATTTTTATCGTGAATGGATGTTGAATTTTGTCAAATGCTTTTTCAGCATCTATGGAGATGATCATGTGGTTTTTGTCTTTCTTTTTGTTGATGTGGTGGATGATGTTGATGGATTTTCAAATGTTGTACCATCCTTGCATCCCTGGGATGAATCCCAGTTGGTCATGGTATATGATCCTTTTGATATATTTTTGAATTCGGTTTGCTAATATTTTGTTGAGTATTTTTGCATCTATGTTCATCAGGGATATTGGTCTGTAATTTTCTTTTTGGTGGGGTCTTTGCCTGGTTTTGATATTAGGGTGATGCTGACTTCATCGAATGAGTTTGGGAGTATTCCCTCCTCTTCTATTTTTTGGAAAACTTTAAGGAGAATGTGTATTATGTCTTCTCTGTATGTCTGATAAAATTCCACAGTAAATCCATCTGGCCCAGGGTTTTGCTCTTGGGTAGTTTTTTGATTACCACTTCAATTTTGTTGCTGGGAATTGGTCTGTTTAGATTTTCTGTTTCTTCCTTGGTTAGTCTTTGAAGGTCGTATTTTTCTAGGAAGTTGTCCATTTCTTCTACATTTCCCAGCTTGTTAGCATATAGATTTTCATAGTATACTCTAATGATTCTTTGTATTTCTGTGGGGTCTGTCATGATTTTTCCTTCCTTGTTTCTGATTCTGTTGATGTGTGTACATTCTATTTTTGTCTTAATAAGTCTGGCTAGAGGCTTATCCATTTTGTTTATTTTCTCAAAGAACCAGCTCTTGGTTTCATTGATTTTTTTCTTTTGTTTTATTCTTCTCAATTTTATTTATTTCTTCTTTGATCCATATTATGTCCCTCCTTCTGCTGACTTTGGGCCTCATTTTCTCTTCTTTTTCCAATTTCAATAATTGTGCCTTTAGACTATTCATTTGGGATTGTTCTTCCTTCTTTAAATATGCCTGGATTGCTATATACTTTCCTCTTAAGACTGCTTTTGCTGTATCCCACAGAAGTTGGGGCTTTCTGTTGTTGTTGTCATTTATTTCCATATATTGCTGGATCTCTATTTTAATTTGGTCATTGATCCATTGAGTATTTAGGAGCGTGTTGTTAAGTCTCCATGTGTTTGTGAGGCTTTTTGCTATCTTTGTACAATTTATTTCTAGTTTTATACCTTTGTGGTCTGAAAAGTTGGTTGGTAGGATTTCAATCTTTTGGAATTTACTGAGGCTCTTTTTGTAGTCTAGTATGTGGTCTATTCTGGAGAATGTTCCATGTGCACTTGAGAAGAATGTGTATCCTGTTGCTTTTGGATGTAGAGTTCTATAGATGTCTATTAGGTCCATGTGTTCTAGTGTGTTGTTCAGTACCTCTGTGTCCTTACTTATTTTCTGTCTGGTGATCTGTCCTTTGGAGTGAGTGGTGTGTTAAAGTCTCCCAAAATGAATGCATTGCCTTCTATTTCCTCCTTTAATTCTGTTAGTACTTTTTTCAGATATATTGGGGCTCCTATGTTGGGTGTATATATGTTTGTAATGGTTATATCCTCTTGTTGGACTGACCCCTTTATCATTATGTAATGTCCTTCTTTATCTCTTGTTACTTTCTTTATTTTGAAGTCTATTTTGTCTGATACTAGTATTGCAACACCTGCTTTTTTCTCTCTGTTGTTTGCATGAACTATCTTTTTCCATCCCTTGACTTTTAGTCTGTGAATGTCTTTGGGTTTGAGGTGAGTCTCTTGTAAGCAGTATATAGATGGGTCTTGCTTTTTCATCCATTCTATTACTCTGTGTCTTTTGATTGGTGCATTTAGTCCGTTTACATTTAGGGTGATTATTGAAAGATATGTACTTAATTGCCATTGCAAGCTTTAGATTTGTGGTTACCAAAGGTTCAAGGTTAGCTTGTTTATTACCTTAATGTCTGACCTCACTTGCTTATTGAGTTGTTATAAACACAGTCTGATGATTATTTCTTTCCCTTCTTTTTCCTCCTCCTCCATTCTTCATATGTTGGGTGTTTTGTTCTGTGCTCTTTTTAGGAGTGCTACCCTGTAGAGGTGGTTTGTGGGAGGCAAATTCCCTCAACTTTTGCTTGTCTGGGAATTGTTTAATCCCTCCTTCATATTTAAATGATAATCGTGCTGGATACAGTATCCTTGGTTGAAGGCCCTTCTGTTTCATTGCATTAAGTATATCATGCCATTCTCTTCTGGCCTGTAAGGTTTCTGTTGAGAAGTCTGATGAAAACCTGATGGGTTTTCCTTTGTAGGTCACCTTTTTTCTCTCTCTGGCTGCCTTTAATACTCTGTCCTTGTCCTTGATCTTTGCCATTTTAATTATTATGTGTCTTGGTGTTGTCCTCTTTGGATCCCATCTCTCGGGAGTCCTGTGTGCCTCCGTAGTCTGAGCAACTATTTCCTCCCCCAGTTTGGAGAAGTTCTCAGCAATTATTTCTTCAAAGACACTCTCTATCCCTTTTTCTCTCTCTTCTTCCTCTGGTACCCCTATAATGCGGATATTGTTCCTTTTGGATTGGTCACACAGTTATCTTAATATTGGTTCATTCCTGGAGATCCTTTTATCTCTCTCTGCATCAGCTTCTATGTGTTCCTGTTCTCTGGTTTCTATTCCATTAATGGCATCTTGCGTCTATCCATTCTGCTTATTAATCCTTCCAGAGTTTGTTTCACTTCTGTAATCTCCCTCTGGATGTCTGTAATCTCCCTCGGGACTTCATCCCTTAGCTCTTGCATATTTGTCTGCAGCTCTGTCAGCATGTTTATGATTTTTATTTTGAATTCTTTTTTCAGGGAGACTGGTTAGGTCTGCCTCTGCAGATCCTTTCTCAGGTTTAACTATCTTGGACTGGACCAGATTTTTTTGCCTTTTCATGGTGATAGCAGTGGCTGTAGGCAGGTTGTGGGTGTATCAGCTGGGAGAAGAAAGTCCTTTCCTGTTTGCTGGATGCCTTGCCCTTCTCCGCTGCCTGTGACGGTTACCTGCACTTCTGGAGCAGCCACTGTGTTAGTCCCCTAAGCTGCTGTGAGCTGGGTGTCCATCAGAGCAGTGCGGAGCCCTGTGGGGAGTGGCAGGCATGCCAGGTGCGCTCCTCCGTGCTAGCAGCGACCCTGCCAGGCAGCTGTGTGGAGCAGCGGCCTTTGGGTCTGGCCCGAGCTGTTGTGCGTTGGGATTCCGGTCAGGTGCTGGGAGCGTGCCTGCTCCCTCTGGCTCCATTGCAGGTGTACATGGGGCTCTTCCACACAGGCTTCTACCGGGCTCTGGCATCACTGCCACCAGTGTGTGCAAGCTGTGCCTGGGCTGTTTGGTCGTGCCACTGCAGTCTAGCACAAGCCTCTCCTGCAGCACATGGATCTGTTCTCAGTTCCTTCTGGCGCTGCCGTCCCCAGCGCGCACTGCCACTCTCCTGCTACTGGGCCCATGTGTCGGGGTCCTCACCAGTTGGGGGAATGACTGGCAGGCTACTTAGTGCCATAAGGGGCTTCAGAGCTGCCCTGCCTCCATTTAGGGTGCCTAAGTTTCCCTGGTATTCCCAGCTGTCGGGACAACTTCATCCAGCTATGGGGTCCTTGTCTCTTTAAGACTTGCAGAAAGCACTCGCTTTTCTTTTGTCTCAAGGGTGCCAGTTGTGGGGACCTGCTCACAGGTTTTGCTTTTCTGTTTCTCTAATATCCAGCACCCCATGCACCTTGTGTCTGTGTTCCGGGTGTGGATTTCTAGAGCTGGTTGTTTAATAGTCCTGACCTTTCACTCTCTCCCCATTCTGACTCCTTTCTTCCCACTGGGTTTTGGGGTGGGGGATCATTCGGGTCCTGCCTGGCTGTGGCTTGTATCTTACCCCCTTCATGTGATGCTGAGTTCTCCGCAGATGTAGATGTATCCTGGCTGTTGTACTGCATCCACTGGTGTCTCTTTTAGGAATAGTTGTATTTATTGTATTTTCATAAATATGTATGTTTTGGGGAGGAGATTTCCTCTGAACTACTCATGCTGCCATCTTCCCGTGATCCCTTCAACAGTTGTTGTTTTTTGTCTTCAATTTGAACTTGCCATTCTAACATTTGAATTGAGATCTCATTGTGGTTTTGATTTGCATTTTCCTGATGGTTAGTGATACTGAGAATCTTTGCATGTGTCTGTTGGCATCTGTATGTCTTTTTAGGAAAAATTCCTATTCAGGTCCTCTGTCCATTTTTTGTAATTGGATTGTCATTTTGATAGTGAGTTGTATGAGTACTTTATATGTTTTGGATGTTAACCCCATATTGAATATATCGTGTTTGAACATCTCCCATTCAGTAGGTTATTCGTCTGTATGGCTGATGGTTTCCTTTGCTGTACAGATCATTTTAGTTTGCTGTAGGTCCCATGTGTTTGTTTTAGCCTTTGTTGTCCTTGACTGAGGAGGGAAATCAAAAAAATATTGCTAAGGCCAGAGTCAGAGAGCTTGGTGCCTATGTTTAATTCACATTGAGTTTGTTTGTATGTGCTTTAGGGAAGTGTTCCATGTTTTGCATGTAGCTGTCCAGTATAACAAACACGAATTACTGAAGAGACTTTTTCTCATTATGTATTTTAACCTTCTTTCTTTGTTTCTTTGTTTCTTTGTTTCTTTGTTTCTTTCTTTCTTTCTTTTCCTTCCTTCCTTCCCTCCTTCCTTCCTTCCTTCCTTCCTTCCTTCCTTCCTTCCTTCCTTCCTTCCTTCCTTCCTTCTCTCCTTCCTTCTCTCCTTCCTTCCTTCCTTTCATTTATTTAGGTATCATTAATCTACAATTACATGAGGAACATTATGTTTACTAGAATCCCTCCATCACCAAGTCCCCCCACAAACCCATTGCATTCACTGTCCATCAGTGCAGTGAGATGCTGTAGAATCACTACTTATTTTCTCTGTTGCACAGCCCTCCCTGTGCCTCCCTCCCATTATACATGCTAAACATAATGATCCCTTTCTTTTTTCCCCCTGCTTATCTCTCCCTTCCCACCTATCCTTCCCAGTCCCTTTCCTTTTGGTAACTGTTGGTCCATTTTTGGGTTCTGTGAGCCTGCTGCTGTTTTGTTCCTTCAGTTTTTTCTTTGTTCTTATACTCCACATAAGAGTGAAATCATTTGGTGCTTGTCTTTCTCCGTCTGGCTTATTTCACTGAGCATAATACCCTGTAGCTCCATCCATGTTGTTGCAAATGGTAGGATTTGTTTTCTTTTTATGGCTGAATAATATTCCATTGTGCATATATGTACCACCTCTTCTTTATGCATTCATCTACCAATGGACACTTAGGTTGCTTCCATTTCTTGGCTATTGTAAATAGTGCTGAGATAAACATAGGGGTGCATATGTCTTTTTCAAACTGGGCTCCTGCATTCTTAGGGTAAATTCCTAGGAGTGGAATTCCTGGGTCAAATGGTATTTCTATTTTTAGTTTTTTGAGGAACCTCCATACTGCTTTCCACAATGGTTGAACTAGTTTACATTCCAACCAGCAGTGTAGGAGGGTAGCCCTTTCTCCGCATCCTTGCCAACATTTGTTGTTCCTAGTCTTTTCTGTGTTGGCCTGCACAGGGTCCTCTGACCAACAGTCCCTGAGGGCAGTGGGCAGGGGCAAAGAGCAAAGGTCCTGGCCCAGGGGGAGCATCCTTTGCCCTACTTCCCTTGTTCCTGGGCTGATGGAATGTCAGTGGCGTCTGGGTACAGGTCTGAACAAAGTCACCTCACAGGTCCAGTTTGCCATGAAAAGAAGATGTGGCTGTGACAAAAGCCCCTTTGTTTCAGGGAAATCATAGCAGGTGCTGAAACAGGTCCCCAGTGTGCTAATTCAGTGACAGAGGCTCTTGGTCAGGCTCTGATGGGAGCATGAGAAGGGTGTCCTCTGGGTGACACTGTGTGAGTTCCACATCCTCTGGGGGGATCCACCCTGCCCCTCTATCTGCCCCTCTGTCACCCTCTTCTGCCAGCTCTCTCTGCCCAGGCAGTGTTAGGTGGACTGATGGTGAAATACCCCTAGGCTGCAGGAGGTCTCCTTTGGAAGACCAGTGTGCCCATCAGGCTCTGACGCCATCACAACAAAACATGAACTACCTTGTCTGTTTTTGGTGGCAGCTTCTGGAAGACAGAAAGATGAAGAGATAAACAGACCGGAAGGGGTGTGGAGGGCTCTGGCTCAGCCATGCACACGATGGGGGACCCTGCTCTGCAGCCGAGGACAGAACAGGGCTTTGGGTGTCCATCTGAGTGCTTGCTTCATGTGGGTCTGTGGCCAGCTGGCCCCACCTGCCTGAGCTGAGCCCACAACCCCCTGTCGGTCCCTGGGGAGACATTCAGGCTGGGGTGTCTGGTCCTGGCACAGGTGTCCCACCGGGTGGTTTTCAACAGCATTCTTTACATCTTATGAAGACAAGAGATACTCTCCTTCCCTTCCTTCTCTTCTCTCCCCTCTGCTCTCCACACCCTGAAGCACCCCCAGTGCAGAGCCCTCAGGGAAGTCCACCCAGCACCCTCCATAGCTTCCTGTCCTCAGCACCCCTACTTTGGAGACCTGGGACCTACCTGCAGGCTTCTTGATGGGGCTGCCCTCTCACGCCTCCGGGGGTCCTTCCTCCTGCAGCACTCCCGCATGTGTCATTGGGAGCCCAGCTAGCCAAGCCTCAGTGCCCACCCTCCCCTGGGCCAGCCTCTGGCCTGTTACTGCTCTGCTTAGGCAGGGTCCTTCCCACATGCCACGAAGGTGACATTTTACCCTCAGTACCCTGGGACCAACGCCAGTTGGGACACCAGACCTGGAGCTGCTGTGGCAGGAATGCAACCGCTTCATGTCTGTCCCCTGTGCCCAGCACAGGGCCCTGCACAGCCTGGCACAAACTGGGGAGGAATGACAAGGCTCTAGTGATGGGCAGAGACCACGTTGGTTTTACAGGCACAGCTGCCTCAGAGGAATCCTGGGGCACCTGACTGTACTTTGGGGCCATTTTTGGCCCTTCAGGGTCTCACTTTCCCTCCACAGTAGAGGGCTCTCCCCAGACTTTGTCCACCCGAGTCCCTCAGAACACTGGCCCCTGGGAGGCAGCCCTGTCTCAGAGCCTGGGTCACTTCTCCTCAGTGGCCAGGGCATCTCACAGGCCACTTCCTTAAGGCAAGCCTGAGGTACAGAGCTCCTCAGCATCCAGGATGTGGGCCCAGGAATGGGAGGGCAGCACCTGTACCTAAGCATTTGGTCAGGTGACCTTAGAGCAGGATCCCGGGGCGGGCAGGTGTCAGGGTGCCTGAGGGGTGCTGGAGAACTTGGGCACAGGGCTGTGTGGGTAGAGCTCCCTCACCTTCTTGCAGCAATAGATGCACAAGAGCAGCAATGGTAACAAAGAGAGCTGGGACAAGGAATGGGAACAGGAAAAGGCTGTGGGGTGTCTGGGTCTGTGGGACAGCCTCAGGCACTGTTGTCTGCTTGTGAGGGACCATCATAGCCTCCGTGGGCTCCTCCTGTGGGATGGTCGTGGGCTCTGTTTCCTTCCTGTGGGATAGTCATGGGCTGTGGTCTCTTCCTGTTGTAGAGTCTTGGGCTCTGTGGTCTCCTTTGGGACACTGTGGCCTCTGGAGGCTTATCCTGCAGAAGCATTTTAGGCAGCGACCTGAGGAGCTTTGGGTGGCCTCTTCCCAGGCACCCACCAGTGGCCATTAATTACCACCAAATGTAAGTTCAGGGAGAAGAAATCCTGGGACAAAATACCTCTAAAACTGAAATCAGTTAAAGGGAGAAATAAAGTTTAAAATCCATTTTTTGCTTACAAACTGCAGTCCGGGGCCATCTCTCTCTTCTGCTCTGGCAAAAGCAGGCAAGCAAGGACCTCTCCCTAAACTTTGAGGTTCAGATAAGCCCTTAGTTGCCCAGGTAATTACCCATTGATATGGAGATGAACTCTCCACCACTGAGGATATGCAAATAGAGTAAAGCTGGTGAGATATGGAAATATTATAATTTTGCTCACACAGAGGTCAAGAGGATTTCCGGAATCAGGTCTGATTATTAGTGGTGCCACTGTACTTGATAGTATTAAATGTCTTTAAATCTTCACCCCATATTTTCCAACAGGCATTAAAAAATGTCTCAGCTGTATCTGAGCACAGATACAGGCACTGATGAAAGTGTGTGACTAATATTCAAAATATCTTTTTCCTGGTCTTTCCCCCAAGCTGCTATGGTACTGTGTTCTGTTGCTGGAACAGAATAACCTGAAAAAGGATCTTTCATTCCAAAGTATTTTTTAATCACAGCATTTCCTGCCACTGTGTCTGTGCCTTTGAGGTTAACCAAGCAGCAGGCTCTTCTCTGACCACAGCCTCTTGAGAAGAAAGTCCTCTGTAGCCAAAATCATGCAACTTGTATTCTAGACCATCTAAGTTACCAGATGTGTCTACCAAATATTTGGTCAAAATTTTCTTCTGCTCTCTGGAATGTGTGGCCCCTGTGACTGGATACCAGGACAGCACAAGAATATTCTCAGTCCAGTTTGGAGGCCAGTAACACTCTGGATCTGTGTTTTCCACTACAAAGAGCATTTCCTTGGGGAGTAACAGAGCCCTTGGGAACAGCTTTTATTTCTATTGTAATATGCCCATCATATTTCTCAAGAATGTAGTTGCATCCCTTTTCATTTAAGACATTAATTATCTTGGAAATGCTCTCCACACCTGCTTGGCATCCTAGAATTTCTCTTTGGTTATTATGTTGCCTTTAAAGTACTTATTAAGAATGTACTGCAGCCCATCAAACACTGTTTCATTGAATTACACCTTCCTCATTGTGGAGTTTTCTCTCTTCTTTTCATGGCATTCACAGTAGGAATAAACATTGCTTGTGCTGGATGGGTATTGTTTATAGTGAGCACCATTGTAGTAGTTGGTAGCCAGGAGGATGTTGAACTGAGCCTTTGCCTCAGCATTCATCTCGGGCTAGAGACAGGGGAGCTGAGCATCGTGGGCTGCCCAGAGGGGAAGCGAAGGACAGAAAGGGGCGTCACCACACTCCTTGCTGGAGTACTGGCTCCAGAGGAGTGAGAGCAGGAGAGGAGGGAGGAAGTGAGTGGGAGGTGCCAGAGGGCAGGCCCTGCAGCTCTGCTGTGGGCAACAGTGGCAGTGGCTCACAGCATTTACTGTCTTTGACTCTTTAAAATGATATTTAATGTGTGTCTGAGTGGGTTGATTTAGGTCTCATGTATCTGGATGTCCATTTCTGAATTCTCCATGTTTGGGAAGGCTGTAAGGCTGGAGGCACCAGAGGGAGGAAAGCGAGGACAGTTCAAATGGAGCAAAGAAAGCATCAAATAGCTCTTTGCCATATAAGGAAGGAACGGATAGCTCTTCCTGGATTCCAGTCCCGTGATGTGCCGACAAACCGCAGATGCAGACCCCCTCCATCTGGAAGGAGGATACCTCTGGCTGTCCATCACCCGACCCTGAGCCAATAAGAATTCCCCACATACCTCTGGCCCAGCCCACTTCCCCCTCCCTTCCCTGTGCTTATAAAAGTTCCCTGCTTGTCTGGTTGGGCACGACTTCTCCAGCCTGTGTCTGTGCAGACTGGTGAATCTTGCCCAGGATTGGGCTCAAATAAACTGCCTGGCCTTTTGTTGCCTCTTGTCACCTGCTCATTTAAGTTAAAATTTATCTTGCATTTGGTGCCGAAACCTGGGAAGGAGCATGAGCGCGGGGCCCTGACAGGCCATTGGTGGCCCTGCCCCCTCCTTCCCCAACCCGGGACCTCAGCCTGCTCTCTGCTGCGTTTACTATTTTCCGGTGAGTCCCTCAGTTTCCCCTAGTCTGTTTCCCTTCCTAACTCCTTTTCACCTGGTCCATTCAAAATCGTAGCTATGTTCAGGTTGGGGCATCCAGCCCATCCTCTGCTGGCATCCGGCCTGCCCCTGGCCCTGCGGTGTGGGAGACGTCCTTCACCCAGGCTCCCAGGATGTCTCCCCTGACTTGTCGCGCTTGGGATGCTGGGTGCTCCTCTCAGCGGGATTAGTTAGGAGGGAGTGGTGCAGACATGGGGAATCAGCCCTCAAAAGCAGAGGCTCAGACCCCACTGCGGTGTCTCATTTCTAATTTGGCTACGCTATATTTGTCCTGGGAAGTTCGCAAACAGTAGCTAGTCCTTCTTTGCTCTCAGGCTGGGCCTCAGTATCCTTTGGACAATCAATCTCGCTGGCCCCCTGAGGGAACTTTCGATTTTGGCCTCCTCACCGACTTGACTAATTATTGCCACCAGAGTGGAAAATGGGGTGAAATCCCATATGTGCAGGCTTTTTGGACTTTGCATGCCCACCCAGATCTGTGTGTTAAGTGTACCCCTTCCCAAGTTTTGTTGGCCCAGGCCTCCACCAAAGACTGCCGATCTCTATGACTCCTATTACTGGGAGGCTCTTCTCTGATGGACTCGGCAGAGGATCTCGGCTACCCCCCTTCCCACTCCTTCAGGCCCACCGTGGGGGCCAGCTCCCTTCCTCAATGTTCATCTTGTTCCCCTTCTCTTCCTGCCTCTCTGCCATGTTGTTCCCCTTCTCTTCCAGTCATGCCACCATCTTGTGCCACAGGTGCCGACTCCACTTTGGAAAAAACAGATAAAACTCCCCCATATCCTGGTCCCCAGCCTTCAAGTTCCACATTGATTCCCAGGTTGTATTCCCCACTGCCAGTGTCGCCTCCTCCATCACCTCCTTCAAACCTGCCGCCATCTTACTCACCGCAGCTAGCGCCCAAATGGTCTAGCCCTCCCGTAACCCACTCTAAGTCACAGTGGTGTTAAGCTCATGTGATGGCTCCTTTGAGAGAGGTAGCAGGGGCTGAAAGGGTAGTGCAGGTTCATGTTCCCTTTTCCCTGGCAGACTTGTCCCAAGTGGAACAGCGATTGGGGTCCTTCTCCTCCAACTCCGTAATGTTCGCTAAACAGTTTAAGTATCTCACTCGAGCTTACAAGCTCACCTGGCACAATGTACATGTAGTCCTCCATTCCACTCTAACCCTGGAGGAATATGTGTCATGGTGGCAGCACAGCACTATGCCAATGAGACCCATGCCACAGATGAACAGGAACCTATGGGCAGAGAGGCTGTTCCTCTACAAGAACCCCTGTGGGATTATAATTCTCCTGAGGGTGAGGCGTGCCGGGATTGCATGGTTCACTACTTGTTGGGTATGAACTCAACCGCTCAAAAGACCACCAATTACAATAAGCTTAGAGACATTACCAGAGGCCTGATGAAAACCCATCAGAATTCCTCAAGCGCCTAAAGGAAACCCTAGGGGCTTTTACTAAGATCTACCCGGCCTGAGCGTTAGGTTCCTCTCTCCTGGCCATGCTTAAAAAGGCTGAAGGTGGTCCCCAGACCCCTCTAGGAGACCTGATAAATATGGCATTTAAAGTTTTTCGTGCCCGAGAGGATGAGAGCAAGAGGAGGTCAGCTGCCTGAATGGCAGAACACACTCACGCCGTAACAGCTGCTCTTTGGCTGGCTCATGGAGATTGTCGGGGTGTCCCTGAAGATCAACTCGAACCTCTGGGCCCTTGCTTTTGGTGCGGCAAAGAAGGGCACTGTGCACAGAAGTGCCCCAACCAACCATGCAGACCGACCAAACTGTGCCCCAGCTGCAGTAAGCGAGGTCATTGGAAAGTAGACTGTCCACTAGGGAGTAGTCCTCCTCCAGTGGAAGAGCCCCGCCAGGGGCAGACGCCCTAAAAAAACTACCCTTCAGACCTTCTGGGCATCCTCAAAGATTTAAGATGCCTGGACTCGACAGCCTGATCACCCTCACCGAGCCCAGGGCCAAGCTGTGGGTAGTGGGTAAGCCCATCTCCTTCTTGGTGGACACGGGGGATACCTACTCATTCTCCCCTCCTTTAAAGGGCCTTTATATCCTGCCAGAGTCTCCATAGTTGGGGTCATGGGAACCCTCTCCAGACCTTTAGAGATGGGCCCAGTGGCTTGCACCTTTCAAAGCATCGCATTTACCCATTCCTTTCTAGTCATGCCTTCCTGTCCTACCCTTCTGTTAGGACAGGATTTGCTCTATAAGTTAGGAGCCTCTATTTCCCTCCCACCTTTTGAATGCTTACAGGACACCAGAAGTTCCCTCATTGCTTTGGTCAGCGAAGGGGGGGGTTGGACGATGGGGACCTGAGTCTCCCAACTCCTTGGACTGCTGTCAATCTGGTTGTGTGGGACATCTCCACCCCTGTAGTGGCAAACCACCACACCCCAGTTTTAATACACCTTAAGGACCCATCCCGCTTCCCTTCTTGGCCTCAATTTCCTATTTTGTAGGCTCACTGAAAGGGACTACAGCCTATTGTTCATTGTCTGCTCTCGCAGGGGCTTTTAGTACCTACTAACTCTCCATGCAATACTCCCATCTTGCCAGTAAAAAAGCCTTCTGGAGTGTATCGCCTCGTTCAAGACCTCCAAATAATTAATGAGGCTGTTATTCCCTTACACCCAGTGGTGCCTAACCCATATACTCTTCTGTCTCAGGTCCCTTCCAGTACTTCTCATTTTACTGTACTGGACCTTAAAGATGCCTTTTTCACTATACCTCTCCACTCAGACTCACAGCCGCTATTTGCCTTCATGTGGGAAGACCCTGACACCCGTCAGTCTAGACAGTTAACCTGGACAGTTCTGGTTTTAGAGATAGCCCCCATCATTTTGGACAGGCCCTGGCAGAGGACCTCTTACGACACTCAACAGGCAAGAGATTTCTCCTCCAATATGTGAATGATCTTTTACTTTGCAGCCCCTCAAAGGAGACCTCGGTTCTAGACACCACATCCCTTCTTAATTTCCTGGCAGACATGGGATACAGGGTATCCCCTGCCAAAGCACAGCTGTCTCTGTCTCAGGTTACATACCTCAGTCTAGCTCTAACTCCCACCACTAGAGCCCTAACGGTGGGCTGAGCAGCTGCATTAAAGCTCTCTTGCCACCTACTTCAGGAGCCAAGGTACTGTCCTTTCTAGGATTGGTAGGGTTTTTCAGACACTGGGTGCCTAACATTGCCCTTCTGGCCAGACCGCTCTTTGCGGCTGCCACAGAAACTCCTACTGGGCTGCTAACTTCACCCACTGAAGTAGCTTCTGCTTTCAATCAGTTGCGAGATGCGTTGCTCTCATCCCCCCCATTGATACTCCCTGACCTAACTAAGCCCTTTACCCCATATACAGCAGAGAGGGCAGGGGTGGCAACCAGGGTGCTGCTACAGCCAGTAGGGCCAGGGAACCGTCCCATTGCCTTTCTCTCCAAACAGTTAGATACCACCGCCAGGGTGGTAGCAGCCTTGCCTCTGAGCCCTGGCAGCTGCGGGAAGTCTGGCCCAAGAAGCTCTGAAATCAACTCTCCAACAGTCCATCACTCTGTATTCCCCACACCAGTTACAGGATCTTTTGGGTCATAAATCCCTGGCCTCCTTGAGTCCTTCAAGAGTACAAGAATTCCATCTTCTGTTCATTGAACATCCACAGGTAACCCTACAAGTTTCTCCACCCCTTAACCTAGCCTCCTTGCTTCCTGTGAGTGATCAGGCGGTTCAGCCCACTCATTCCTGTGTAGAGATTGTAGAGGCTCTTAGAAAACCTAGAGAGGGCCTACAAGACGTGCCCCTTGAAAACCCTGACTTGACTTTTTTCACGGACAGAAGCTCAGTGAAAGGAAGTGATGGGGTGTGAAGGGTGGCCTATGCAGTGGTGACTCTGTCGCAGGTGATAGAAGCAAACCTACTCCCATCTGGGACCACCTCCCAGAAAGCTGATTTAGTGGCTCTTACCCAGGCGTTACAGCTGGCAGCCAGGAAGAGGGCCACAATTTATATTGACTCTAAATATGCCTTCCTAATTACACATACTCATGCTGCAATTTGGAAGGAAAGGAGCTTCCTTACCACTAAGGGAACCCCGATCATCAATGGCAGGGCTATCAGCCACCTGTTACAGGCCCTACAGGACCCCAAGGAGGTGGCCATCATGCATTGTAAAGGGCATGAGACTGGAAACAATCCAGTAACCAGGGGTAAATGCTTTGGCAGACGCCACGGCCCAACATCCGGGTCTAGCCAACCCTCTGTGCTGTTTCTTTCCCCCTCTCTATTGCCCCAATACCCTAATGACAAATGGCGACTGCTTCTACATCAAGGAGGGATGTTGGGAGATCAGGGATGGATATACCTCAGGGGACGAATTGCCTGCCCCCGAGCCCAAGGCCAAGATATCATATCCAAAATTCATCAGTTTCTACACATTGGTCTGGAGGCCATGCACTGGTTTCTGTCCCCCATATTTGCCCCTTATGGTCTCCACAAGGCAATAGATCAGGTACACCAGACCTGCACTACTTGTCATTGCGTCTCATCTCAAGGTGCTCTAAAGATCCGGATAGCCCTCCACCAGATGAGGGGAACGATCCCCGGACAGGACTGGCAGGTCGATTTCACCCATATGCCTAGGCATAAAAAGCTCCGATGTTTACTAGTTCTGGTTGATACCTTTTCAGGGTGGACCGAGGCCTTCCCCACCTACCAAGAAACTGCATCAGTGGTGGCGCAGGTGCTGGTAGAACACATCGTTCCATGTTTCGGGCTCCCCACTTCACTCCAATCCAATAACGGACCTGCCTTCATCTCCTGGGTCACTCAGCTAACAGCCGATGCTCTCAATATCACCTGGAACCTCCATATACCCTGTCAACCCCAATTGTCTGGTAAGGTCAAAAGGGCTAATGGTCTCTTAAGAGACCAACTAAGCTGTCTCTGGAGGTAAAACTCTCATGGCCCAATCTTCTCCCCATCACTCTCGCTCAACTGCGTGCTGTCCCGCGGGAACCCGTTGGACTAAGTGCATTTGAGCTAATGTATGGCAGGCCCTTCTTACTGAACACAGGCCTGCCTGCTACCTCTCCTCCTTTGGCCTCCTACCTTCCTTGCTTTTCACTGTTGAGACATCTTCTCAGAGAACACGCAGACCAGCTCCTACCCCAACCTACGTCATCCAGCAACCCAGAAAATGAGCGATCCTTCAGCCAGGAGATGAGGTACTTTTAAGAGAACTCTAGCCTTGATCACTCCAGCCTTGCTGGACAGGACCATGTACTGTAATCTTCACAACCTCCACTGCTGCCAAACTATCGGGACACCCTGCGTGGTACCATATTTCCCAACTAAAAAGAGCCCCTCACCCCGATGATGTTTGGCAGGTGGAACGAGTTGGACCTCTACGGATCCAACTCTGATGGGCTCCTCGTCCTACTCCTCCTCCTACATAGTGGAGTGGCCTCACCTTCTCCCGTCAGGTATCGATTTGAGGCCACCCAAAGATACACCATAGAAAATGGACAGGTAGAGGAGACGATTGGGACAGCTTTCTATGAGGTTAACAATTGTCAGTCCGTAATTTCCCTTCCTCTTAACCGAGTTTGGTGCCCTGATGAGGAGACACCTACCCACATGGCCCTCTGCTTCACCTTTCAACAAACAGGAAAGTGCAAAACACAGTGGGTCAAGGAAAATTTTGGGTGCCCCTGGGCCTCCTGTGTCATGAACTGGATGGTAGAAGGCCGCCCAGGCAATAGCTGCCATATGCTTACTTTTCAACTCTGGGCACCCCGGTCAAAGAGGTATTTAAACATCAAGGACCCCTTTCATTCCTTTTTCTTCTTGCTCCTATGACCAGGTAATTTCAATTCACTATCTTCTAGTTTACTTCTTGGTCAACTTTGTTGTTGAAGTTCTCCATTGAATTCTTCTATGCAGCTCCAGTGTTCTTCAGCTCCATGATTGATGCACAGTTTTTCTTTTTTCTATTTCATTGTTGAATGAGTTCCATTGTTTTAAATTTTAAGACTTGTTTTGTGGCCTTTCATGTAATCTATCTTGAAATTTACATAATCGCTGAAATGAGGGCGTTACAGGGGGTGTCTACTTAAATAATTTTCAAGCATACTCCTGCCAGACCATCATGATTCACTGACACCAGGAGGTAAGCACCCCCGAACATCTTGAAGAAGTACAACAGGCCATTAAAACCCAGGAAACCCACCTACAGTCTCACATACAACAAAACGCTAGGACCCTTCCCTTTTCTTGGTTAAGTCTCCTACAGGAAGGGCTGGATTTATTCCAGCACACCCTCCCCAATATTTCCTTGACTCCGTGCTTCCTCTGAACTTCCCTTATAGAAGCCCCTGTGGTAGCAGTTCAGGCACCACCAAGAGAGACCCTATCTTGCCCTCCAGGCCCTCCCTCAAAGCCCAAACTTATTGGGGAGGTGCCATTATTTGAGACACCTGAAGCAAATGTGACCTTGAGACATCACTATAAGCAGCCTTCCCTTCTCTGCTCCCCGCCAGGCACCTTCCTGTGGTGCAATGAGACCTTATACAAAACCAACTTCGCAAACACTTCTTGCCTGTTCATCACCCTGGTCCCTAGGCTGACTCTGTACGGGGGAGCTGAGTTCGCCAACTCCTGGGCCTTGGATTCCCGTCACAAGAGAGCAGTCCTCCTGCCTTTAGTGGCAGGGATCTCCCTCACTTCCTCCATTCTGGCCATGGGAGTGAGCGCTGGGGCCCTGGGTTACAGTATTATGGCCCTAGAAAAACTGGAACGGCAGCTTTAGGCAGCCATCCAGGCATCTGCAGCCTCTCTGGCATCCCTCCAGGGGCAAGTCACCTCGTTGACCCTGGTAACTCTCCAAAACCACCAGACTTTAGACCTCCTTACTGCAGAGAAGGGAGGGACCTGTCTATTCCTCCAGGAACAATGTTGTTACTATATCAGTGAGTTGAGACTTGTGGAGCAAAATGTTCAAAAACTACAAGAACTAAAAAAGGAACTCCAGGGAACCAGCATATCAGATAGTAATCTGTACAGCTGGTTTCAATCGCCTGTTATGACCTGGTTGATGCCTCTCCTGGGCCCTGTTGCAGCGATCTGTTTTCTACTCCTTATTGGCCCATGTGTTCTCAGGTTTCTTCAACAGTGCATAGTGGAAATAACATGCATAAAGGTCAATCAACTGTTGCTGCACAAGTACTCGCCCCTCCCGACTGAGCCTCCTCCGGCCGTCAACCAGCTTTAAAACCTCCTACGATGCCCCTTGTCAGCCAGAAGTAGCCAGATTGAGTCATCGCCCATGATGACCAAAAGGCTGGAATGTAAGGTTAGAGGTACTGGAGGGAGGAAAGCGAGGACAGTGCAAGTGGAACAAAGACAGCACCAAATAGCTCTGTGCCATATAAGGAGGGAATGGACAGCTCTTCCTGGATTCCAGTCCCGTGACATGCCGACAAACCCCAGATGCAAACCCCCTCCACCCAGAAGAGACCTCTGACTGATCACCTGACCCTGAACCAATAAAAAATCCCCAAATCCCCCAAGGGGTGGCCCACTTCCCCCTCCCTTCCCTGTGCTTATAAAAACTCCCTGCCTGTCTGGTTGGGTGTGACTTCTCTGACCTGTGTCTGCACAGACTGGTGAACCTCACCTGGGATTGCGCTCAAATAAACTGCCTGACCTTTTGTTGCCTCTCGTCACCTGCTCATTTCGGTTAGAATTTATCTTACAAAGTCTTAGCTACTATTGCTTTAAATTTACTTTATATCTCTTTCTCTTTCCTGTCTTCTATGTTTCCCATAGTACATATATTGTTTCTTTTATTGATTTCACCTAAGTCTTGTAGGCTTTCCTTACACTTTCATTCCTTTTTCTTCTTGCTCCTATGACCAGGTAATTTCAATTCACTATCTTCTAGTTTACTTCTTGGTCAACTTTGTTGTTGAAGTTCTCCATTGAATTCTTCTATGCAGCTCCAGTGTTCTTCAGCTCCATGATTTATGCACAGTTTTTCTTTTTTCTATTTCATTGTTGAATGAGTTCCATTGTTTTAAATTTTAAGACTTGTTTTGTGGCCTTTCATGTAATCTATCTTGAAGAAATTTCACTTTCCCTGGAGGAAAATGTGCATTTGGCTATTGTCATGTGGAGTGTCTCTACATATCAATTCCATACAATTGGTTTATTGTGTTGTTCACACGTTCTGTGCTCCTGTCTCTATTTCCTTATATTTTTGTCTAGCTGTTCTATCCATTATTGAAAGTAGGATATTTAAGTCTCCAGACTTTATTGTTGAGCCTTCTGTTTCTCTCTAAATGCTATCATAGTTAGCCTCAGAAATTTTGGACTGCTGATGTTTGGGGAATGTGTTTATAACTTTTGTTTTCGCGATCAGTCTACCCCATCACGAACATATAATGTCTTGGTTTCTCCTTTATAAAAGCTTTTACTTAATGTCATTTTGTCTAGTATAGCTACCCCAGGTCACTCCGGGTTTCTATTTGCATGAAATATCTTCCATATATAACATTCAACCTTCTTGAGTTCTTACCTCTAAAATCTCTTGTGGAAAGCATATACCTACATCTTTATTTCCCATCAACTCTGCCAGTCTGTAAGGTGGCTTTCACAGGGTTGCCCAGAAAATGGGCCTGTAACCCATCCCAAGTGTCTGCAGAGCAGATGGTCCTGCAGGAAAAAATTATGAACGAGTGTCACATAAAACCCACACAACAGAGGTGAGGGTGGAAGAGCTTTTCATTATCTGAGGGTGGGCTGCTGGCAGATGCCAGGGTCTGGCCCTTGGTGTCTAACATGGCATGAGGCTGGGGACTGTCTCCTGGAATGGGCACCTCTGAGTCACCAATCCCTGGCTGTGGGCCCATGCAATCTTCTCTCTCTTGCAGCTGAATAGCACTGCAGCAAGAACAAACCGAGTGTATGGTAGGCTGGAGGCTCTAGGAAAGATGTGTGGGCCCAGGGAAAGGCATTGAGCTGGGCCAGGAGTCTGCTGCCCAAGTGCCTGTGACCCCATGCCCTTAACTGGGTCTGCAGATGGCCACAGGAGTGCCGCAGGTGAGGTCTGGAGCTGGGCCAGGCCTGCACGGACCTGTGGGAATCTTGCACAGTGGGTGTGCCTGCTCCTGCCTTTGCTCATCTGGAAGGTGATGCTTAGTCCAGTGAAATTGCTGGAGCTGCCTTTCAGGGCAAAGGTTGTACCGTCTGATAGAAGTGACAGTTCTGAGCTGGGTTCAGTCTCCTCATTTGCCAAGTGGGTCCTGGGCTAGGGCCCCTTCTTGCCCCAGGAATAAGCTACACAGCCTTTCAGGGGTGTAGAGCAGGCAGATGTTCGGGTATGGGCATCCACTCCTCAGGAGGGTGAGTGTGGGGAGCAGGGCTGGGACCCTGGCAGCCTGTGGTGGCTCACCCCTGGCCCTTCTGCAAGCATGGTCACTCTTGCCTCCTGCAGATTACAACATTGTCAGCCTGATGATCGCTTTGTCTGCTGGGAAGCTACACTCAGATTTCTTAATTTAAACTAACCTGATGCAAATAGTTGACCCATCACTTTCTCCTTATTGCCTTTCTGGATCCCAGGTTTTCGCATCTAACAGTCAGATAAAACTGGTGGCCTGCAACCCCCAGATCAGTGTTTCACACTTGGCCCCTTTCTGCCTCACAGCAACTCTTTGGAACCCTCCGAAAAGCCAAGGTGATTCCATCTAGGCTGTGAATGGCAGAGCAAAGTTGGGGAGGTTCTGTTTTCTTTCTTAGCACAAGATTTAAAATGACAAATGCTTGATCAAGAAATTGGGTATTAGCTCTCAAATCAAGCTTGCATTAATGGGAGGGTTATGTTTTCTAGCCTTGAACACACTAAAAATAATTTCCTAGGAGAAATTTTCATATCCAAAGTTGATTCTGAGCTGTCCACTTCAGTGCATTTCAATACTAATCCTTAAGTCTAAGTAACTCTCACTTATATTCCTTAAGATATTCTATTACTCCTGCCCCACCTTGTCCACAGAAGTAAGATGATTGTTTAAATGTGTAAATCACTTCATGTCAAGTGCTGTTCTCAATTTCCAATGCCTTCTCATTTCAAGTTGAAAAAATTCAAATATTTCACATGAACCACAAGCGCCTATATACCTCAGACCCTGCTTCCCTCCCTCTTCCTCTGCCCCAGACACAAATGAGCTTCCTTTCTATACCCAAGGAAACTAAAACTTCAAGTCCCACATTAGGTCTATTATACTTGCTGTTTCCTTTAAGTGAGAGTCAGCTCTGGGCCATCCTACTTGCCAACTGGGTCTCAGGAAGGTCTCCTGCTCCATGACGCTTTCCCTGGTCACCTGCAGAAGGCCAGCCCTGCCTGTTCTGCTCTGTCATCCCATCCCCTTTACTTCTTCACAGCACATATTGCCAATTGGTGTTGTCATGTTCATTTAGTAGTGGACTTGCTTATTGGGATGAATCAATGAATTAACCATGTGAAATATATAGTGTTGAAAAGGAAGTGGAGACTCAGAGCAAAGACAATGGCAGTTGTGTTCTGTGCTTGCTCATCTCTCCTGGCAACTTGGGTTGCACTGCCCAGCCACGTACACAGTTTCCCAGGTGGTTTCCACCAAGTCATCCTTAGATATGGCTGGCAAACCAAATCCCCCCTCCCAGCCAGCCAGCCAGAACCCAACAAGCATCCCCCCAAATCATTCACCAACATCACACAATATAACCAGCCCATAAAAATGTTCTGTTTGAAATGTTTTCATATAACTATTAAGAAGAGTGCAGAAAAGAATAACCTTCATTCTTCAATTGGTTGAATGGATGACACTAGAAATAAAATCAGATTTTAACATTTTGGTTACCTTTAATATACTTTTGAAAAAATACTGGTGATGCAATTTAAATGCACCAGTGACTCAGAAACATAATTAGTTTCTGAACCTCTACAGACCTAACTGGTCAAAAGGGCCTAGTCTTCTAAGAAAGTGGGGAGGAGAGGAAAAGAGGGAAGGGAAGAGATCAGAGGGGAACCAAAGTCCAGGATTCATCCAAATCGCAGCAGCACCCAGAGCTGGCCGAGAGAATGGGGGTTTAGGTGCAGATCAGGCTTTGGCAGTGTCTGTGGGCCTCATTTGCAGAGACAAGGATCCAGTGGATGAAACCTCATTGGCAGCAGAGAAATCATCAGTGTTGATAGACGTAATGGTGTCTCGGAGGAAGAATAAGCTGTATGTCGTAAATACTGCAGACTCAGCAGGTCCCGTGGCAGCACCGCACATTGGGAAGTCTCTGAGGTGTACACGTGCCCAGTCTCAGGGAGCCTCCGCGCATAAGAGTAGCGGGCTACCAAATGTCCCCTGGGCTTAGGGTGCAGGGACACAGCAGCACCCCGAAGCCTGAGCAGAATGCGGGGACGGAGGGCTCGGCGGTGCAGTGTTGTCCAGTGAGGGTCCGTCCGAAGACAGGGCCTGAGCATGGGGATCCTGAGCTGCGCATGCTGTGCTCAGCAAGAGGCGCTTCTTGGCCGGGGCCTCGTCTGTCAGCTCATGAGTCCCCTGCTCCGGAGGATGACAGCCAGGACCACGCCTGCCAGTTGGGTGGAGACCCAGGTCGGATGGACCCAGGGTTGTCAGCAGGGTTGAGCCGCGCTCCGGGGACCTACAAGCAGTGTCCTCGCCCTGAGCTGCAGAGGGAGGAGCAGCGGCCCGCAAGCGGCGCTGAGAGGCGGGGAGCCTAGGGCCATGGCGGCAGCCCCCTAGCCCTGCAGCCACTTGCCGGGCAGGGTGCAGCGCGCGGCAGGGCGGCAGGTCCCGGAGGACCAGCGTGGCTATCCTTATCACCCACAGCTCCCAGGCATCCGGCTCCTGGCTGTCTGCCGCCACGGGCGCTGCGTGGTTCACTGCCGCTGAGTGGTTCACTGCTGCCCATTCCTGCCAGCGCTTCTGGAGCTCATAGCTCTCGGGCCGCAGGGTGCACACGAAGACACCCATGGAAAAGCTGACCCTGGCCTCCCCGCAGCTGCACTGAGAGGCTGCTTTGCCATAATCGATCCAGCGAGGTGTGGCGAAGTTGATGGCCTCCGCCCAGTTGAAGCCATGGTTGAAGCCAGCGTATTAGCCGTAGGGAAATGTCAGTATGAAGTCGCCAGCCTCGTGCATGACCCGACTGAAGGGGATTCCGTTGTCCCTGAGGACAGTGGGCAACATGAGGGCAAACTTGTGCCGCAGGAAGGCCCCACAGCCGGAAGCGCTGGCCAGGAAGAGCTCCTCTGCCAGGCGTTCCAGGAGCCGGTGGTGCTCCGGACACACCACGTACCACGTTTTGGGCTCCCCGAAGTGCATGTAGTTGATGCTGTACAAGTCCATGTCCTCCGTGTGCCATGCGAATGTGGTCTTCCACATGCCAAAGTACAGGTAGGGCGTGTTGACGCCTTCGATGACCACCCCACTCTCCTGCTCCAGCAGGTCCTGAAGGGTTCCCAGGTGTCTGAGGTTCCACTGCTTAGTGTTTTCATCAAATAAGGAGCCGTTGACATCAGCGCCATAGATTGGTGAACCATAGAGCCGGGTTTTCCAGTATTTTCGCTCCAAATCGTCAAAATCCGAGTGTGGTGGTGCCTGATACTTAGCACTGTTGGCCAGGTGGCAATACTCCCCGACCATCATGGCCTTGTTTTCTTGTGGTATTGAGTGAACACACCAGCCCTGCCTGAGACCACCTCTTGGAGGGGAGTGGGGATTAGGATGTCACTGATGTCATCGTAGGTCTTTCTGGCTTCCCACCCCTTGGGGGGGATTATCTTGGCCACACCTGCTTGGTATGCACCTTGAGATTCCATATAGGCAATATATTTATAAAAGTCATTAAATTCTTCTTCGGTGGGGTAGAAGGTCATGATTGTACAACTTGGGTTCTGGGTACAGTTTGCCTTAGACTTCATAGCTTCCATAATGAACAACAATTTTCTAGAGAGGAAACATACACAAAATGGATCCAAGAAAAAACAAGAAAGCTCAAATGTCCCAGATAAGAATCTGGATCAAAGTATAACCCCTAAAAAACTCTGAGACACAACATTTATAGGTGAACCTAGCAAATTTTTAAGAGAACAACTGATTATACAAATCTTTCATGCTATAGAGAAGGTTGTAAAGCTACTCAGATGAGGCTATACTTATCTGATAGCAAAACTGGGAAAGGACAACAGAAAATAAAGCATAAATGAAAGCTTGCTAAATAGAATATCATCTATCCAATAAAGCAATATGCTAACACCATTGGTACTGGGGTCTGCACAGAGCCATGGGGAGATCAAAGTCAGGCCAAGGAAATGGGGTGAGGGGGAACTCCCAGGAGGAAGGAACCCCATTCCCTTTAGAGGTCTAGGCATTTAATCTTCCTCATCCTGCAGTCTCCCCAGTAAGACTTCAAAAGATCAGCTTGCCTGCCACAGCGTAAAATAGTAACAGCCCCTGTACCTTTATTGGCAACTATGGGCAACTCCACAAGGAGATTTTTAAACTATCTTATTGATGTCCTCAAATTTTCCCTTTTACTTAATGCCATTCAACTTTAAACTGCCCTCCTCTTCCACCATTATTTCTCCCATATTTCCTTTCCATCTTTGTCCTTAAGTTCCATCCTTTCTCAAGTATATCAACTTGATCCCATATCTTCCCTTACTGACCCAACAAAGCACCATCTCTTCTTCCACCTCTTATAGTTCTTGTTTAGCACTTATAATTTATACCTTATATAATATGAACAGCAAGAGTCACCTTTACTTAGCACTCACTTTGCCAGGCCCTTTATTAAGTACTTTCTATATAATATTTCATTGAAACCTCACAGCTAGTTTATGAAGTTGGCACTATTGTTAGCCCCAATCAGTGGAGTAGAAAATGAAATGTAGAAAAATGTATATTTAATTCAACAGCTTGTGCTCTCCATCTCTGGAACTTTTTCTGTTCTCTCCATGGCTATTTCTACTGTTAAATTCCTTAAATCAATGCCTCCCCCTTATTCCAGGACACAGTCAATTAAATATCACAGTCATCTTTGTCTCTCTTGAATCATCAGTTATCAGTCTCTTTCCTGATTTAAGCTGCCGTCTTCCCTCTCACCTTCGTTTCAATACCAAACATATTGAAAACATACATGAAAATAGTTTGCATCCACAAACGCATTTCCTCCCCTCTCACCTGCTTCTGCCCCCACTTCTCCGCCTAAACTGATGGCTACAAATCATCGAGCTGTTTCCTCCCAAATGCCGCTCCAGGGGCTACACTTGATCTCTGCACATCCTTGGTTCACAGACACCTTCTTGCTCCTAAAGGCCTCTGACCTCCCTGACGCTGCTCTTAACTGCCTGGTTCTTCCTCTTCCTCCTTAGTTCCACTTCCTTTCCTTGCCACACACAGATGCAGGGAACATCTCTCTCCTAAATTCTTTTTCTTTCTCCCTTTAAATTTCCTATTTATGTTGATAGCTTTCTTTAGTACTGCACTTTCTCTCCTTACAAGCATTATTTATTGTTATAGCTTTCCTTAATATAATACTGACTTTCTTCTAAGCTTCTGCTTTCCTTCTTTATCTTAGACAGGTCCACTAAGCCCCTGAAATTAACTTGTCTTTATTTCTACAAATGGTAAAACAGTTATCCTACTCACCTTCATCAACTGTTACATCTCCTTGCCCAGCCTATAGGCAGTGGCTGTCAGGGGATCCCATGATTGTCTACTGGGAGACCCCAAGAACATTTGCACAGCATATGAGGCTTCTGTGCTCTCCTTACCTTCCCTGCATAAGACCCCAAGGACCCAGTTTGCTTTCCTCTCCTACTTAGCTGTCACCACCCAAGCCAGACCTTGGCTGCTTTGCGCCGGGATCACCTTGTGATAGTATCATGTCATAGACTCCCTACTCACCCCAATTTTATAATCTTAAAATTCTTTTATAATATTTTATAAATTCTTTAAGTATTTCTTGGGAACATATAATCAAAATTTCCATTCTATTTGAAAACTTGCTCTAAAGAAATGGGAAGAATGAACAATTTAGAAGGAAAGCTAAATATCAAAAGCTTAAATACCATGCTAAAGGCCTTTCCCTTAAGACATAATAAATGCTGACTATGAATATTACACAAGACCTCATTTCTTATTGAATTATCAAATATACAATTGAAATAATCTTTGAGTTGAGCACTTTGTATCTGTTTTATAAACTCAATTATTTCCTTTGTGCATTTCTAAAGATTCTAGGAAGAATGAGGCAGGGCTATCATATCTATTATATATGTGTGTGTGTGTGTGTATTATATATGTGTGTGTGTGTGTGTGTGTGTATATATATATATATATATATATATTAGTCTTCAGCTATTGAGCAACAAAAGATAATAATCTTTTATGTTATAATATAAAAATGTATATAATAACTAGTATATATAACATATATAAGTATATATTATATATAGTAATACAACTGCACTCAAAACAAAACCGCTCAGAATTTGCCAGGTACAAAGACAGTATCCTTCAGTTATTCCAGTCAAATGTGTCACTTCTCTGTGATCCCAGCTGCTTGCTGTAACCATGAGACTGCCTTCTTCTTTCAAGCTGGGCTACAGGTACTGGTTGAGAATAAACAAATAACACTTTCACTTCAGATACACGTATCATTATCCATGGTATCCACAGTAAAACAAATTATTTATCTAAGGAAACTTGACAGTTCTTACCATGGAGGAAGGTATTGTCTTAACAGAATGATTAAAAAATAATACCTGGTCTCTTCAACTTAATGATCTCTGGAAATTACAAAGTCTTTCCTCTGTGTCTTTTAAAAATAATTCCTCTGATCTTTCCTTGTGTGTATGTGTGTGTGTGTGGGGGTGGATGTATGTGTGTGTGGGGGGGGGAAGTGTGTGTATGTGGGGGGTGTTTTCAGTTAGAGAAGGTGAGGAGTGAAGTGAATAAATTTAAAAGTCCCTTTCACTTCAGCCAGTGTCCAGATTGCACACCAATTTCAGGATAGCAGGAAAGCCTTTTCGTCTTTCATGCTGCATACATATTTCAATTCTATTATCTCAAATGGGGATTGTTTCACAAAATGCCTCAGGCATTGGCCACTGTTTCTGCTGACAGTATCTAAATTGTGTTCAACAAAAACTTTCTTCTCAAGTTAGAAAATCTGCTTAACCATTGACTGAAAATAATTTATAGCCATGATATTTGATGGCTGAATAAATTCTATTTTATTAAGGCAAATGGCTCAATTTCCCCCTCTTATTGGACAGTTATTTTGTTTTTACTCTTCCACGACTATTACCAATCACTTATATTTATCCTATATTTCAGTACCTAGAACAGTATATACAGTAAAATATTGGTTGAATGAAATTCCTTAGGCTAGTTATTAGGAATGGAATTACTGCATTTTAGTATTTAAATATTTTTAAGATCCTAACACATATTGCCAAAACTTTTCAGAAAGAATATGTCATTTCATGTTCTCACCACTGAGTAACTTCACTTAGGGGGGAAAAAAAAGGCTTTGCTAATTTGGTAAGTGAAAAAGTGCAGCTCTAGTTTTAATTTACCTTTCTTGGATTACCATGAAGGATGCTATTTTTTCTTTCATGATTATCAGCCATTGGATTTCATGGTATATATTGGTTCCTATCTTTCACCCATCTTTCTCTAATAGGGTTCTAGTGTTTTTTTTTCTCATCTACTTATACTAACATTTTACATATTACTTATGCATATTTCACAGATTATTTTACATAATTAACATTTAAATATTGCTCATATGAATATTTTACATATTAAAATAAGCCCTTTGTTATATATGCTCATAGTTTTTCCAAGTTTGCCATTTAGTTTATATAACTTTAATTCTATTTCATTTAAAATGTTTTTGACATACATTTCAATGTCTTATGCTGCTGTTTATTTTTTCCTTTGTAATGTCTTTCATGTCTTTTATATTCAGTAAATTACTTCCCTGTCCAGAGGCAGATAAGTATTACCTCATGGTTTTTTCCTTTTTATACATTAATTTTACCTTTAATTCTGATTTTAATTATACCTTTCATTCTAACTGGTTTATTTTATTAGTTCATTTTATTGTCTTGTGTGTATGGTGGTGAGGAATAAGGAAGATGAAACTGGCCCACAGGCCTCTCTATATATGACCTGTTTGCTGTGTGTTTTCTCCATTTACAGAAGCTTTTTGCTGTCCCAGTGTTCTTAAGTTTTTTCAGTCTCAAAATTCAGGTGCTTTGGTTTTAAGACATTTTTTAAGTTACTTCTTTGATGACTTCCTCTACATTTTTCCTATGCACATTTACTCCTGTTATTTGGATATTGGACCTCATGGATTGGACCTTAATTTTTGTATCTTTTCTTCTCCCACTTTTCTATCCCTTTACCACTACACTCTCTCTTTTGAAAAACCCCCTCATCTTTATCTCCCCAAGCTCCTTCAATTGTGTCTTTTTCATTTCCCCTATCAAAATTTTAGTTTCCAACAGGTCATTTCTGATCCCTTAAGTTTTTTTGTATATATGTACCTTCCCCCACGCATTTTCCCCCCAGTCTTAGTATCCTGTTCTTGTTTTACAGGTGCACTTCTTCAGTCTCTCTGAAAATACTAAAATGTCAATGGATTTGAAGTGTTTTTTTCCCCCTGTATAGTCTGTTTCTTTGAAATTTCTTTTTACATTTTTTTCATTTTGTTTTCTATCTTTCACCTGTAAGGCTTTCCTCAAATGTGTGATGATCCTTAGTAGTTGGATCATATATGAGTATAGCACAAAAAGAAGCTGATTCAAAACTGGGTGTTTGGATAGGTTTGGTGATTATGCTTCCCTGAATGGTGATCTGGCTGGGCTGTGTCCTGGGTGAAACGCTGACACTGGCATCTCTAAGAGCTGGTCATATGGAACAGTGAAGGATCTTCCAATCTTCTTCCTGGAAGGGACAGGCCTGGCTTCCCCACCACATGGAAAAAGATACTGAAATTTCCAATATCCAACTTGTGAGGCTCACCAAATCAGTTTGTTTTCCCGATGACAACCACACTGTCAATGGTTCCTGGAAATTCTCAGTTCAGAGACTACCTTTTCCACTTGCTCTAGGAAATGAAACTTGGTTTTCCACCAAGATGAGAGAGGAGCAGTTTATCCTGCTACGAGAGAATGCGAGGGAGTCTGAGGCTCCAACTGCTTCTTGGACTTTCAACAAATCTTCCTTAGCCTCCGTCCACATCCAGAGGAAGCCAGTGCCATGAAGTCCTAAGCCTTTTGGAGTCTGTGGACACAGTTGTGTTCCTTCTTAGCTTTTCTCACTCCCAATTTAAGATTCAACTTTCTGGGTTTGATAAATCAGTTTCTATTTGTTCATCTGTTTTCAAAATTTACTACTATCTTATTTCCTGTACCATATGCTCTCTTTGTGACTTATTTCTTAAAACAAAAATCCTAGTACTGTCACTTCAGTGGAGTTTGGAGGGAGCAAAGTAAATATTGTGTCACCACCTTTTTCTCTTTGTTTTCCCAAATGTATCTCTCAGTAGCTCCTTCCACAAATCCTTGGCTGGAAATACTCCTAGCCATTGTCTTGATTCAATGCTCTCTCTCCCTCACTTCTCTTTTCTAAGTTATTACCTCTGCCTTCCTGATATAGGTCCCACCAATCCTAGACCTTGGTGAGGATTCTGTCTTCCATATTCCATGAGAACTGGTTGCTTGGGCCATTTATTTGGTGTTTAATACAAATTGCTGAGGTGGGAGCTCTCCAGAATATTCCTTTCACCTCTAATGGGCACTTATCTAAAGTAATAAATTCCTTCCATGAGTTATGCTTGCTTTTCTCTCCATGATATTTTCACGGTTCTGCCTCACAAGCTTCAACATTCCCTTCTTGATAAGCTACATGGAAAAGTTATGATAAAAAGGTGACTTTTTCTGTATACTTTGTGTCTGAAAGTCCAATATTTGGTGTAGATTTCCTATGTAGGAACATCCAGGAATGTAGATATAAAGACTCATGGCAGGAAGTGTCAGGCATGAACAGCATAGACTAAATTGTGACATAGTTGGAAAAGCACAGAATAATCATGACAAAGATTGGAATTTGACCTTTATTTTTACTTGCCAGGGAGGACATGCTCTTTAAATTAGCAACTTAAATATCACATTATGACTTATTTGTGATGTAAAGTATCAGTTGAGCATGGTAATATGAACCTCATTAGTCTTCTCTATTTGCTTTCCTCTGTTACAGGGACACTTAGCAGTCACAGTGGTATTTGGAGCAGAGAGCAGCAGGAGCCAGAAGCCTTCTGGAGCCCCTTATTGCCAAGACACAGCCACGCTATTGAGTTTTGAGGCAACATCTAATATATGTTTCTTTGAATTGTCAATACATTTTGAAGACATTGCTTGAGTAGCACGTAAGTCTTGTTCTTGGATTCTCCAGGAGATTCTGTAAATTACTTTAATGCTTAGAAAAACCCCACTTCTTTACCTTAAAGTAGTGAATTCTATAGTATGCAACTAAAGAATCCTGACCAATACACTGTCTCCCTCATTCCCATTCCTAAATGACTCTTACATTTTTAGCTGTTTTGTTTTTCTAGTATTTGTAGACTTTTCAGTTTTAGAGATTGTGGACACTCATACCACAAAAGGCATGGGTTAAGTTCTCTTATGTTTCATCCTAACACAGAGACTTCTTCTGCCCCAGCCTGTCATATAGATACAAAAAACTTTTTGGTTAAATCACGTCTGAATTTTTACCATGTAAAATTAGTCTCAGCTGAGTCATGTAGTGTGCTATGATTACCCTGCCTTCCATGTACAAAATTTTATCTATCCTATAGTTAATACTTTTCTTATTATGTCATTTGCTTGGCTTAATACACATTAACTCATTCCCAAATTCATTTCCACTAGTGTACACCTCTTCTAACTACATAAACCACACCAGATACTAAATCATATTTCTCTTTTAAAAATATTCTGCCAGGAGCTTTCTGTAAGCTTTCTTAAACCTGGGTTGGCTAGTGTTTAGACCGTTGCAAAGCCTGCATCCTGGGGTTTGTTAACCATAATCGTGGGGGTTCCCTTTCCCTCAATATTATGTTAGACCCCTTGATTCCACCCATCTCTCTTCTTTCCTAGTTTATGCCCTTGTGTCAGTGAGCAAATCCACCAGAAGCATCTTTGGAAGCTTCATTAGAGATTATGAAGTAGCTCACAGAATCTCCAAGAGGACAGGGGAATAGGGTTTGGAGACTGCATCCAGAAACAATATCCAAATTTTCCAGCAATCTATATTAAGGTGTTCCTATACCTCCTGTGTCAAAGGCACCAAAGACCTTGAAGAAGGGACACTACCAACTAGAATTTATGCCACTATTGCCTCTGAAAACCCAATCTCTCACCACCCTCTCCAGGAACAGATCCTGTACAAAATCGATTCCCTCACATTCCCTCCAATTGAGGTCTCCATAAAAGTGTCTGACTGGAGGAGCCCAGGTCATCTGCCTACATATTTGCTGCAATAGATGCTGGACAGTTGAGTTCTGGCTTCAACCTTGTCAAGGCAAGGGTCATAATGTGGGAATTTCCCAATGTAAAAAGGGAATTCAGAATTATTGGTTGGTCACACATATAACCACTGTCTAGCAAAGTTTACATGTCTGAAGTGTCTTTGTTCTAATTTTACACTTTTCTTTTGGGATTTTGATGACATTGATTCACTGAATTCTAGCTTCAAGAAATCCAAAACCAATTTGTTTTCTGATCCTTTTTGTGCAAACCACTTTTACTCTCTGTATACCTTTAGGATTTTCTTTTGCTCTTTATTTTCTCAGATTTAATCAAGATGATTGGTCTTATTTGTCAAGAAAAAAGGAACAGTAATAGAGTATTTTAGGAAAATACATATTAAAAGGAAGCTAATTTTTTTTTGAGAGGGCATCTCTCATATTTATTGATCAAATGGTTGTTAGCAACAATAAAATTCTGTATAGGGGACTCAATGCACAATCATTAATCAACCCCAAGCCTAGTTCTCAACAGTCTCCAATCTTCTGAAGCATAACGAACAAGTTCTTACATGGTGAACAAATTCTTACATAGTGAATAAGTTCTTACATGGTGAACAGTGCAAGGGCAGTCATCATAGAAACTTTCGGTTTTGATCACGCATTATGAACTATAAACAATCAGGTCAAATATGAATATTCGTTTGATTTTTATACTTGATTTATATGTGAATCCCACATTTCTTCCTTATTAATATTGTTATTATTATTATTATTATTTTTAATAAAATGCTGAAGTGGTAGGTAGATGCAAGATAAAGGTAGAAAATATAGTTTAGTGCTGTAAGAGGGCAAATGTAGATGATCAGGTGTGTGCCTATAGACTAAGTATTAATCCAAGCTAGACAAGGGCAACAAAACATCCACGGATGCAGATTTCTCTCAAAACAGGGGGGGTGGGGTTCTAAGCCTCACCTCTGTTGATCCCCAATTTCTCACCTGATGGCCCCCCTGCAACTATGCCTGTCTTAGGTTGTTCCTCCCTTGAGGAATCTTACCGTCTCTGGCTAACCAGTCATCTTCCGGGGCCATACAGGGAAATGTAAAGTTGGTAAGTGAGAGAGAAGCAATATTGTTTGAAAAGGTTAGCTTTTTACTTCTTTGCAGATTTATGCCCTGTGGCTTTTATGCCCAGCATTTGTCTTGAGGTATCTTTATCACTTGGAAAAATGATACTCGGTAATTTCAGGAAGCTAATTTTAAAATATTTGAATTGACATCCTTGAAAAAAGTAACAACTATGGAATAAACTGGAAATAATTTTTTAAATTAATAATCATTCTTCCTCCCAAGCTGTTGGGCCCAGATGGCCTCATGGGGGTAGCTTGGCGTTGGGAATCAGGATGCAGAGTATAAACAGCCCAGTATACTCTGTATTTTCACCCAATTAAATTCTATATAGTATACAACAGCTATATAAAGGAAAACATAAAAGAAAGCATACGATTCATTTACATAAACATTTTGAACATTTATATAAAGTTCAAAAATTAGACTACATATCATTTAGAAATGAGTACATAGGCATTTATTGAAATTTATTTGGAGGCTTTACAGTTAATTTTATGAATGTCCAACATTTTTTAAAAAGAATATATATTTCTCTTGGTTGAAGGATTTTATATACATATATAAATGTGACATAAATATATATGCAAATATAAATAAAGTAAGCATACGTATCTATGCACACAATGCATCAATGTTGCTAATTTGTTTAATCTGGGAGAAATTGCCATTAAAAAAAATTCCCACCATTACAGATTTGTCAGTTTTACCTTTTAATTCTTTATTATTGCTTCAAATTTTTCCAGACCATGCAACTAGTTACATACATGTTCATGATTTAATGTTTTTCTAGATTTTTCTTTGGAATGCAGTAAGATGCCCCACAAATGTCCTTGTTAATGCTACTCAAAGGATACTTTTGATAATTCATTTGCTAGACAAAGTTTTTTGTTGCTTTTTAGTATTTGTCTGGTACGTCTTTTTCTATCCCTTCATATTTTTCTTTATTTTAGTTCTTTCATTTTAACTGTTTTTTTGAATATGCTTGCTTTTAATTGTCTTAGTAATAATGGAGTGGCCAGCAAGTGATAGGTAGCTATGTGCTTGGATTGGCTAATAGGTGGTTAAATTATAATATTATCTAGTAATCTAGTCTGGACCATCAGCAACTTTCATTTTGAGGCTGTTCCCAGGAAAACATCTCTCTGGGTCCCAGAGTATCTTCAATTAAAATCACGATTTGTTGGTAGAAGGCAAGCTACTTTATTTTTCTATTTTTTTCACTTATCAAAATAGATTAAAGCACCAGCTTTTTATATTAGAAAATTAATCATTTTTAGATTAAAAATAGAACAGATGCTATCATTTATACTACTTAAAGTGTAATTTCTAACTTGTGAGCATTGAGTTTTTTTCCTCCATTTATTTACTAAAAGCCTCAAGCAAAATGTTCACATTTTGTGGGCTGGTAACTTTGTAATGAAAGGGTTTACCGGAATTGGAGAAAGTGATTCAATTAGAAGAGACTGGATTCAGGGTAGGGCTGGCTGAATTAGAATTTTGATGGTAACATGATTTTCATTTAGAGATTCTTACCTGAAAAGAAATCATCTTTCTGTGTCTTGGCCATATCTTTACTGCAAATCTGAATTTCAGACTAGCAGAACGTTAATTATGTTTTTCCTTTAAAATATAAAAGAGATTAAGACAATAACTTTTTACATAAAAATGCGACTTTTTTCTGTTAAAACTCATTCATTCATTCACTCATTCACTCATTTGAAAATCGTTATAGGCACCTATTGGTGCTAGGCACTGTCTCATATGCTTGGCTTACATCACTGGGCAATACAAAGATGCTTGCATTTGTAGAATTTATATTCTTTATGAAACAGAGAAAGAAATCATAAAACAAATTTATATAGGATTGAGTAAGGATCATACTATACAGGATCATGGATGATATGTGCTACACAAAAAAGAAAAGTAGGACAGGTTAAAGGAGATAAGGAGTGCAGGAGGTTTGGGACCAAGGTAGAGGATGGCTGAAACTTTAAATAGGGCTGTCATGGTTGGTTGACTTGATTTGAACAAAGACTTGAGTAAGACAGGTAAGAGTATTCTTGGCTGAGGAAATGGCTAGTGCAAAGGCCCTAAGACAGGAGCCATATTCAGACACCACCAAGAGAGGCACAAGCAACACAGGAAGTCAACTAGACAGGGGAGTCTTGGAGGTTGGTGTGAGTCTTTTGACTTTTACTGTAAGGGGAATGGGGAGCCAATGCCTTCCCACTGTCTGACTCTATCCCCCTTTCTCCCAATCCCATTCAATAATATTAATTTAAAAGAATTATTGCCAATTTGATGCTGTAATATGGTAATTCATTGTTAGATTTCTCTCATTTTCTTAATAGGGAAGTTGAGTGTCTTATGTTTGTTGTCTATTTGGAATTGCTGTTTCTGGATGGCTTCTTTATATTCTTTGCCTATTTTTTTACTGGGTTGTATTTATTATTAGTAATAGTACTAGTAGTAGTAAAGTTTTATGTTATAGGCATAACAGCATTTACCTGCTGATTTAATATTTATCTTTTGACTTAATTTGGGGCATCTTCTGCCATAAAATTAAATTTTTATAAAGATAAAAGTTTTAAATTCTTTCTTTTATGCTCTTAGGTGTCTTATCTTGATCAAAAGGTCTTTACAAACCCTAGGTTGTACAAATAGTCCCTTAAATTTCCTTTTTAAATTTTTATAGTTTTTCTTTTGGATGTTTAATTCTACTGGACACAGTGTTTGTATAAGTGTTGAAGCTGGAATTCCTACATCCTGCCATAAGAATATTCAGTTTTGTAATCACAGCTATTATATAAAATATCCTTTTTACATTGATTAAAATAGTAACGGTGTCATATTAAAATAAAGGGGCATTTTTTTTTGACAGTTGCCTAATGATTTATTCATTCTCTTTTGTGAAGCTTCCCTTGTAGGCATGTTTAGGCTACATTTTTTTTCTTCTTTTTCTTTTTGAAGGAGCATTTTTTAAGGCTAAGATATACTACAGCATATACAAAAGCTGGAAGAATGATCTGAAGGGGATGGATTCACAGACAATGAAAGACAGGAAATACAGCAGGACGCCAGTTACTAGGAAAGCCAGAGAACTTGGAATCCAGAGAACAGAGGAGAGGGTTTGGGGTCACCACACATGGAAAACTGAGGGTTTGGGCAAACTCAAAGGCAGCTTGGTAGGTTTGCCTGGGGGAGATAAGTAGTCCTTGTTGAAGAGCTTCTTTTCCCAGAGAAGTCAGAGCATCATCAACTCCCGGGAAAGAGGGTCAGGAGGGAAAAGTGGGTGGAAGAGGGGTGTGGACTTGAGCAAAGGGGAATGTGGGAAATCATATTATTGCAGAGTGGGAATAAAAAATTAAGAGTATAAGAGGATTAGCTGGAGAATTAAGGGCTCAAAGAGATTTTTGTATTAATGGGTTTAAAATGAGAATTCTTGGGAGGTTATATAAGATTTTTGCCAGCAAAGGCAGCTGATAGGATGAATTTTAAGTTTTTAGTAAACTTAATTTTAGTTTCTTTTTCTAATACTTTCAAAACATTTAAGCCACAAGCTTTGTAGTTTTCTTATTAGTACTTTAAATCACGTAACATAAACTGTTTACTTAATACTTATTAACACTTTAATATTCTTATCTTTTATTAATACTTTCAGACCATTAAGTCAAAGCTTTAAATTTCGTGGACTAATATGAAATTAATGAATTAATGAAATTACAGGAGTGGTTATTTAATCATGGTTGGTTATCAAAAGATTAGGTGGTGGGCTAGATGTTAAATGAATCAGGGTCATGAATTCAGAGCTGATAAAGGCCACTGGAATAAAAACCAAGGGTATTTTCTGTAATGGTGTCAGAACCTTGTCATTATTACTTCATTTCTCCACTTCATAGTGCATGATTCATTCATTCATTCAACAAATACTCAGCACCTATTATGTGCCACGCACTGTTCTATATGCGGAGGATATACACAGATGAACAAGAGATAAGGTTCCTGTTTTCCTGGAACTTGCGTTCTAATACAGGAAGATAGACAATAATAATAAAATAATATTAATAACAGCCAACATTTAGCAGGTATTGTTTGTTGAGACAGTTTTAAGCACTTTATAAGTATTCATTTAATTCTTACAGCATTGTAAGGTAGAGACTAGAAATATCTTCATTTTGTACATAAGGAAACTTAGGGTACAGAAAAGGTAAATAACCTGCCTAAGGTCACAGAGCTAGCAGAGGGCAGAGCTGGAATTTCAAACCGAGAGTCAGACTGTAGAACTCTTTCTCAATGACTCTGCTATGCTTCCTCTCAGACAAGTAAAATGGCAGTAAACAATGAACAGAGTTAAGTTCAGGATTGTTTAGTACTATGAAAAAATAATAAAGGGTGATGCGACAGTATTTTTGTGTTGGAGGTGAAAATGTAGATATGAGGGAAAAACTCATGTAGGTGACATCTGAGCTGAGACCTGAAGGATGGTGATCTGTTCTCGTGGGACACAGGCAGCAGAGCAAAGACAGCACAGTGGAATCGTTCCTGCTCCTGGCAGTTGGGCCCACCGTTCTGGGTGCTCCATGTCGCGTTAATAAAAGAATCTCCAATAGTGACACCTCCCCTCCCAGAACTTAGGTTTCTTTAAAAGTAAAACTTTTAACCAACAATACAAATATAACCTTTGCTTTGAAGACTAATATTTTTGCAGGAATGGTACCTTTATAAAGATCGTGGTTGCCCCCGTATATATTTGTTCTTTCTTCAAATCCAATTAAATGAAAATACTAGTTATTCCGTAGCCCAACCCTCTAGGCTCGCCAACTCTCTAGGCTCAGCAGAAACGAAGCAGGAGCCGGTGGCTCTCTGTCGCTGGCCGGGATGTGGAGTCGGCTACCTGGAGCTTTCCGTCCACGAAGGAGTCTAGGAGGGGGTCGGGAAAGGAAAAGACGGGAGAGACCTTAAATTAAGCACTGTCTACTCTGAAGCACTGGTTTCAAACGCCCGCCCAGTCGAACGCCTAGGCTCGGGCCCCACCGTCGTCATGCCAACGTACAGCTTGGCTTCCGCGGGTTGGTGGCTCCCTCCGCCTATGACGTGCGTTTGAAGAGCCCGGGTTTGCTCCCGGGTCTTGGGCTTTGGCGCAGGGGTTCCTGGGAGTCGCGAGTCGTCATGGTGTCTGCGTGAGGTGCGGCGGTCGCTGCGTGGGACCTCTGCCAATGTGAGCGGCCGGAAGCTGGCGGAATCTATTGTCCACGTAAGGCGGAAAGTTCGGTGGGTTCGGGGTTGGCTGACGGATGCTCTGGAGCTGCGGGCAGCGGTGGAACGCGGCGGCGGCAGCGGCGGAGCCCGGCGGCTGTCGTGCGCCGCGCCGCGGGAAGGTAGCTGTGCGCGCGGCTAAGCGGGGTTGGCCGGCCTCGCTCCACAGCGGGTCGGGCCTTGGGGAGGAGCGGAGACCCCCGGGGACAGCCCGAAGGCTCCCGGCCCCGAGGCGGGAGTGATGATTATTCGCCGGTGGAGTGTCCGTGGGAGGCAGCGGTGTCCCCGGGACAGAAAACCCTGTGTCTCCCTCTCTGGATACATCCCTCCTGTTGTGAAAAATCTAGGGAAGTAAACCAGTTCCCCCAGCTTTCTCACACACTTGCTTTTCCAACATTTCACGGGTTTGGGGAGCTGTATCTGCTGTGCGGTACCCTTTTGGCTGCTCAAACCCAGAAATACCATGAAGACTTTTGGTTAACAGAATCATTTAGGGTGAGGTTCCTGTCTTTTGGACATTCAGTAAATTATAACCTGTAAAATACAAGATTTTTATTAACGATGGTTTTTGTAGGAGAAGATTGCATCAACAAAAAGTTGTTGGAGAATTTTGCCTATGTAACTGTCATTGAAATTTAGCACGTTTTTCTCCAAGACAGTAACTTTGTCCAGGGATTTTCAAAGTATTTTTTTTTTGTTTTTGTAGCCTATTTTCTGTTGTGTGAGGTGCAAACTTTAGAGAGTCTGGTGGAGTAAGGTTGAGTTGAGAATTTTTAAAACTCAGGCATGGCTGCACTGAATTTTACAAGGCTTTGATATGTCAAGTCTAATAATTCTTACAGTAATCCCATTAGGAATATCCCCATTCCACAGGAACCTACATTGGGTAACTTGCCCAGGGCCACAGAGCCAGAAGGAGAACAAGAAACAAGCTCATCTTCACGACAGAATTGTTTGCACTAATTAAGAACTGCTTAAGAAGTTGTATTCCTGTATTCCTGAGACTCATTATTTGTTTTCTTGAGACCTTTTGTTTGAGGTGAAAGTAAAATTTGGAGAACGAGTTTTGGAAGTGATTTCACAAGTTGGATATTTGTCAATACTTTATATAATGAAAGTTTATCATATTGGGAATAACTAGATACTATTTTCCTTCAAAGTGTAAAAGATTACAGCAGCTAGGCCAACTTTTGAACCTGCAAGAGGCAGAATAGGAAAAGGAGAAGGTGATTTGAGCCAACTCTCAAAGCAGCATTCAAGCAGAGACCTGCCATCTCCTACAAAGATCAAATACAGGTAATGAACACTTTTTTTCTTGTTCACAAGGCAAGGCCAAAAGTGTTGAATGACACGATCATGAAGTAGTATGTTTGGGTTATATCACGTATCTATTTTCATAAGACTAGAATGCAATAGAGTTGTCTAACACAAAAATTATGCTCTATGATTGTGGAATGCTACCAGACATTCCTTATGTAGAAATTCCTATTAATTGGAAATTTCCCTGTGTGGATTTAATAATAACATATTACCTCAGAGGGACCGTACACTATCAGCACTAATCAATAAGGGATTAAAAATATTACAGTAAAGAGCCCTGAGTTGCCATACTAACAAAAAGTAAAAATATTTTAGTCAATCTATAGCATTATTGTAGGAAAATATGTGATTCACTTGGGCTTTTTGAGACACTGGAAACCACATGGATCCTGTTAGTAACCTTCAGATTATCATAGTGATCTTGTCCAGTTCTCTCTTTTATTCTTGAGGAACTTAGGAACAAAGCTCCTTTCATGCAGTTACTGTAGGAGATGGTTTTTCTTTCCACAGAAGGTCAGCAATTACTTTAGGTGTAAAGATAGAGGTGTAGCAGATGTCCATGCAGGATAAGTAGCTGAGGAAATAGTACATCACTGAGTTAAAAAGGTTGCATTGAATGGAGAAAAGGATCAAACGGTTTCCTGCCAACAGGGCAGCATAACAGAATAAGAGGAGCACAAAGCAAAATATTTGTATGTTTTGGTCATAAGAAAGCCCCAAAAGGATGAATTCCGAGATATTCCTCTCTCTCTCCATGTATTTCAAATTGGCATATATTCTAACCAGATGGCTTAAATATCTGAAAAGAAATAAAACATTAATCTGTGTAAAAAATATAACAATAATGTGAAATTTACCAAAAAAATGAATTGACACCACTATTTAAATATTTATTCCTGATAGATTTTTGCTTCTTTTTATTTCTTTTATTTTAGAAATCTATTGTAAATAATTCTATAAAGGGGAAAACAATAATTTTTCAACATCATAATGATTATAGAATATTAAAATATTAGTTTGATCTAGAGAAAATATTTTATTGTTAATTATGTTATGAACTAACAATGTATTTACGTTTCTTAAAAAACAATTATTTTGTACTTTTTTATATTGAAGTATAGTTAATAACATGATATTATATTGGTTTCAAGTATAAACACAGTGGTTCAACAGTCCCCCACATTATTAAATCCTCACCCCAACTAGTGCAGTTACTATCTGTCAACAGAGGAAGACAGTCTAGAACACTTGTTTATATTTTCCATGCTGCACTTCCATCCCTGTGACCAGCTTTTATTATGATTGAGATTTTTTAAAATGCATATGTTTATCCATTGGGTCAGATGCATTCTTCTTCCAGGTTGATCAAAACAAATACTCTGTTTTATTTGGGAGTGTATCCTCAAGAATGCAAAGTTATTGAAAATATATCAGCTTGAATTGTTTAATTGGCTTAAAAGATAATCTTCCTTGCCATATGAACAAACACTATTGATCAGACATTTAAAACTAATATAGTTTCAGTCACATTAAAAGCAAAGAATGCTTGAACAATATGCAGGTAAAGAGAAAATGTTAACTGATTGAAGTTGTGAAAAATCATCAAAAATTGATTCATTTCTCCTATTTACATTTAATGTACTAGACAAAATTATTGTTTAAAATTAATCTAAATTTGTGATAGTAAATAAAGGAAGATAGAAGTTGCCAAAAGATATTTGAATTATTCATATTTCATGGCTTTTCTTGGAAATTTCATGTGTCTTATATACTGTCAAGGCAATATAATAAAAATGTCATTGGAAATTAGCACTCAAATAATTTTTATTCTGTTTACCATTCACTTTTATCCTATTTGACTTCATATCTGCAGGTTATATAGGCTCAGCCCCACATGTATCCATGGAAGTTCAGCTCACCAATTCCCCTCTATCATGTACAAATCCATATATTAGTAACTTTCTTCAGACCTGTAAAAGTTCCAGATATCAACTTTTATAGGATGTTATCTGGTACAATATAATAATAAGAATTACAATTTACTGAGAGATTATTTTGTGCTTTAGGTTCCTTATAATTCCATTTCACAATAGTGCATATTTTGACATCAGCAATATTAGCTCTATGGTGCCAATAAGAACACAAACCTCTAGAGGTTAGAGGACCAGCTCAGAGAGCTACTAAACTGCAGAAAAAGGACTCTGTGCCTTCTGTGAGTGAAAGGAATGGGTTTTTACATGTTTAGTACCTCAACTGCCAGGTTTTGAAAGTTAAGAAATCTTGAAATGAGAAGTTCTAGCATTTCAGCACAAAGAACATCACAACCCAGTGTTTTAACTGATTGTGCATTTCAACATAATGCCTGAATGCTTTACTTAACCTAGCTTGTGTCATTACACAGAAGGAGATAGCTGGTCATGTCTCCACCTATTCCACATACACATATTGGGATACTCCTTAGAGATATATGCAAGAGCCTTATTTACAATCCAAATTCCTGAATTTGTCTCAGGACATCTTACCTTACTTTGGTGAGAGTTGATTTTGGTCTATTCATCCTTTCCTAATTCCCTTATTAGAGTTTGTTGTATGAGTTATATGAACTTATTTATGAAATTACATTTTTTTTCAATTTTCCAAGTAATGGAAGACAGCAAATTTGCACAGTGTCTACAATGTTTATTCTTGAACAAATAAGTTGAGAATAGTTATTGGATTTCTATCTAAATCTAGAAGTTCCAGGATGACCAGAGAAGAAGTAACAGGATCAATTCCAAGAATATATATTTTTAATATCTATATAAAAATGTAATTCGAATACAAAATATATAATTAATATTCAAAGGGCCTGACCTGTGTATATACTTATAAGACGACCAGAGAAATTGATATAATGAACATACCAGTCCCCAGAGGTTCCTTGTGCCCCTTCATCCGTCTTCCCACTTCTCTTTCTTGCCCAAGAAAACATCTATTTCTGGAACAGTAGATTCATTTGCGATTTCAAGGATTTTATAAGAATGGAAACATACAGTGTGAGCTGCTTTTTGCAGGCAAGATCTGGATTTCACCCAGCCATGTATTCTGAGATTTAGTCATGTCTTTGTGAATGTCAGTAGTACATTCCTGTTTACTTCAGAGGGTTATGAAAATTCCATAATTTGCTTACCCATTTCCCCAATTTTAGACATTTTTGACTGTGTCCAGATCTTGGCTATCACTAATTATCTGCTATAGTAATTCATGGACAAATCTTTTTTTATGGAAAAGTGATTTCTTTCTCTTGAAAAAGTGTGGAGTAGAATGTCTGATCAGATAAGAAGTGTATATTTAATACTTCAAAGAAATTTCCAAATTGTTTCCCAGTGTAATTATACCATTTTTCATCCCTAGTTCTGGGGTTTGTGGGTCCTGATTGCTCCACATCCTTTCAAACACTCAAAAGTTCACTCTGTTTTAGCCACTGGAGTGGGTGTGTGGCAGTATCATGGTGGATTTTTATATTTACCTAACAATAAATAATATTTAGTATCCCTTAGTGTTACTATTTGCAATGTGCATATATTCTTTGATGAGCCATCTGTTCAAAATTTTTACCCTTTTTTAAATTGATTGTTCATTTTCTTCTGAGTTTTGAAATACTTCTATATATTCTGGACAATAGTTGTTTAGTAACTATATACATTTAAATATTTTCCTCTAGTGTGTAAATTGATTTTTCATCCTTTCAACAATCTTATTCTTACAACAAAAGTTTTAATTTTCATCAAGTGCAATTTGCCACTGTTTTTGTTTTTAGGTTCATAGTTTTGGCATCCTACCTAAGAACCCTTCACCTAGTCTAAAATCATGAAGATTTACTTCTTTGTTTCCTTGTAAAGATTTTATAATTTCTATTTTACTTTCAGATTTGGATCCATTTTGAACTAAATTTTACAAAAGATATATAAGTAGATGTTTACATTTTCTGCCAACAGATGTACAAATAGATGTTCATTTGTTGGAAAGACTATCTTTTCTTCACTGAGTTGCCTCCAGACCTTTGCTGAGAATTAGCTTATCATAAAGGTACAAGTATAGATTCTCTAGGCTGTTCCACTAATCTGCTTGTCTACCTTTATGAGAATGTCACAATGTGTTGATTGTGTAGCATTATACTATACCTTTAATTCAGGCAATGTAAGCTCTTCAAGTTTGTTCTTTCATAAAGTTGTGTGGGCCAATCTATATCCTTTCATGTTTAATATAAAAGTTAGAATGATCTTTTAAACTGGGAAAAAATAATGGCTTTTATTTTTTTTCAGAGGATTTCTTTGAAATTAATTATGGGGGAGTAGAATAGAATCTTGATGAAGTCTAGTCGTTTGATCAAAGAACATGGATTTGCTGTCCTTGAAAAAGGTCTTCTTTGATTTCATTCAACAAAGTTCTATAGTTTTCATTCATACTTCACAAACCTGTTTTGTGAGATTTATTTCCAATTATTTCATATATTTGATGCTATTAAAAATGACCTTGCTCCTGGGAAGGAATCTCCAGCCTTGCACCAGTGGCATCCAGAGTGAAAATCTCCATTTCCTTCTCCTCATCAAAAGGTGGCCTGGGAGCTGAGGGAATCAAACACCTATGCTTCTTTTACTAAGTTACATTTAGGAGTAGAAATGCCTTTGCTGGTCTGGAGAGAAAATGCAACACAATGATTAAAAACTTGAATGTCAGGGATGGGGAGACTGGTCCAATTCTTACCAGCAACTACAATTTAATTTTGCTGGGATCCTAACTGCATCTCTAGTCCAAGAGGAACAACACAGCCAAATATACAATACTTTCTTCATGCCAAGAATTGAGCTGGGCACTTTCTGTGGATTAATCAAGGTCACACAGCTGAACTATCACAGTAGGTTTTCCGACCCCAGAGCTTAAACTCTCGGCCACCATAATGCACTCTGGCATATTCCATCTCCTCAGGACCACCTGAACACTCAGTGCCTGTGAGAATGAACTGTCGTCACTGTGGCTCTAAGACACCAGCTGGACTGAAATGTGGAAGCCTAAGGCCTAAGGAAAACCTGACTTCTCCCTATAATACATTCCCAGGGCCTTGAGGAAAGAGGGTTTATGTAAACAGCTGCCAATTTTCCTTGAAGTGAACCCAATTCAGATCATAGTTCATTTTATAATAAAATATAAGAATATGAAGTAAACCACTCTGTACTTTCAGATGAAGAAGCTAGTCTAACATATATTTAGAAAAATCAGAATGTTCTGGGAAAGTTGATGGTTTATGTACAGAGGAAAAGATTAATAATTTGAAATTAGAAATGCTTTGAAAACCTAGGATATTTGGAATATGGAGCCATATTCATAGGCTTCTCTCAGATGTTGAAGAGAACACTGGAATATCCTGGAAGTGTCTAAGTCAGCCCTCTCAGTAGGTGCCTAGAAATGGCAACAGGATGAGGAGCAGGGAGAGTGCCACAAGCAGGAAGTCACACCGAACTGTCACGGCTGCTAGTGACAGCAGCTTTAGCAGCCAGTCTTCCCGTTAGGCCCCACCCAAGATTCTGAACTGCGAGTGCTCCTCAAGCCATTACGCTCCTTAATGAGGAAAATAAATAAGTGAAAAGATGTTATATGGGGAGGAGGGCTGAACAGAAGAAGTACAGAGTCTTCAAGCCTGATGATATCTGATATTTGGGGCACTGAAATATCATGCCTGTGTAATAGGAGTGTTTATTAGCAGCTTATGGTATTCATTTAATAAAAATTAGTAACAGTGGGCTTTTAAGTTTCTAATAAAATATGGTAATAGGTAAAATTTCTTAATTTACACATATAAAACCAATATTTCTTAAATATTCTATGCATACACTCATACATTGAGCAAAACAACTGATAAAAGTTCACTATACATTTATTTGACAGATATTTTTGTTATCAGGTATTATACTACAGGCTAGAAAATAGATACATAAAATATATAAATAGAAACAAAATAAAAATAAAATAATTAGAAAATACCTGATTAATCTTAACATTTTAGGGATGGACTTAATTTATACCACAGTCCTATTTCCTGCTAATAAAATTTTGTGGCACTTGGGGAAAAATGCCAAATGATAATAGGCTTCATAGTTTTGATTTGCAGCATTCTCTGTGATAGAAACGGGCTCCACTGTGAGTGCTCCTCAAGCCCCTCCTCTCCTTAATGAAGAAAATAAATAAGGAAAAAGGTGTTATGGGGGGAGGAGGGAGGGCTGGGCAGGAGAAGTACAGAGAGAGGATTTTTAGGGTAGTGAAATGATACCATAATGTTTGATTCATGTCATTATTCATTTGTGCAAGTTCATAGAATATTCAACGCCAGGAGGGAACAGTACTGTAAATAAACTACTCACTTTGGGTAATAACAGTGTGTCAAAGCAAGTTCAAATAGAGCCTAAAGATCCATCCTAATGGATGTGCCACTCTTTGGGAAGGGGACGTTCATGTATGCGGTCACGTGTGTATGGGAACTCTGCTCCTTTCCCTAAATTTTGCTGTAAATATAAAACTGCTCTTAAAAAACTTTTTAAATAAAAAGGCTTATAGGGGCTAAGAGTCTGCTGGATTTTATTCCTTCCCTCATAGGTACATGAAGATATATGTTCAATTTTGGTCTTTCTGTATCACTTGTTCTGTAATTAAAGTGTAACTGAGTGACATAAAGGATGTTTTAAGATGAGATGTGTGAAGACTATACACAGACAAAGGTGACGTTACGTGGAATTTTTAGAAAACTTATTTTTTTCAAGAAACCACGTTTTTATTCTACAAGCCCATTTAAATAGGGGGGTTTTATTTTTCCTTTTCATAAACAATGAAACAAATTATCTACTAATAAAATCAGTTATTTTCAGCATTCTCTTTCAACCTTTAGACTGACGTAACATTTTGTGATGGTTTTGCAAAGATAAATATAATTGTGGCAATATTTTTTTTGTTATCATTAATCTACAATTACATGCAGAACATTATGTTTACTAGGCTCTCCCCTTCACCAAGTCCCCCCCACAAACCCCATTACAGTCACTATCCATCAGTGTAGTAAGATGTTATAGAATCACTACTTGTCTTCTTGGGGAAACATGCCAAATGATATCCCTGTGCACCCCCCCAAATCATACATGCTAATAATGCCCCCTTTCTTCTTCCCTGCCCTTATCCCTCCCTACCCTTCCATTCTCTCCAGTCCCTTTCCCTTTGGTAACTGTTAGTCCGTTCGTAGGTTCTCTGAGTCTGCTGCTGTTTTATTCCTTCAGTTTTTCTTTATTCTTATACTCCACATATGAGTGAAATCATTTGGTACTTGTCTTTCTCCACCTGGCTTATTTCACTGAGCATAATGCCCTCTAGCTCCATCCATGTTGTTGCAAATGGTATGATTTGTTTTCTTATGCCTGAATAATATTCCATTGTGTATATGTACCACATCTTCTTTATCCATTCATGAACTGATGGACATTTAGGTTGCTTCCATTTCATGGCTATTGTAAATAGTGCTGCGATAAACATAGGGGTGCATCTGTCTTTTTCAAACTGGGCTGCTGTATTCTTAGGGTAAATTCCTAGAAGTGGAATTCCTGGGTCCAATGGTATGTCTATTTTGAGCTTTTTGAGGAAACTCCATACTGCTTTCCACAATGATTGAACTTATTTACATTCCCACCAGCAGTGTAGGAGGGTTCCCCTTTCTGCACAACCTCGCCAACATTTGTTGTTTGTCTTTTGGATGGTAGCGATCCTTACTTGTGTGAGGTGATATCTCATTGTGGTTTTAATTTGCATTTCTCTATGCAAATTAGCTAGCTATGTGGAGCATCTTTTCATGTGTCTGTTGGCCATCTGAATTTCTTTGTTGGAGAACTGTTCAGCTCCTCTGCCCATTATTTAATTGGATTATTTGCTTTTTGTTTGTTGAGGTGTGTGAGCTCTTTATATATTTTGGATGTCAACCCTTTATCGGATCTGTCATTTATGAATATATTCTCCCATACTGTAGGATACCTTTTTGTTCTATTGATGGTGTCTTTTGCTGTACAGAAGCTTTTCAGCTTGATATAGTCCCACTTGTTCATTTTTGCTTTTGTTTCCCTTGCCCGAGGAGATATGTTCATGAAGAAGTCACTCATGTTTATGTCCAAGAGATTTTTGCCTATGGTTTTTTCTAAGAGTTTTATGGTTTCATGACTTACATTCAGGTCTTTGATCCATTTTGAATTTACTTTTGTGTTTGGGGATAGACAGTGATCCAGTTTCGTTCTCTTACATGTAGCTGTCCAGTTTTGCCAGCACCATCTGTTGAAGAGACTCTCATTTCCCCATTGTATATCCATGGATCTTTTATCGTATATTAATTGACCATAAATGTTTGGGTTAATGTCTGCAGTCTCTGTTCTGTTCCACTTGTCTGTAGCTCTGTTCTTGTGCCAGTACCAAATTGTCTTGATTACTGTGGCTTTGTAGTAGAGCCTGAAGTTGGGGAGTGAGATCCCTGCCACTTTATTCTTCCTTCTCAGGATTGCTTTGGCTATTTGGGGTCTTTGGTGTTTCCATATGAATTTGTGAAGTATTTGTTCCAGTTCATTGAAGAATGTTGTTGGTAATTTGATAGGGATTGCATCAAATCTGTAGATTGTTTTGGGCAGGATGGCCATTTTGACTCTATTAATTCTTCCTAGACAAGGGCATGGGATGAGTTTCCATTTGCTAATGTTCTCTTTAATTTATCTTAAGAGTGTCTTGTAGTTTTCAGGGTATAGGTCTTTCACTTCCTTGGTTAGGTTTATTCCTAGGTATTTTATTCTTTTTGATGCAATTGTGAATGGAATTGTTTTCCTGATTTCTCTTTCTACTGGTTCATTGTTAGTGTATAGGAAAGCCACAGATTTCTGTGTGTTAATTTTGTATCCTGCAACTTCGCTGTATTCCGATACCAGTTCTAGTACTTTTGGAGTGAAGTCTTTAGGGTTTTTTATGTACAATATCATGTCATCTGCAAATAGTGACAGTTTGACTTCTTCTTTACCAATCTGGATTCCTTGTATTTCTTTGTTTTGTCTGATTGCCGTGGCTAGGACCTCCAGTACTACATTGAATAACAGTGGGGAGAGTGGGCATCCCTGTCTTTTTCCCGATCTCAGAGGAAACGCTTTCAGCTTCTTGCTGTTCAGTATGATGTTAGCTGTGGGTTTATCATATATGGCTTTTGTTATGTTGAGGTACTTGCCCTCTATACCCATTTTGCTGAGAGTTTTTATCATGAATGGGTGTTGAATTTTGTCGAATGCTCTATCAACATCTATGGAGATGATCATGTGGTTTATGTCTTTCTTTTTGTTGATGTGGTAGATGATGTTGATGAATTTTCGAATGTTGTACCATCCTTGCATCCCTGGGATGAATCCCACTTGGTCATGGTGTATGATCCTTTTGATGTATATTTGAATTCGGTTTTCTAATATTTTGTTGAGTATTTTTGCATCCACATTCATCAGGGATATTGGTCTGTAATTTTCTTTTTTGGTGGGGTCTTTGCCTGGTTTTGGTATTAGGGTGATGTTGGCTTCATAGAATGAATTTGGGAGTATTCCCTCCTCTTCTATTTTATGGAAAACTTTAAGGAGAATGGGTATTATGTGTTCTCTGTATGTCTGATAAAATTCCTAGGTAAATCCATCTGGCCCGGGGGTTTTGTTCTTGGGTAGTTTCTAAATTACTGCTTCAATTTCGTTGCTGGTCTGTTTAGATTTTCTGTTTCTTTCTGGGTCAGTCTTGGAAGGTTGTAGTTTTCTAGGAAGCTGTCCATTTCTTCTAGGTTTTCCAGCTTGTTAGCATATAGGTTTTCATAGTAGTCTTTAATAATTCTTTGTATTTCTGTGGAGTCTTTTGTGATTTTTCCATTCTCGTTTCTGATTCTGTTGATGTGTGTTGATTCTCTTTTTCTCTCAGTAAGTTTGGTTAGAGGCTTATCTATTTTGTTTATTTTCTCAAAGAACCAGCTCTCTTGGTTTCATTGATTTTTTTCTATTGTTTTATTCTTCTCAATTTTGTTTATTTCTTCTCTGATCTTTATTATGTCCCTCCTTCTGCTGACTTTAGGCCTCATTTGTTCTTCTTTTCCAGATCCGATAATTGTGATTTTAGACTATTCATTTGGGATTGTTCTTCCTTCTTTAAGTATGCCTGGATTGCTATATACTTTCCTCTTAAGACTGCTTTCGCTGTGTCCCACAGAAGTTGGGGCTTTGTATTGTTGTTGTCATTTGTTTCCATATATTGCTGGATCTCTATTTCAATTTGTTCATTGATCCATTGATTATTTAGGAGCATGTTGTTAAGCCTCCATGTGTTTGTGAGCCTTTTTGTTTTCTTTGTACAATTTATTTCTAATTTAATACTTTTGTGGTCTGAAAAGTTGGTTGGTAGAATTTCAGTCTTTTGCAATTTACTGAGGCTCTTCTTGTGGTCTAGTATATGGTCTATTCTGGAGAATGTTCCATGTGCACTTGAGAAGAATGTGTATCCTGTTGCTTTTGGATGTAGAATTCTATAGATGTCTATTAGGTCCATCTGTTCTAGTGTGTTGTTGAGTGCCTCCGTGTCCTTACTTATTTTCTGTCCGGTGGATCTGTCCGTTGGGGTGAGTGGTGTGTTGAAGTCTCCTAAAATGAATGCATTGCTCTCTATTTCCTCCTTTGGTTCTGTTAGTATTTGTTTCACATATGCTGGTGCTCCTGTGTTGGGTGCATATATATTTATAATGGTTATATCCTCTTGTTGGACTGAGCCCGTTACCATTATGTAATGTCCTTCTTTATCTCTTGTTACTTTCTTTGTTTTGAAGTGTATGTTGTCTGATACTAGTACTGCAACACCTGCTTTTTTCTCTCTGTTGTTTGCATGAACTATCTTTTTCCATCCCTTGACTTTTAGTCTGTGAATGTCTTTGGGTTTGAGGTGAGTCTCTTATAAGCAGCATATAGATGGGTCTTGCTTTTTTATCCATTCTATTATTCTGTGTATTTTGATTGGTGCATTCAGTCCATTTACATTTAAGGTGACTATTGAAAGATATGTACTTATTGCCATTGCAGGTTTTAGATTCGTGGTTACCAAAGGTTCAAGGTTAGCTTCTTTACTATCTTACTGTCTAACTTAAGTCGCTTATTGAGCTGTGATGAACACTGTCTGGTGATTCTTTATTTCTCTCCCTTCTTATTCCTCCTCCTACATTCTTTATATGTTGGTTGTTTTATTCTGTGCTCTTTTGTGTTTCCTTTAACTGCTTTTGTGGGTAGTTGATTTTATTTTTGCCTTTAGTTAGTATTTGGTTGGTCTGCTTTCTTTGCTGTGATTTTATTTTCTCTGGTGACATCTGTTTAGCCTTAGGAGTGCTCCCATCTAGAGCAGTCCCTCTAAAATACCCTGTAAAGGTGGTTTTGGGAGGCAAATTCCCTCAACTTTTGCTTGTCTGGGAATTGTTTAATCCCTCCTTCATATTTAAATGACAATCATGCTGGATACAGTATTCTTGATTCAAGGCCCTTCTGTTTCATTGCGTTAAATATATCATGCCATTCTCTTCTGGCCTAGGTTTCTGTTGAGAAGTCTGATGATAGCCTGATGGGTTTTCCTTTGTAGGTGACCTTTTTCCTCTCTCTAGCTGCCTTTAAAACTCTGTCCTTTTCTTTGATCTTTGCCATTTTAATTATTATGTGTCTTGGTGTTGTCCTCCTTGGGTCCCTTCTGTTGGGAGTTCTGTGTACTTCCGTGGTCTGATCGATTATTTCCTCCCCCAGTTTGAGGAAGTTTTCAGCAATTATTTCTTCAAAGACACTTTCTATCCCTTTTTCTCTCTTCTTCTACTGGTACTCCTATAATGCGAATATTGTTCCTTTTGGATTGGTCACACAGTTCTCTTAATATTGTTTCATTCCTGGAGATCCTTTTATCTCTCTCTGCATCAGCTTCTATGCATTCCTGTTCTCTGGTTTCTAGTCCAGCAATGGCCTCTTGCATTTTATCCATTCTGCTTATAAATCCTTCCAGAGATTGTTTCATTTCTGTAATCTCCCTCTGGACATCATCCCTTAGCTCTTGCATATTTCTGCAGCTCCGTCAACATGGTTATGACCTTTATTTTGAATTCTTTTTGCAGGAAGAGTGGTTAGGTCTATCTCCTTCTCAGGGGTTAACTGTGATTTTGGTCTGTATCAAATTCTTCTGCCTTTTCATGGCGATAGAGATAGTTGTGCGGAGCTGGCACGTGTGTCGGCTGGGAGAATGTCCCTTCTTGCTGGCTTGTGGCCTTCCTCTCCTGGGAGAACAGTGACCTCTAGCGGCTTGTGCTGGGCTGCTGCGTGCAGACGGGGCCTCTGATTCTTGCCCGGCTGCTGTGGAGTTTAGCGTGGCCTTCCTCAGGCTGCTGCTCCAATATGGCTGAGCTGCATTGGTGGGGGAAACGGCCGGGAGGCTGTTTATCTCCGTGAGGGGCCTCCGAGCTGCACTGCTGCCCAGGGGGTTAGGGCACCCGAATTTCCCTGGGATTCCCAGCTGCTGGCCTAAGTGTCCCGGGATGCTTCCATCCAGCTGTGGGGTAACTGTCCCTTTAAGGCTTTCATAAAGCACTTGCTTTTCTTTGTCCCAGGGACGCTGGCTGTGGGGACCCACTCATAGGTCCTACTGTCCTGTTTCCTTCATATCCAGCACCCCACGCACTGTGTGTCTGCGCTCTGGTGTGGATGGCTAGGGCTGGCTATTTAGCAGTCCTGGGCTCCTTCTCCCTCCCCGCTCTGACTCCTCTCCTTCCGCCGGAAGCTGGGGTGAGGGGCACTCAGGTCCCGCTAGCCCATGGCTTGTATTTTACCCCCTTCGTGAGGCGCTGGGTTCTTGCAGGTGTGGATGTGGTCTGGATGTTGTCATGTGTCTTCTGGTCTCTCTTTTAAGAAGAGTTGTATTGTATTTTCAAAAATATATATGGTTTTGGGAGGAGATTTCCACTGCTCTACTCACGCTGCCATCTTGGCTCCCTATAACATCTGAAATTATACATGCCCTGGGGACACAGGATCAAAAGCACAATGAATGTCACCTTTACTTGAATTCTGAGTGTGCCATTTGTGACCATACCTTCATCATGGCAAGTTTCATCTCCACATTTCTGAGGGTGCAGATGCAGCATGTGGGCAGTCACAGTGTAGGACACTGAGATTTCCTTATCCTTGTTCTCACTCCCTGCAGGTAGTACATAAATATAGACACAGGCCACAAAGAATAAGACTAAAACCACTACATAAGAGCTACAGGTTGGGAGAGTGCATCTCCCTGCAGAGGAGCATGTCCTGAGATTATATAATATGATATGTAGAAGTCACTAGGACAAGAAAAACGACAACCACCACCATCCCTGAATCTGCAATCATTAAGGTATTAACAGCACAAATATCTTTGCACACTAGCTTCAAAAGAGTCTTCACATCACATAGGTAGTGGCCTATCTGATTAGGACCACAGAAGGGTAACCTGTACCACAAGCAGCAGAGCAACAGAGGGCCAAACTATGCCCCAGGCCACGGTGATCAGCATGTCACACCTGTGCCAGCTCACGATAACCATGTAGTGCAGGGGCCTGACAATGGTGACATAGTGGTCAAAAGCCATGGAAACCAAGAAGAACATCACAGCAGCCAGTGAATGAGCTGTAAAGAGCTGGGTTATACAGTTGTTACAGGAAATGTCTTTTCCTATTGCCCCTAAGTCTCTGATCAGCCGGGGGATCACAGTGGAGGTGTAGCAGGGGTCCATGAGGGCAGAGAAAATAGTACATTAGCTGTTGGATTAGATAGCTGCAGGTAACCGTGACTAAGATGGTGAAGTTCTCCATTAAGACAGCCAGGCAGCAGAGCAGGAAAAAGAAAAAGAACAGTAGCTCTATTCGGCTATTTCCCCACAGTCCCATGAAAACAAATTTGGTGACATTGTTCTGATTTTCCATGAGGCTGAGGTCAGTCCTGTGTACGCTTCAGAAACTTTTTCATCTGCAATAATACAGAACATAATATATTCAGTAGCACTTTTCAGTATTTTTACACTGAAAGTGTTTATACACTGACAAAAGGTCATTGAGGATTTATTACAGAGCTTCTTTTAAATACTTTTTATGTTAAGGGCTTTATTGTATATCAAATGATAATTAAAGAGAGCACATTTTATGCATGGAACTTTTATCAACCTTTTGCATGTATTTAACTCATAGCCCAATAGTTACTATTCTGATACTCATTTTATAAAGGGAGAAAAGACAAATGGGATGGTTCAATAAATTCTACCAAATCATTAAGATCTTCAGTAGTTCCCCAAGATAAGATGTCACTTTCCATTTTTTTAACAACTATGCCACAATATACACTGACTACGTGGACTTCCAGCTATTTTCCACCTCTATAAAATACATGGGGTCTTACACCATCACTGCCATTAACTGCCTGTTAAACAAGTCACTCCCCATCTCTCTTTTTACTTGTTGTAAGAACCTTTTTTTTGATATATTTCTTATTGAAGTATAGTTGATATATGATATTATATTGGTTTCATGTATACAATGTAATTATATACATTATTAAATGCTTACCTCAACTACTATGATTAGTAACTGTCAACATAGATATTATAGAACTATTGACTGTATTCTCTATGGTGTACTTTCTTCCCCATGACTAATTTACATTATGATTGACATTTTGTGCCTTTTTGTCCCCTTCATCTATTTAAACCACCTACCTCAACCCTCCCCCATACCCCAACCCCTCCCCCATGGTAACCACCTGTCACTTCTCAGTGTCTATGAGTCTACCGCTGTTTTGTTCATTTTGTTTTCTTTTGTTTTTAGATTACACATATAAGTGAAATCATATGGTATTTGATGTTCTATGCCCGGCTTATTTCACCCAACATAATACCCTCTAAGTCCATGTATATTCTTGAAAATGGCAGACTATCTTTCTTTCTTATGGCCGAATAATGTTCCACTGTATACATGTTCCATATCTCCTCTATCCATGTGTCTGTTGATGGAAACTTTGGTCAATTCCATATCTTGGTTATTGTAAATAATGCTATAACAAATATAGGATGCATGTACCTTTTTGAATCAGAGATTTTTTGTTTTCTTTACGGCAAATTCCCAGAAGTGGAATTACTTGGTCATATGTTATTTCTATTTTCAATTTTTATGTAGAACTGCCACACTGACTTCCATAGTGGTTTACCAATCTACATATCCACCAACAGTGTAGGACTCTTCCCCTTTCTCTGCATCCTTGCCAACACTTGCTAGTTCTTGTCTTTTGTATAGTGACCATTCTGACTGGTGTGAGGTGATATCTTATTGTGGTTTTGATTTGCATTTCCCTGATGATGAGCAAAGTGGAGCATCTTTTCACATGCCTGTTGGCTATCTATATGTCTTCTTTGGAAAATGTCGATTCAGGTCCTCTGCCTAGATTATGGATGGGTTGTTTGCTTTTTGGTGTTGAGGCATATGAATTCTTTATATATTTTGGATGTTAACACCTTATCAGATATATCATTTATGGATATATCCTTGCATACTGTAGGTTCCCTTTTTGTTTTGTTGATGGTTTCCTTTGTTGTACAGAAGCATTTTAGTTTGAGAACATCAAACAATACATGGAAACAAATTAAAACAGAAACACAGTGGTTCAAAATATGTGGGATGCAGCAAAAGCAGTTCTTAGAAGGAAATCCACAGCAATACAGGCTTACCTCAAGAAACAAGAACAATCCTGAATGAACAATCTAACCTCACAACAAAGGAACTAGAAAAGAAGAACAAACAAAGCCCAAAGTTTGAAGAAGAACATAATAAAGATTATAGCAGAAAATAAATAAAATAGAGACTAAAAAAATAAATAAATCAATGAAATCAAGAGCTGGTTCTTTGAGAAAATAAACAAAATAGACAAAACCCAGCCAAATTTATCAAGAAATGAAGAGAGAGGACACAACTAAACAAAATCAGAAACAAAAAAGAATTACAACTGACACCACAGAAATTAAAAAAGTATAGGAAAATACTAATACTATGAAAAATTATATGTTAATGAATTAGACAAACTAGAATAGACAAACTCCTAGAAAAGAACAATCTTCTCAAACTGACCCAGGAGGAAACAGAAAACTTAAACAGATCAATTATCAGTGAGGAAAGTGAATTGGTAATCAAAAAATTCCCAAGAAACTAATTTCCCATACAAGATGGCTTCATGGGTGAATTCTACCAAATATTTAAAGAAGAGCTAATATATATCCTTCTTAAATTATTCTAAAAAAATTGAGCAAATACTTCCAAATTCATTTTATGAGGTTAGCACCACTCTAATACCAAAACTGTATAAAGACAATATAAAAAACAAAATCGTAGACCAATATACCTGATGAACACAGGTTCAAAGAATCTCAACAAAATATCAGCCAACTGAATGAAAGAATACATCAAAAGGATCATCCGTGATGATCCAGTGGGTTTTCTTTCAGGGATAGTATAATATTTGTACATTAATCAATGTAATACACCAAATTAACAAAAGGATAAAAACCACATGATTATCTCAATAGAATCTGACAACACTTTTGACAAAATTGAAATCCATTCATGATAAAAAGTCATGAACAAAATGTGTGCATAGGGAGCATATCTCAACATAATAAAGGCCGTATGTGACAAACCCACAGCTAACATCATACTCAATGGTGAACCAGTGAACATTGTTCCTCTAATATCAGGAGCAAGACAAGGATGCCCACTCTCACCACTTTTATCAATATAGTAGTGGAAGTCCTAGCCACAGAAAATAGACACTAAAAAGAGATAAGAGGCATCCAAATTGGTAAGGAATCAGCAAAACTGTCACTACTTGCAGATGACATGATATTAAATATAGAAAACCCTAAAGAATCAACCAAAAAAAAATCTATTAGAACTAATCATTGAATTCAATAAAGTTGCAGGGTACAAAAACCAATATACAGAAATATGCTGTATTTCTCTAAACTAACAACAAACTAGGAAAAGAAGAAATCAGAAAAACAATTCTATTTACAATTGCATCAAAAAGAATTAAAAACTTAGGAATAAACCTAACCAAGGAAGTGAAAGACCTTGATTCAGAACTATAAGATACTGATGAGGGAAATTAAAGAAGACACAAATAAATGGAAATATATCCCATGCTCATGCATACAAAGAATTAATATTGTCAAAATGGCCATCCTGCCCACAGCAATTTACAGATTCAATGCAATCCCTATCAAAATACCAGTAGGATTTTTTCAATAAACTAGAGTAAATAATTCTAAAATTCATATGGAACCACAAAAGACCCCAAATAGCCAAAATTGTCTCAAGAAAGAACAAAGCTGGAGGTAGTATGTTCTCTGAATTCAAGCTGTACTAAAGCTACAATAATCAAAACAGTATGGTATTGGCACAAGAACAGACCCAAAGATCAATGGAATAGAATAGAGCCTGGAAATAAATCCACACATAGATGGTCAATTAATGTATTACAAAGTAGGGAAGGATATACAATGGGGAAAAGAGAGTATCTTCAATAAATGGTGTTGGGAAAACTGGACAGCTATGTGGATTACTGTATAATCCATACACAAAAGTAACTCAAAATGGATTAAAGGCCTAAATGTAAGGCATGGAACCATAAAACTCTTAGAAGAAAACATAGGCAAAAGTCTTTTGAACATATCAGGAGTAATTTTTTTCTGGACATATATCCCTGGACAAGGCAAACAAAAGAAAAATAAACAAATGGTACCAGGTTTCCTGCTCTATGCTGTATATAATTTATGTATAAAATCCCAATCACACATGAACATTCCACTCATTCAATAGAAATCAATATTTATTCTTGAAATAAAAACAAAATTAAGGCTCCTAATCATAGCAGATAGTCTTGATTAGATGATTATAGATCCAGTTACTCTCCTTGGCAGGCTTGGTTGAGATTCAGGCATGGAGAGGCAGCAAATAGGGAAGAAAAGGCACAATTCTTGGATCTTAATGTAAGAGCACAGGTTATTGTTATATAAAAGCCCCAGCTTTTTCCTAATTATTCTACAGACACATTTTAAAGGTCACTGTTGAGATATTAGAAACACTTTAGAGAGCTATTGTCATCAACATATTGAAGATCCCAACGTGGTGAAAGAATGACCTGTTGTTTATTTGAAATCCATTCATAACATTGCAGCTGCTCTGATATGTTATCCCGAGGGGCAGAGTGAATATGCTGACCTTCTACCCATAACCAAATGACCTCTACTGTAACATCATGGTTTGCCTAAAACACTGTTATTTCAATAAATTGCTTTAATGGCACCTGGGAGAGAAAAATGTGACATAGCAGACAGATCCCTTGTCTAATAATTATGAAGATGAGCATCCAGTCTCACTTGTCCTGCTCATTTTTTAGTGATCATTGAGCAATTCATTCTCTCTGCACCTCTTTCTTCAAGGTAAGTGGAACTGATAATACTGGATCTATTTGCCTTACGTGAAAATCAAAATGAGTGAAGTTCGTGCAAAGAAATATAATATAAAGGGCTTATCTTGCCAAGTCCACAGAACAGTATTTCCAAACATTTTTGGAGAGGATTGAGCTGTTCTTTAAGAACATGGATACTAGAACATTTCATTAGCAAATTGGTTTTACCTGTGGATTTTATGTTCTGCCAAAAGAGGATGGGTTGAAGAACTCACAGTAGACATACTTAAGAATAAAAAAAACAAGTGTTCTGGGTTCAAAATAGAGCTTTACAAGGGAGATGCTTACAGGTAAATTGAGAATATATACATGGAAGTATCTGATCAGTTCAAGGACATAAAGGAGACTGATGATAGCTTTTCACTAAAACTGGATAACAAAAGTTGTAGAAAAACTAGTGCATCAAAACTGTAGGATGTGCAATTGTTGGTTTAGAATGGTTGGTAGACATCTGGAGAAGCCTCTGTCTCAACATTTGGACCAGTGCTGCTCAGCTTACAACAACCGAACATCACTGGGGGAAATATAAGGCCATAGAAAAAAGCATCCATGAAAGCAGTGCCCACAGACTCCACTGAAAAACTACCTCGTGCAGAAATGTCCCCTGGTCCCAGCCTCAAATCATTTTCCTCCTGGTCTTTAATTCATAAAAACCCCTGAACTTCTTTACTTTCTTCCCCTCTCCCTTTTCCTCTTCTGTCTCTGTTTGTCTCTCTCTGTCTCTCTTACAAACACTCACACACACACGCACATGCACATATACATATATATGCTTAGACACCAGGGTTTTCAGAGTAAGGAATATTGAATTCACCTTTTAACTTACATTTCAGTTAAGGAGTTTCTCCCACAGATCTCTTCTTTAAATTTTTTAATCCCTTAAGGAAAAAAAAGATCTCTGTGAGGAATTGTTGGTCAAAACATGCCAATGACTGTTTGAAAGGAAAAAAACTAAGATTTTTGGGAAGTGGGATTTGTGACTTTGGTTGTGAGAGTGTATGGCAAGTGTAAAAATCTATCAGAGGCAAATGATATGATTTTTCTGTTTATTACCTCTCTGGTAAAGAAAAATGTATTTTTTGGCTTAATATTATGAATATTATGGGCTTAATGATTTGATGTACTTAAGAGTAAAATCTTTGGGTATTACATACTAAGTAATAACATGCACTAGACACTTCTGACTGATCAACCATTTCATCTTCACTCACGAGATATAGATTATTGTTATTTTCCCTATTTTTCAAATAAGAAAACTAGAACCCAAGATTACCCAAGCACTAAACAGAAGGTCTGTACCTGAGCCATTTCTGTATGACTTGGACGCTCATCCTATCGCCATTATGCTTAAATGTTTTTCACAAATACACATGAAGACTTAGAATCCTCAAATTATCATCCAGATTTTCATGAACACTCTCTTGAAAATGACCACTGAGAAAATTATTCTAGAAGAATCTTTTAAAAATTTATATGCACTAAATTCAAACTTGTACATAAAATAAAATGCTATAAAATCCTCATTTCCTTCCAATTTAAATATATATCTCTATATATTTACATATGTATATACATATATACACATACACATGAATATATATGTATACTAATCAAGTGCTCACCTCCACAAGAGTTTACATTTCTTTGGAATGCCAAGGTGATCTCTCAGACTGGCTCCTTTTATTTTCTCTGCTTGTGCTATGAAACAGCAAATAGCTGGGGAACACTTCTGACCCTCCCATGAATCTCCCATCCGAAAGAACCCTTTAGGAAAGTATTGCTGGGAATATCTTGAATTGAAAAGTACAAGGACCAGTGGGAAAAACTCCCACAGGTATTTCATGACAGCCAATGTGTGTTTGTTTCTAACTGTAGAAATAAAGCCAGTACAGTGACAGCAGGGGTACAGATGGGATTGGGGCTCATTCATCTCTTGAGACTCATCACATGAATGAGTGAGTCAATGCATCTGTAATGTTTCATGACTGATGTAATGTTATGAATATTTGCTTTTTTTTCTTTCTCCTCCCTTAGAATAATTTCCTCAGACTCAAGTCTCTGTTGTTTATCATGGTACATAATATATATGTTTAATAAATGTTTATTTCTTTGTCATCCAGTTATACATTTGTAAATGTCTTCTTTTTGCTGCAAAACTCTGAACTCATAACATTACTGAGCACTAAAGCCACCAAATGCATAAAACAAAGTTAGATGAATGCACATGGAGGAAAATATCTATCCATCTTCACAGAGGAAGATCTCAATGCTCCTTTTTCAATTATTGATTAGTAAAGTGAGCAATAATTCAGGAGGATATAAAAGACCTGAGAAACATGGTTTAGAAGTGTAAAGAGGTATACATGAAACTGTACAAGTAACAAAAATATATATTCTTTGTATGTATAGCTAGAATATCTATAAAATTAAATATTTGATCATATAAGAAGACCACACATTAAAGAAATGACGTACAAAAGTCTGAGCACAGCAAAACCTAAAGATCTGTATACTTTTATCATATTAAGTATATCTCTGTCACATAACTGGTTAACCACTAAGCTAATAGAAGAGACACTTCAGCAACCACACATGGTGGCACAGAATAGTCTTCAGAAAAATCACTAAGCAAACAATCACACCCACATGAACTTCCCTTAGAGTCAGAACAAAACAAGGATGTCCACTCTCACTACTTACATTTAACATTTTACTAGAGATTCTTGCCAGAGAAATGAGGTTAAAAAATAATAGAAGGCATTCCATTTGGAAGGGAAGAAGTAGAACTGTTAACAAATGACATGATTTTATATATAGAAAACCCTAAAGAATGCACTCATACAGTGTATCAGTGAGAGGTAGTAAACAAGTCCAGGACATCAGCAAGATGCAAGGCTCTGAGGCCCCAGGGCTCCTATCCCCACAACAAAAAAATGAAAAACCAAAGAAAATACAAAAAACTACACACCAAAGAAAATAGGACTACAAAGCAACAGCAGCAAAGGCTGTGGAACTCAAACATCAAATGTTTCACCCATGTCACCCCTTCCCCCAGTTACTGGGAACCAGGAAACTGTTCCTCAGAGAAAGTTCACCCTGTAGGAAAAAGAAGCAGGAGAACCCCAGCAAGCGTCCCGCTGGGGACCGTTACTTCCACAGCTACACCAGTGCTGGTCCCCTCTGGCAGAGCTGCCCTGGGGTTCTGCCACCACCACTGCATTTACTTCCTGGGACTGGAGCTGTCGGTGAAGTGAGACCTGCTCTCAAGTGTGTCAGACGCTGGTGTTCAGGGACACCATAGCACTTCAGCCTCTGGTACGGGAGCTGCCTCTGCTCTGCTCCCCAGCTCCAGCCCCACGTTGCAGCCTTGTCCCATTACCAGTCTGCACTGCTGCTGTGCTCAGCCCCTACCCCAGCTCCAGGTCTGAGCTCTGAATGGTCACTGCCATTTTTTGAGCCCATCTCCCTGGGTCCTGAAACGTGGTTTTAACTGACCACCACCTGGCTGGTGCTGCTATTTCCTATGACTGCTTCCTGGGTGTAGCTCTGGGGGGAAAGATGTTCCCAGCCCAGGGCAAGTCCTTTGTGAATCCGATGAAACTGATAGAAGTCAAGGGAAAGGGTAGGTTGAAAGAAACATTTTTATTGCTTACAGCTTACTTGAATTCACTGGCCAGGCTTGGCGTTGTCTGCCTCCTCCAGCCATAGTTCACACAGTACAGCCACAGTACACTCTCTACTTCCCATTCACCTCTTCTGGGAGGAACTCCATTGGCATCCCCTTGGTGACTGGCAGATGCCAGACCAATTACATACCAGGAATGGAAGGGAAGAGAGAATGGCTGTTATCTCTCTACTCCTTGCCCAAGACTGACAGGAGGCTCTGCAGTGGTAAACACCTACTGAAATGTAAATGAACTAAGGCTACATTGGAGATTCTGAAAATTTAGTCATTTCCCCCACAGTCCAACCCTCCAGAATTCTCACCTCACAATCTACATGCTCCCAGTGCTCTGCAGTGGTCCCTGTGTGAGAAAGCCAGAGTGCGGTAACCAGACTAATAACATACAACAACAGAAATACAGGTAGCAATAAAATCATGATAATCCTCAAGCCTGAAGATCCAACTGGGTTCAAAGTCCTACTCAGATTAAGTCTATAGCTCACCCATTCCATAGGAGGCTAGACGCTGAACCAACAGGAAGCTCCATGCTGTGGAGCAGCAGCTGCAGCTAGGACGAGGCCCAATCTGCCAGGATAAGGGTGATAAGATACATGTTCTAATGACACCAGCATAGGCAAATCCTGTCCATTAGGTAGGATGCATGCAAGAGAGGGGTCCTGTGATAGCACAGGGGAAGGAATGGGGTCTCATCCTGGTTAGCGTACTAGACCTTCACCCCTCTCCCTGTGGGAATTATGGATGGGTCAATATGTAGGGCTATAGGAGGCACATGCACTGGCCATAAAGATAAGGCAAAATGCCCCTGTGAGATGTTCTTACCTCCTGGCTATTTTGGATACAGTACCATGATCTTTGGGGGCCACTCTGCTGTTACTACAGGAACATGCAGGAGGTCAGCCTCTAGGCCTTGTTCTCAAGGTGCCAGAAGGACCAATTATCACTGGTCCATGTGTCAAAATGTCCAGGGCCACATCCACTCAACAGAGTCTCCAGGGTTTAGCATGGTTGGTGCTGACAGCAGGATGTTGCTCTGCTAGCAGGCCCCAGTGCTCATATCCCCACAACAGGGGGATTCAATATCCTGGCTTCAATAACTCCTTGGTTTGCATATGTGCATAGGAGAGGCAGCAACATGTGTTAGCATGTCCACAGGGCTCAATGCCCCCTTCCAGGGCTTCTCATTCAAACACTGTAGGACTGAGCAGCCCCAGACTATTAGTATCTATCTGACTTCAGGTCAGATTTTAACAAACCATGTTCCTCTCTATCATGCCTGCCCTGGTAGGCTTATATGTACATGAAATTTTCACTTTATTCCTAATAGCTGCACCCAATCTTGTAATGCGTGTCCAGTAAAGTGGGTGCTTTGATTGCTCTCAATCACCTGAAGCCAGCCAAAGGCTGCAGAAAGACACTCTAAGCCACTTTTAGTGATTTTCTCATCTGCATGATGTGCAGGAAAAGCAACCAATAGTCCAGTTGCTGTGTCCACACAAGTCATGGCATACCGATATCCTTCTGATATGGGCAGAAGCCCAATATAGTCTATCTGCCACATGAAAAGGGGTATTGGCCCCTTTACTGTTGTCCCATGTTGCTGCGGGACTCCGTGTAAGTCCCTATTAGAGCACACACACACAAGGCACTCTTTCTAGGCTCTGCTGCTGACTTATCTGAAGGTCAAATGCAAGCCATACGGATGGGCTACAGCTCACATTGTCTTTTGTCCTGTGGGCAACAAACGCTGATGTAACTCCATTGAGGGTAAATGCCTTATTCCCAAAGGGATTTGGGATTTCCTCACTCTAATTGCCTTCCCCGTATCCATCTATCACAGCAGGGGTCGCAGGAAACCACCTGGGGTTGCCATAAATTAGAGAACATGCAGCTCCTATGTCTGCCAGTACCAGGACATGTGGTACATTCACTGAAGACCAGTGAATTGCTAATTCTACATGTGGCCTCTGGTCCCCACCACATCCCCCAAGATTGGGGGCGCTGTATGGAGCACCAGATAGTTAATCCCCATGGTGAGCAACTCCTGATCGGGGCCCTGGGGGTACATATTATAGATGATGTTTCTCAGGTCCAGTTCCCATAGAACCCACTGGAGCTCTGCATACGTTTTCTACCCAACAAGGAAGTTGGGTAAATCACCCTGATAGGCCAGACCGCCCTAAGGGTTGCAGTCAGCCAATCAAAAAGCGCATGATTCCCTAGGGTCTGATGGGCATTTTGTATCCTCTGCCAAACAGAGGGGTGGGTCGTCAGGGAAGCCAGTTTACCCATTTCTTACCCATGCAGAACAATGTCCGCTACTCCTAAATCTCAAAGGCACAAAAGCCATGTATGCAGAGGCTCTGAGTGCTTCTGTCAGAACCAGGTGCTGAAACCCACGAGCCCAGCCGGGGGTGGGGGTGGGGCACGGAGCCTCTATGGCCGCGGGAGGGGGCGGCTCCTCCCCCTGAGGAGACCATAGGTGTGTTGCGTCGTTCTTTTCTTAACTACAACCAGGCGGGCTTTCAATACAGGGGAGGTTGCTGTCTCGGGAGGTGGCTTTGCAGCAGCCTCCTCCCCAGCCCCAGCTCTCTACCATCTCCAGGCTGAAGCCGCCACTCTTCCCTTCCCTTTGCAGCCTGCATTCTTCTGCCGCCCCCTCCTGTGTCTGTAGCACGTCTCTCAGCAGCACAGCCTCAGTTTTCTGCACCTTTCCTACCCTTTTCAGAGCATCCCACAACTCGTCTTCCTGTTCCTCCAATCAGTTTCAAGCCGAGTCCCTCTGGTCGGTAACCTTTCCCAATGCCACAAGGAACAGCTGCCCCACATACTCCTGCAGCCCCGTGATCGCTCAGTTCCCCTGAGGGGCCCCCTATGGTGAGGAGGGCCAACTCCGCGGCCTCTGGTGTCCTCGCCCCTCCCCAGGTCTGGGGAGGGCCCATGAGGCACTTTACCCCGGACCAAATAACCCCTGGGGAGTCCCCAGGTGAATCCCCACCAACCACCGTGGGGATCCCTGGGTGAGGCCCCACCATCAACAGCGGGGGTTCCCTGCTGTCTCCCCACCAGCCAAAGGGGGTCCAAGGGTATTTCCCTACCATCCATAGGGGCATCCCACCCACACATTGTGCCCATGAAGACAGATTCCGGGTTTACCGATCCTGCTGACTCATGGCGGATGTAGCTCTCCGGGAAAGGCTCGGGGTGAATCTTCTGCGAAACACGTGAAACTGAAATAAGTCAAGGTAAGAGTAGGTTGGGAGAAACCATTTTTATTGCTCGCAGAGTGCTCAGATTTGCTGGCCCGGCTTGGCACTGACCGTCCCCTCTGGCGGCAGCTCACGATCCACAGCCACGGGGTGCTGTCTACTTCCTGCCTCCCTCTTCCAGGAGGAACTCCATTGGTGTCTGGCAGATGCCAGACCAATTAAGTACCAGGAAAGGAGGGGAGGAGAGAATGGCCGTTTTCTTTCCACTCGTTGCCCCAGATTGCTCCAGAAGAGCAAAGCTGGAGTACTCTCACCAGTTCTAAATGAACAAAGACAAGTTGGGAGATTCTGGAAATTCAGTCATTTACGGCACACTGACTCCCCATGACCAGGCTGTGTTACTACTGCTTCCTCCCCTGTGGGCCCAAATCACTGCTGCCCTTGCCCTCCCAGAGCCATGGTCATGGCTGTGTCCACTGTACCCCCTGGCCAGTCACTGCAGCGAGACGATCTGAAATATTGGAAATACTAATTTGACCAAAAAACTGTTATAATGTTGAAGGGTATAAAATCAACACACTGAAATCAGCTGCATTTCTATGTTCTAACAAGTTATTTGAAGGAGAAATTAAGAAAGCAATGCTATTTTTTATTGCTTCATAAACAACAAAACACTAAGCAATAAATTTAACCAAGGAGGTGAAAGATTTGTACACTGAAAACTCCCAAGACATAGATGAAAAGATTAAAGAAGACACAAATAAAGATATTTCATGCCCATGGATTGGAAGGATTAATACTATGAAAATGTACATACAATCCAAAGCCTACACATTCAAAAAATCCCTATCATAATTTGAATAGCATTTTTCACAGACATAGAAAAACCCATCCTACAATTTATTTGGAACCCCAAATAGCCAAAGCAATCTTCAGAAAGAAGAGAGCAAAGCTGAAGGCCTCACACTACCTGATTTCAAGCTATATAACCAAGCTTCATCATCAAAGTAGTATGGTGTTGGCATGAAAGCAGACACTGGAAGTGAACAGAGAGCCCAGACATAGACTCACACATATACCATCAGCTGACTGCTGACAAGGGCACCAAGAACACACGATAGGGAAAGAACAGTCCCTTCAATAAGTGGTTTTGGGAAAACTGGATATCCACATGAAAAACAATGAAATAGGACCCCTATTTTAATTTGAAATGGATCAAAGACAAATACGGCAGGTGATACCATAAAACTCCCGGAAGAAAACGTAGGGAAAAAGATCTTTGACTCTAGTCTTGGATATGATTTCCTGGGTTAGACACCAAAAGTGCAGGTAAGAAAATCTAAAATCAATACGTAGGACTACATTAAACTGAAGAGTTCTGCACAGCAAAGGGAACAATTAATAAACTGAAAGGCAGCCTACAGAATGGGAAAAATATTTGCAAATCGTGTAACTGATAAGTAGTTAATTTCCAAAATATAAAATAAACTCAAACAACCTAAGAGAAAACTAAACAACCCAATTAAAATTGGGCAAAAGACCACAATAGACTTTAGGGTAGATCAATATTTATTAGATTCACACAATAAGCATATACCATAAGAAAAAGTTAAAAAGTGAATCGTCAAGTATTTTAAAATGCTCATCAGATGTAATCCTTTTAAAAAAAAGAAGACAATCCACAGCCTAGAAGTAAACTCACTACATAAAATATAAATTTTAACAAAATTTAAAATGATTATTTATTATTACTGTTTATTGAAATTAAAATTAAAATTAAATATAAATTTATTTTAATAAAAATTTATATATAAAAACTATATTTACATATAACTATACTTTTATAAATATATAGCTTTAGCTTTATAAATTATATATAAAAATTATCTATGTAGTTATACAGATAAAATATATATGTGACAAAAGACATATATCTAGAATACATAAAGAATATTTACAACTTAGTAATAAGAAACCTGGAATTGCTATTTTTAAATCGTGCAAAGAACATGAAAAGAAACTTTTTAAACTTACTAAAAAAATAAGATATACAACTGGGCAATGAGAACATGAAAAAAATGCTTAACATCATTAGTCATCAGGAAAAACAAACTAAAGTCACAATAATTTATCACTACATATCATATAGAAAGACTAAAAGGAAAATAACTAAAAATATCTAAATACCAAGAATGTGGAACACTTCCTGTGTTTGAAATAGGAATTCTCTTCTTCTGTTTTGACATCCTTCTGCATTCTCAGTGCTGTCTGCTATTCCATACCCACCACACTACGGGTCCCAAAGATGACTTAGAGTTTTTGTTTACTTGCATAACCCTCTGATGACTGTGAAAAACAGCTTTTGGCATCAAAAACTTCCAAATGGCAGCTGCACCCTCCCTCCTTTATCTCTCAAGCAATCAACAGGGGGCTTCCAAAGGATTTAATGGTGACGTGGGGAGAGAAGTTCTGCCGGAGATGGGAGCCCACAGCGTAACTGCAGTACTGGTTCCCATCGTGGACTTGGGCCACCTTGCTATTCACACGACATTCAACTTCTTAGAAACTCAAGTTCAGACAGAGGAAGGAGACACACTTGTTTAGGTTCCAAGTTCAGGGAATACAATTCCCCATTAAAATTCAAAAAAGGGTGTTTCTCAAACATGTGTCTCTAGAATATGCTTCTAAGACTAAGCCTTTCCAACAGAAGAGATAATTAATTCCTGGGAGAGAAAGTAGCAGCTGCAAGGTCCTTATGAAAACCTCTTTAAATATCCATGCTGTGCAAGGTGGTTTGTTGACCACATCTGCAGAGCAAGATTCATCACAGGTGAAACGACCCATCTGAATGTGTCTCCTCCACTCATTCTCACTCTTGCCTACACGATCAGAGCCTTTTATAGAGGATCATTTATCTATAGTGTTTCAAATGCATCCCTTCTAAATTCAAATACAGGTTTCTATGAAAATTTCTGAGGCTATAGGCTAGAAGAAAATATTTAGATTTATAAAAACACATCCTTAACAACTTTAATGTTGAATAATCTGAGTAGTTTCTTTCTGAGTATGTCACATCTTTCATAATGAAAGTTACTTATTTTAAGAAGAGGCCAGTTTGAAGGCAGATTGTTTCTGAACACCTCCATAATTAAGTTCATCTAACTCTGTATGGTAAGTTTTTTAATGGGGCAGAAGCATCTCAAAAGATTTTTACTTGATGTATATGTATATATATAATCATTATGTTTCAACACTTTTCAAATATAGTAATAGGGCATTTATCCTCATGCTAATTCTTCAAAAGATAGGTTGCAAATAATGTTAACCTATTTTGAGAAATGAAGAATTGGAGACTCACAGATATTAAGTAAATGGTGGGACCCAGTTCACTAATATTAAACACTTTCCTTTGCCCAAATGAGACATCTCCTTTAATAATCAAGACTAATCATGAGACTGAAAACAAAATATAAGTACATTTCACCCGCAGAAAAGGCCTAAATATGAATATCAAATGACACAAATCATCAGTTGTTTAGTCCAAGCATGAACATGGTGCACCCTTCCTAGGATGTGTAATATAAGTCTCTGTGGCTTCTTTAAAAGTAAAATTGGAGATGAATCCTGACCTTCGGCGTGGTTAAATGTTTCTCTGTATCATCACTCAAAATGTAATTCTTCCTGTCTTGGAGCATACACAATCATAATAGACGAGTCCTTTGTGTGTCCACAGCAGCGTGGAGAATATGTTCATGTATCTTTCCTCTATCAATTCTCATTAACAACCTGGATATTTTATTCTCACTTTATAGATGAGGAAAGAAGGACTAAAGATGCCAAGAAGTACCTCCAGGAGAAAGAAGTTGCAAGTGGAAGAGACAGATTCCAGTCTGGGGTTTCCAATTCTCAAACCAATACACAACCACTGTGGCTGTCATTTTCAGCATTGTGCAGAGCAGTCCGGGCCCAGGCTCTGGAGGAGAGCTGGGGAGGCAGGGAGTGGGGCTGAGGGCAAGGCCAAGGGTAAAGTGCCTTTCAATGAAAGCACTGCCACATTTTAATTAATATCTGGAGATTCCAATACGCTAGTGTGTGTATTTTGTGTGTGTGTGTGTGTGTGTGCTTCTGTTGATGAAATTGTTTCAAGAGATCACTATTTCAACATTGTTTATTATAACAATGGAGGGCATGGATGAAGAGTTTGGAGGAAGAAAACGTTAACAAGTATAATCTGACCTAATCTTAGCTCTGCCCTTTATTATTTGCTTTATCTTGAGGACACTTAACTTTTCTATGCTCTTATTTCCTACTCTGTAAAATAAGAATGAAAATGGTAATCAACCTTAGGTTTGTAGTGAGAATTCCATAACCAAATGTCTGCAAAATACTTGGAGCCCAGTAAGTATTCAGTAAGTTTTAGTTAATATTACCATTATCTTCACTATTAACATAGCCTCTGAGATTGTTTCCTCATTTGCTGAATGGATGAAATAATACCAACCATAAAGGTTGCTACCATGCTTTGCACATAACAATCAATTACTAGAAGTATGTTTATGAGCTATTATAATGGTATGAGAATTAGACTACATGCATTATACATTCTTCACACTAGCTCCGGGATCCTTTCATTTAATTCTCATCACCAATACTCTGCTACCCTTCATTATATTATACTATATGAATATATTATAAATAGTCTGACACTGGGGTTTCTGTCTCTGGCTTCCATCTTCTTACTGAACCTCAAACCACTTCATCCAAGACATACCAAGATCATTAGAAGAGTTATATCCAAGGATTCCCTTTCCTCAAATTCCTCTTCATCTGTCCATTCATTGTCCATTCATATTCTCAATTCCTCTTTATGGTCCCCCATCTCCAAAGAACACAGGGAAGAATCCTTAGCTTTGCATCTGTGGCCTTTAAATCCATGTTCTACCTCCCTTTCCTTACTTACCTGTCAGGATATGCACGAGGTACAACTTCATGTTAGACTCTAAGCCGCCTCAGATGACTGCTTGTTCACAAATGATCTACTGCCTGTGTGTCCGCAAAAGTTCCCCATGTCCACACTCTTAACAGAATCTTTACCCAGGAGATGATTTAAGTATCCAAGAATTCAGACCTATTTTCTATCTCAAAAGCCTTCACAAGAATTCATATTCAATAGAATCTAGGTAGTTATTATATATTAGATGGAGAAGCTTAATAAATTGAAGGTTGTGTTAATAAAAACTAATTATTTTCAGGTAATGTAATTAAGATAATATGAAATACGTGAAGAATAGAAACAACGTGACACAATTTGTTCTACTGGGGCTCACAGAGAATCCAAAGATGCAGAGAATCATATTCGTTGTGTTTTTTCTCATCTACATCTTTTCTGTGGTGGGAGATGTGCTCATTGGTCACCATCGCCGCCAGCCCATTATTGGAAACTCCCCGGTGCTTCTTCCTGGCCTACCTCTCCTTTATTGGTGCCTGCTATTCCTCTGTAAGTGCCCCTAAACTGATTGTAGATTCACTCCATGAGAAGAAAACCATCTTATTCAATGAGTGCATGACCCAGATCTTTGGGGAACATTTCTTTGGAGGTGCTGATGTTACCCTGCTGATTGTGATGGCCTATGACCCCTATGTGGCCATCTGCAAGCCCTTGCACTATATACAACCATCATGAATCGGCGGGTGTGTGGCCTTCTAGTGGGAGTGGTGTGGGTGGGAGCCTTTCTTCACGCAACCATACAGATCCTCTTCATCTTCCAATTCCCCTTCTGTGGTCCTAACATCATAGATCACTTCATGTGTGACCTGATTCCTTTGCTCAATCTTGCCTGCACGGATACCCGCACTCTAGGGATCTTCATTGCTGCCAATAGTGGCTTCATGTGTCTGTTAAACTTGCTCCTCTTGATGGGCTCTTATGTGGTCATCCTGCGCTCTCTAAGAACCACAAACTTGGAAGCGAGGCGAAAAGCCCTCTCCACCTGTGTCTCTCATATCACAGCTGTGGTCTTATTCCTTGTTCCCTGCATATTTGTGTACATGAGACCTGTAGCTACTTTATCAATTGATAAAGCAGTTGCTTTATTCTACACTATGATAACCCCTATGTTAAACCCCTTAATCTATACCTTGAGAAATGCCCAGATGAAAAATGCCATGAGAAAACTGTGTAGTTGGAAAGCTGATAATAAATGTTTATTCAACTGATAAATGTTCCTGAAGCCCCTATATTGATTCAACTGAGGCAAAGGACAGAAGAATATTTTGGAAGATCTCTATAAGAAATGCATATAAGATAAAAAAAGATGAATTTCTATAAATTATGGATTTTGCATTGAAAGGAACAGAAATGGCTGCAAGCAAAGGAATAAACCCTTAACCTAAGACCATAGTTGGAAAATTCTGCCAAATTAGTTCTGCTAACTTCATTCATGATATAGACTAATAAATTTTCATTTTAATACAAAAAGTGAAATAAAATAAATAAAATATATGGGTACTGAGCATTAATCTCTATAATAATTCAATGTTGTGAGCACTTCTGTTGTCCCCCATTGTATGGAGGGAGGCATCAGAGGTGCAGTGAGGAGCTAGTAAGGAGAACCCACCTTCCCCCTCAGGCCACACTCTGAGCCTCCGTGACTCCCTGCCAGGCGATGATGACAGCAAGGTAAGGTGATTATGTTAGTACAGGTAGGGACTGTGCTGCAGGCTATACATATATGTTATCAGTTATAATATATATTAGTTCATTGTATATAACTAAATTATAATATTCATTAGTAACTCTGCTTATTTTCATATGGCATCATAGTTGATGATAATGGTTTGACTGTAATATTGTGATATGTGATTATTTCAGAAATATAAAAGCAATGGGTCATTTAACCTTTAAGGGGTATGAGATGAATATTATGCCATATTTCCAAATTCCCTTGTAGGATTCAGAATCATGTTGATTTGCTAATGACTGTTATGCTGATGACCTTTGAGAAAGTGTGATGAAATAATTTTTATATTTTAAATTAAAAGAATATTTCAAAGTCAGAAGGAATTTCTATTTACTAAATATATATTCATACCCTATAAAGTACTTGCCTGCTACCTAATGATAGTGTCTACAAGTAGAACAATAGCTGGTGCATGATAAATAGTGAATGAATAAATGTAAGTATAAAGTAAGATGAATAAAGTCAAAATATGGAGCAAAAAAAATGATACTGGAGATTTTTTCTCCTACTTTGATTCAGACTCTAAGGAAGATTCTAGCTTTCTTTTGGGAACTACAATTTATTTTAACTCCTGTTTAACTATGAAATGAGAAAGAAATTGAAACTGAGATACTCAGTGAAAGAGCAAATAGTTTGCCTTGATATATCTCCCTCATTTCAGCATTTTCATCTCTTCAATGTGGCTGTATATTTTTCTCTGTTAATGGGTTTGATTTTGGTAACATTTCATTATGAAAAAATGCTTTAAAAAATATGTAGCTCATGCTGACAAAACTGGACAGCTACATGTAAGAGAATGATTCCTGTCTAACCCCATACACAAAAGTAAATTAGAAATGGATCGAAGACCTGAATGTAAGTCATGAAACCATAAAACTCTTAGAAAAAAACATAGGCAAAAATCTCTTGGACATTAACATGAGCGACTTCTTCATGAACATATCTCCCTGGGCAAGGGAAACAAAAGCAAAAATGAACAAATGGGACTATATCAAGCTGAAAAGCTTCTGTACAGCAAAGGACACCATCAATAGAACATAAAGGTATCCTACAGTATGGAAGAATATATTCATAAATGACAGATCCGACAAAGGGTTGACATCCAAAATATGTAAAGAGCTCACACACCTCAACAAACAAAAAGCAAATAATCCAATTAAAAAATGGGCAGAGGAGCTGAACAGACAGTTCTCCAAAGAAGAAATTCAGATGGCCAACAGACACATGAAAAGATGCTCCACATCACTAGTCATCAGAGAAATGCAAATTAAAACCACAATGAGATTTTACCTCACACCAATAAGGATTGTCACCATCCATAAGACAACAACAAATGTTGGCGAGGTTGTGGAGAAAGGGGAACCCTCCTACACTGCTGGTGGGAATGCAGATTAGTTCAACCATTGTGAAAAGCAGTATGGAGGTTCCTTAAAAAGCTCAAAATAGAAATACCATTTGACCCAGGAATTCCAGTTCAAGGAATTTACCCTAAGAATGCAGCACTCCAGTTTGAAAAAGACATATGCACCCCTATGTTTATCACAGCACTATTTACAATAGCCAAGAAATGGAAGCAACCTAAGTGTCCATCAGTAGATGAATGGATAAAGAAGAGGTGGTACATATACACAATGGAATATTATTCAGCCATAGGACAAGAAAGACATAGGAGAAGAAGAAAACAAATCCTACAATTTGCAACAACATGGATGGAGCTAGAGGGTATTATGCTCAGTGAAATAAGCCAAGCAGAGAAAGACAAATACCAAATGATTTCACTCATCTGTGGAGTATAAGAACAAAAGAAAAACTGAAGGAACAAAACAGCAGCAGAATCACAGAACCCAAGAATGGACTAAGAGTTACCAAAGGGAAACAGACTGGGGAGAATGGGAGGGTTGGGAGGGATAAGGGTGGGGAAGAAGAAAGGGGGTATAATGATTAGCATGTATAATGTCAGGGGTGGGGGAAAGGGGAGGGCTTTGCAACACAGAGAAGACAAGTAGTGATTCTACAACATCTTACTATGCTGATGGACAGTGACTGTAATGGGGTTTGTGGGGGGGACTTGGGGTAGGGGAGAGCCTAGTAAACATAATGTTCTTCATGTAATTGTAGATTAATGATAACAAAATAAAATTATAAATAAATAAATAAACAAAAGAAATGGAAGCAACCTAAATGTCCATCAGTAGATGAAAGGATAAAGAAGAGGTGGTACATATACACAATGGAATATTACTCAGCCATAAGAAAAAAACATATCCTACCATTCGCAACAACATGGATGGAGCTAGAGGGTATTATGCTCAGTAAAATAAGTCAGGCAGAGAAAGGCATTTACCAAATGATTTCACTCATCTGTGGAGTATAAGAACAAAGAAAAACTGAAGGAACAAAACAGTGGCAGAATCACAGAACCCAAGAATGGACTAATAGTTACCAAAGGGAAAGGAACTGGGCAGGATGGGTGGGAAGGGAGGGATAAGGGCAGGGAAAAAGAAAGGGGACCTTATGATTAGCATGTATAATGTGGTGGGGGGGCATAAGGAGGGATGTGCAACACAGAGAAGACAAGTAGTGAGTCTACAGTATCTTACTACACTGATGGACAGTGACTATAATGGGGTTCGTCGGGGGGGGGACTTGGTGAAGGGGGGAGTTTAGTAACCATAATGTTCTTCATGTAATTGTAGATTAATGATAATAAGATGAATATTAAAAAAATATGTAGCTCTATCTATAAGCAAAGCAATTCCAGGATAACTATATCCCATTCATTGCTTCCCTCCTTAATTCATTAATCAACAAATATTTTTGAGCTCAAAGAAAGTATTAGGCCCCTTGATAGGGGCTGGTGCTTTAGTGGGAAATAAAGAAAACTGCTGGTCTTGCCATCAGAGAACTTACAATCCACTGAGAGAAATTCAAAAGGAAGCTTGAAATTCCAATATTATGTTATAAACAGTAAGACAGTGGAGGCCCAGGTGCTATGAAAGCAGGTTTGCGGGACACACAACAAAGACGTAAGGAGTCAGGAAGGGTTCCAAGATGAAAAGACATAATAATGGGACCCAAAGCATGCAAAGGAGTCAGCAGAGCACAGAGGCATCAGTTGGAGTGAGACCATTGCAGGAGAGAGAATGCATAATGCAGTCCAGAAGGTGATAATAGCTAGAAAGAAACCTAATGAGTTCAACATCTCTGTGGTTGTTAATCCATCTATTGAACACCTGCCCTGTGCTGGGCACCATGCTGGACACTGAGCTTATAAAGGGTAAATGGTAAGATCTGAAGCTGGAAAAATAGGAACAGGGAAGATTAAGAAAGTTCTCATAATTGTGTTAAGGCCAATGCTAAGTATCCTGGAGAAAACATTGAAAGGTCTTTTAAACAAGTGAGTGGTGTCGTTTGATTTTGAGTTTTAGGTGACAACTCTGTATGGGTTACCAGAGTGGAAAATGGGCTGAAGGGGCCAAGACTGGGGGATGGAGAGCAGTTAGGAGGTTACTGCAATGCTACGGGTGTGGAAGGAGGGAGGCCTGGACGCTGGCGGTGCCCGTTTGGAGGACCCTGCTACTCCCAGCCCCGGGGCCCCATCACAGGCCAGCACCTGCGCTCCAGTCGCTGCGCCGGGCTGCTGAGAGCCAGAGCCCCATCCTTCTCTGCCCACCTGCACTAGAGAAAATTGGAGCTGCCTCACCAGAGGGCGTATGCCTATCATCTCAGGACCGGAGCCAATGAACGGCTGGAACTGGGGTAAAAAATGGTTGCTCCCTCTGCCTCAAGGTGGAACTAGTTGTGCAGTACAGTGTAGAGCCCGAGCTTCCGTCGTCCGGGCTGAAGCCAGACTCCAGGCTCCAGTCAGAACTGTATCCTTTCTTCTCCCTACTCAGCTCCTTTCAACCTTACTCTTTACAAATCACAGTTATAAAAATACCAGTACAAGATCTGCATTTAGGGAATCCTAATGGAGAATTAGAGAAGGCATCGAAAATTATTTAGGCACTATAAAGAAAAGACTTGATATACGATGATGATTTGAGGAAGAGTTGTGGATAAAAGCTAGACTCTGACTTAGATTCCAGGAAGACTGAGGAAACTGAGAAGATGAAACAGATGAGTCTTCCTTGTCAGTGGGAGAAGCTTCTCCCCCTCAGTCTGAAGGATTATCCCACATCCTCTGAGGAAAGCCCTTGAGGCAGTGGCCGTGAAAGAAAGCTGATTCTCCTCAGGACATCCCCCACCCCACTTCCTTTCCTTGCTTCCAGACTTGGAACTACAGTCAAGTCCCAGGAGGTCCCTAAAGGTGAGGTACAAAGTGTGACCCCGGAGGAGATGCACTATATTCCAAATGCTACTTGAGTTCTCTAATTTATACAGAAAAAATTTTGTGGAATATATATATATTAATGGACGTTAAAGGTGTTGGGCCAATTAGAGAAGAGCCGTAATTTCGATCATCCCAAATTTAGTGCCGTGGGCTCACTAACAAGATATTCTTCATTTAATGTTGCAGCAGAGGAAGTAAGAAAAGTCTAACAGTTTGTCTCGTTGGTGGCGAAAACATGAACCAAAACTTGGTCCATAGTGAGCAAATTAGCAATCCCAGGCCTCCCTTGATTTAATGTACAGAAAGAGATTCAAAGGCCTTGGGAGAGTGGAATGTTAGAATGGATTTGTCTTTTAAGATCTACTTAACCACCCTGGGAAGGTCCAGAAGGCATCCCTCTCATCATTACCATAAGAAATGAATTTGTAGGCAGAGCCACAGCGTACTTGAAAAGCTCTGTAATCACTGTTTTCTGTCCGGCGAGACCTCTGGTGGGAACTATGGTCACTGGACTTTGACATCTAAAAGCAATGCGAGTCATTTGATCCCAGGTAACAGTGGCCAAGTGGTGCCACTCAACCTTCAAAGGCAAGGTGGGTCATGGCTACCCCAAGGTACAGCAGAGTGAAAGCAGCCATCAGAATAATCAACACAAGCAGACTAACAGTGTTGCTAGTTTATTATGGTGTTTCTAGAAGTGAAACAGACAGGAAGCCTGTTCAAGTCTTAGCAATGATTAAGGTCAGTTGATAACTATGACAACCCAATCCAAGCAGAGCTACTAATGGCCCAGACCATTCAGCAGTGAAGCTCTGTGTCACCCCAGCAGGTGAAGAACCATGACCAGCTTTGGAGCCTGCTGAAGGCACACTGAACACAAACGAGTAACAGAAAAAATAATTAGAAACACCAGCTACGACCATGTTGTTATGGCTGAATTTGTTCGCCTCGGTTCTCCTCCTGCTGCAACAAAGAACTGAAAGGTCGAGACGCAATAGTGAAGCAGGGTGAAAGTTTTATTTTAATACAGTCCAAGGGAGGAGTGGGCCAGAGTCAAGGAAGACAGAGGCCCAGAGATTTAGGGGAGGGTCTCTTTATCCTTACCTAGCTGGGAGACACTTTTTTGATTGACAGGGTGGGATCATTTGATTGACAGCTCTAGTTATATACCCATTTCTCTTGGTCAGCATGTCTTTCCCCAAAATGCACACCGAAAAGCTCATGGTGGGGGAGGGTAGCAAAACAGCAATTTTACTTTAATTAGCTTATGTGGAGGTGTGATTTGGCCGTTCTTAGTTTTGTTTGCACCCGCGTTGGGACCTTGTTGGGAATGGTTTGTATTGTGCCCAATAGGCAAGAAGTTATCTCCCTGCAGAACCTTTGTTGTTCTCACGTGGGAACCTCTGCATGGGCAATTTGGGCAGTTATTTTCCTTGAGCCTCTTCTTCCCCTTCCCCAGCTGCTCATGTGTATCTTTCTACCTAACAGTCCTAACAAAGTGACCAATTTCAGAAATAAAGACTGTAATTTTTCTTTGTCCTCCTTATATTATGAATGTTTGTGTATGTGAGTACATACCTTAAGCTAACATCTTTGTTTTCTTTCCTCTCTTACCATGTAGCATAAGATATCTTGAGTTTCCATCATAGTATTTTAGTATTTCCAATTTTCTATCACAGTATTTAATTTACAAGAGATTAAGGAGGAGAACAAACATAACTGTGGATAAAATTGCAATATTTCCAGAATCTCTTGCCTGGCTTAATTCATCTCCATATCAATAGGTGTTTCCAAGGGGTGGAGAGAAGTAGTCCATCTCCATGTCAATACATGATTACATGGGGGAGCGATGGCATATCTGGACTGGAGAGGTTGGGTGGGGTCCATTTTTGCAGCCAGGTCATGAAAGACATGGGAGAGCAGAAGTGGACAACTGCTTGTAAGCAATAAACGGGTTTCTCCAACTTAATTTCTCCCTTTGACTGATTTGGGTTTCAAAGGTAATTTGCCCTGAGCTGGGAAACAGATTTTCCCCCCGGAGTTACAATAACCCAAAGAATTTACCTTCCCTTCTAGGGGAGGGGTTATGAATTTTCAGTTGTACGCAGGACAGTTGTATGATGTTATATGAAATTATGACCTTAGTAATGATTTTACTTGGAAATTAAGTATGCTTTAAGGAGATTTATCTAGGTACTAAGTTGAAGCAATGGACTTGTTTTGGTTAACTTTATGTTTTAATTTTGCTGGGCCACAGTTTGCACAAATATTTACTTGAATATTGTTTGGTGTTGTGAGTGTGAGGTTTGCTTAGATGATATAAACATTGAACTGGTAGACTGTAAGGCAGATTGCCCTCACTAATGTAGGTGGTCCTCATCCAACTGAATGCTTGACAATTACAAAATAAGGGAATTCTGCTGCCTGAGAGCTTTCAGACTGATACATCAGCTCTTCCCGTCAGACGGTCTGCGTATGGGCACGTGAACTCTTCCTGATTCTACAGCAGCTTCCTGCCTATGGACCTGAATTGGGTCAGCAGATATTACCAGCTTACAATAGTTTCTGGTCTTTTGACTCAAAATGAGACATTGGCTGTACAAATTTTGTACTTGCCAACCTACATATACACAAGAGCCAATTCCTTATATAAATCTCTTCTTATATGTGTGTGTGTGTGTGTTCTGAAATATATCACATTTTCATGGATTGGAAGACCTTCTATTGTTTAGCATCAATAATACCTAAAGCAGATCCAATAAAATCCCTATCAAATTTTCATGATCATTTTGCAGATATAGAAAAATCTGAAAATTTCATGTGAAATCTCAAGGGACCCCATAGTCATAAAAGACTTGAGAACAACTAAGTTGGGGGTTGCACACTTCCTGATTTCAGAACTTACTGTAAAACTATAGTTATCAGAACAGTGTGATACTTGTATAAAGACAGGCATCTAGGCTAATTGAATAGTTTAGAAAGCCCAGAAATATACCATCACTTTTGGTCATATGAATTTCTACAGGGGTACCAAGAGCATCCAATGGGGAAAGGATAGTTTTCTCAACAAATGGTGATGGGAAACTTCATATTCCCATGCCGAAGAATAAAGGTTGACCCTAAACTTACACCATATACAAAATAGCTCAAAATGGATGAAAGAACTAAACATAAGAGCTAAAACTATAAAACCCTTAGAAGAAAATATAGAGGAAAAGCTTTAGGACATTAGATGAAACAATAATTTCCTGAATACCACACCAAAGACACAGGTAAAAACAGATAAATTGGACTACATTGAAATTAAAAATTTCTGTGCATCAAAGACCACAATCAACAGAGGGAAAAAACAACTAATGGCATAGGAAGAAACACTTTCAAATATACATCTGATAAGGAATCATTATCCAAAATATACAAGGAATTCCTACAACTCAGTGATAACCTGATTAAAAAATGAGTAAAGAATATATACAAATGGGCAAAGAGCATATGAAAAGATGCCCAACATCACTACACACACTTGTGCCCTGATCATGAGAATGTAAAATGGAGCAGCCTGTTTGAAAGATAGTATGACATTCCTCAGAAAGTTAAAAATAGAATGCCCATTAGATCCAGCAGTTCTCCTTCTGGATATATACCAAAAGAATTTAAAGCAGGGACTAGAAGTGATACTTGTACATTTGTGTTTATGGCACATTCATAACTGCCAAAATGTGTTAAGCAACCCTAGTGCCCATCAACACATAAATAGATAAAGAGAATGTGGTTTGCATACAATGGAATATTATTCAACATTAAAAAGAAAGGAGTTTTTGACATGTTACGAAACAGATAAACTTTGAGGATTTGTTAAATGAAACATGCCATTCATTTTTAATAAAGTTTATGTTAGATAACAGGTTTATATTTACAGGGAAGTTGTAAAATCAATAGAGTTTCGATAAACTCCACACTCAGTTTCCATTATTACTATCTTATATTAGTATGATGCCTTTGCCAAAATAAATCAATCGATGTTAATAAATTACTTTTTAAATAAATTACTAGTAACTAAAATCCATACTTTAACCAGGTTCCTAATGAATTAGTCTTCACTAATTTTGTTTTCCTCTCCAGAATCTGATCCAGGGCACCACATTACACGAAGCTGGCGTGTGTGGTCTGGCACCTGAGGGCAGTGACAGTCTCTCTGACATTCCTTATCAGAGATGACCTTGGAAGATTTGAGGAAAACTAGACAGACATTTTGTGCGAAAACCCTCAGCTGAGGTTTGTCTGCTATTCTGAGAATCTGATACTCAAGGTTAAGGATTGTGGATTATTGGGAGAAAGACCACAGAGGTGAAAGGCCATTTTCATCACATCATATCAGTGGGAACATAATTTCAATGTGACTAATCACTGCTGCTATTAAACTTGGTCACCTGGCTGAAGTAGTGTTTCTCACATGTCCCCTTTGTGAAGTCACACCCTCCTCCACACCCCATGTACCTTTCAGAAGGAAATCATCATGTACAGCCCACACTTAAGACATGGAGGGTTTGAGGGCAGAATATCTACATATATCATTTGGAATTATTTGGCCTATTCTCCTCTATCAATTTATTTATTTTTTCAAATATTTTTATCATTTTAACTCATAAATACTTATTTTATACTTTGGGTTATGTTCAAATTTTATGTTATTCATTTTGATGCTGAACTGTTTTCCAGCTTTGGGCACTGGGGCATTTTTCACAGGCTCCTGTGTTCCCTTTTGCGAATCTTCAATGTGGTGTGAGTGCGTGCGTGCATGTGTGTGTGTGTGTGTGCGTGTGTGTGTGTGTGTGTGTGTTAGCACTTCCTTACTTTCTAACATTACAATATGCCTTAGGTCCTCTTATACATTCCCTGTCCCAAACCTAGAATTAGTCATTTCTTCAAGAAACCCAATTTCATTTTATGGGAGAAGACATAAGAAACCCAGTCCTGGGCACTATGTGATCATTAGTTTTTTCTAGCTAAAAGATGTCATTTAGGGCAAAATATCCATCTAGTTGCAAGAATAGATCATCTTTTTTCCATGATGTAATAATACATATTGGAGATTGAATTCTTTATCACATCAGGTCCGTGTTTCTTAACTAGGAAGGGGAGGGATACTTCAGGGAATGACTTTCCCCAGACTCAGATATTTTGCATCATTCGTGTTTAAGTACTCCTCCAGGGAAGGCAGAAGTGAAGCATTTCCCAGTCAAAATCCTGTGTGAGAGAGAATTCAGAAAGTGTGCGCTGAATCTGGAACAGTCTTAGCCTGAAATCCGGCATGTACGGGAGAACCTGGTCTCTTAGTGAGATCAAGGATGCCCTGGTTCCAGATAATCAGATGGAAGTTTAGAAGCACTTCTTTATGTAATTTGAGCAGAGGGTGTCTACAGTACCTTGGGAAGAAAAGAGGGAAGCTGAACATTCACATCTCTGCATAAGCCCTTACGAAGCTGGTACATTTGAATTGGGGATTAAGCTCGTTGTATTTTTACTTGGAACATATGCATCTGATCAATGCATCTAATATATACAACACATTGGTGGAAGGATGGAATGTTTAGGACATTTCTAGGAGTGCCTTACATTCTACAGTGAGATGACGGAAATAAAAGATGTGCACAGCAGCTCCTGATGGAAATGGGAACTACTAGGTGAGGGCTATTGGAGTTGAGCAAATGGAAATAATGTAAGTTTGGGTGTTCCTGTAAATGCTCCCTGGAGATGATGATTTTGATGTGGATACAGCTGAATGCAGGTTACCCTTTTTCTCAATGGCAACTGAATGTAGAATAGCATGGAACACTATCTAATTATACTTATGGGATATTTTCTTAATTCTGGTTCTTCATTCAACAAATATTTCTTAATCACCTGCATTTACTTAGTTGCTGAAATTCATACTTTATTTGCCAAAATTCTCATCCTTATGTTGCTTCAATCTAAAATATAGCATTTAGGGTATATAATTTTAAAATATGTGTATATTTGTATGTCTATTAATCTATATATAAGTATATATATACACACACACATGCATATAATTCACATAATTTATGTATATGTATTAGTGGATACATATAAACCATGCAAATTATTCATATGTACCTATCTATGTATCTATATATATGTATAGATATACAGATACAGATATTTAATATTTTATTCTGAATTGCTGTAAACCACCAAAAATTTTTGTATGTTTAAGAGCTTTGACAAGAGCATGCTTGAAAGACTCCAAGAAAGCCAGCAAACATGTAGTTAATGTCATTGTTGTGGCGTATGATATGACTAAAAAGCACTGAGTTTCAGAATTACCTCGATAGTGGACTCACCACCTTAAACATTTGGGTCTTATTTTTGCTTTAAAAATATTGCTGTCCTTCCTGCTTATACAACAAGAAAGTTGTAATGGGTCAGTGATATTCAAGTGTGAATAATAAACCATCTCTTAGGATACGGTTTTTAAAAGCCGAACTTTTTAGTGAATTACAATCATCATGATAGTGATGTATTATCAAATTTTATGAAAGGGCAGTTGCTAACAATTAGGTACTGCTCACATCTCTAATGCAAAGAATGCAGCTTCTTTACACAGGGAGTACACGCACATGCTTTGTATTCATGTACAATTCATTTATATAATTGTGTGTTTAAGTGTGCTATGTGTTATCCTTATTAATTATTAATACATTAATAAATATTAATTCTCTTTTTATGTCTATCTTTTCTTACTTGAAATCAGAGTACAGGAAGCTCAAGATATATATCACAAGAATTCTACTGAAAAGTTTCAGTGATGATTCAGAGCTTCCTGTGCTCATTTCTCAACGCCTGGTGCTCAATAGTAAACCAGAATTTTAAATAAATATTCTGATATATTTATTTATTTTCTCCTGTATTTTTTCTTCTTTTTAGTCTCAGTGACTCTTATGCATTAATGAAACATATTGAAAGACCAAGAAAAACAATGAATAGGGGAAGGATTTAACTTTTGACAACATAGTATAGTAAAAAAGTACAAAGTTTAATAGAAATGAATATTTAAATAATTAGAGAGGTAAGAGAGGTAAAATGAAAGGAAATAAACTTAGTCAAGGCAACGCATAAAAGGAAGTCCCATAATGGGCAGCTGGCTGGGTGTTCATTGCTAAAATGTAAGGTTTGTTGTGTCTCTCTCCACCCACACCACATCTCCTGTATGTGCAAGTGTGTTTAGGTTTATTAAGAAAGACTCTGAATTGTTTCTCAATCATTTTTTCATATTTATATATTTTCAGACAGTATCTTGTAACTGGACTTGGTTCAAGGAATGTACAATCATACTGAGTAAATCATGCAGAAGTTCTCTTTCCTTCTGCAGCATGGCACTCTGATATTGACAAGCCCTTGATGAGAACTCCAGAAAACACTCAGCTGAAGAAGTGACTTGCTCATGCCAAAGCACCCCAGTTAGTGATTATTATGTGTGAAGAAGCACTGACTTTCTCATATTTGCCTATTTTTATTTCAATGTTTCCATACAGTTAGGTAAATGGATCAAATAAATATTACTGATTCCACTGTCATTGTGGTGGTGTATGATGTGAGATCAAAGATAAAATAATTCATAGCAGGTAAGTGACCAAGCATATATATTTGACCACCAAATATGTATTGATTTCATAAAATATTTTAATTTCTCCTTTGAAGATTATTCCTAAGCTGTGCTTTCATCACATCAACTAAAATGATACAGCAAAATAACAGCATAACTGAATTCATACTCTTAGGACTGACACAGGATCCTATGAAGCAGCTCTTTGTAATCTTCTTTGTATTCTATGTAGGAACAGCAGTGGGGAATTTGCTTATTATTGTGACCATCAAGTCCAGCCTAACACTAGGGAGCCCCATGTACTTCTTGTTTTATTTGTCCCTTGCTGATTCCTGCTTTTCAATTTCCACAGCCCCTAGACTAATTGTGGATGCTCTCTCTGCAAAGAAAATAATGTCTTATAATGAGTGCATGACTCAAGTCTTTGCACTACATTTATTTGGCTGCATGGAGATCTTTGTCCTCATCCTCATGGCCATTGACTGCTATGTGGCCATCTGCAAGCCCTTGCGTTACCCAACCATCATGAGTCAGCAGGTCTGCATCATTCTGATTATTCTTGCATGGTTGGGTCTTTTATACATTCAATGGCTCAAATTATCCTGGCCTTGAAGTTACCTTTCTGTGGACCCAATTTGATTGACCATTATTTTTGTGATATGCAGCCCTTATTGAAACTTGCATACATGGACATGTATGTGATCAACCTGCTGTTGGTGTCTAATAGTGAGGGCATTTGCTCAAGCAGTTTTGTGATTCTGATGATCTCATACATTGTCATCTTACATTCTCTGCAAAACCACAGTGCAGAAGGGAGGGAAAAAGCTCTCTCCACTTGCACTTCCCACATCACTGTAGTCATCTTATTCTTTGGTCCATATATATTCATATATACACATCCCCCAACCACTTTCCCCATGGACAAGATGGTGTCCGTATTTTTTAATTCATTTTATTATCATTAATCTACAATTACATGAAGAACATTATGGTTACTAGACTTCCCCCTTCACCAAGTTCCCTCCCCAACAAAACCCATTACAGTCACTGTCCATCAGCATAGTAAGATGCTCTGGACTCACTACTTGTCTTCTCTGTGTTGCACATCCCTCTCTATGTCCCGCCCCCACATTATACATGCCAATCGTAAGGCCCCCTTTCTTTTTCCCTGCCCTTATCCCTCCCTTTCCACCCCTCCTGTCCAGTCCCTTTCCCTTTGGTAACCATTAGTCCATTTTTGGGTTCTGTGATTCTGCTGCTGTTTTGTTCCTTCAGTTTTTCTTTGTTCTTATACTCCACATATGAGTGAAATCATTTGGTACGTGTCTTTCTCCACCTGGCTTATTTCACTGAGCATAATACCCTCTAGGTCCATCCATGTTGTTGCAAATTATAGGATTTGTTTTCTTCTTATGGCTGAATTAAATTCCTTTGTGTGTATGTACCATATCTTCTTTATCCATTCATCTATTGATGGACACTTAGGTTGTGTCCATATCTTGGCTATTGTAAATAGTGCTGCGATAAACATAGGGGTGCACCTGTCTTTTTCAAACTGGAGTGCTGCATTCTTACGGTAAATTTCTTGAAGTGGAAATCCTGGGTCAAATGGTATTTCTATTTTGAGCTTTTTGAGGAACCTCCATACTGCTTTCCACAATGGTTGAACTAATTTCCATTGCCACCAGCAGTGTAGGAGGGTTCCCCTTTTTCCACAACCTCTCCAACATTTGCTGTTGTTTGTTTTTTGGATGGTGGCAATCCTTACTGCTCTGAGGTGATATCTCATTGTGGTTTTAATTTGCATTTCTCTGATGACAGCGATGTGGATCATCTTTTCATGTGTCGGTTGGCCATCTGAATTTCTTCATTGGAGAACTGTTTGTTCAGCTCCTCTGCCCATTTTTTAATTGGATTATTTGCTTTTTGTTTGTTGAGGTGTGTGAGCTCTTTATATATTTTGGATGTCAACTCTTTATCGGATTTGTCAGTTATGAATATATGCTCCCATACTGTAGGATACCTTTTTGTTCTATTAATGGTGTCCTTTGCTGTACAGAAGCTTTTCAGCTTGATATAGTCCCATTTGTTCATTTTTGCTTTTGTTTCCCTTGCCCGGGGAGATATGTTCAAGAAGAGGTCGCTCATGTTTATGTCCACGAGAATTTTGCCTATGTTTATTTCTAAGAGTTTTATGGTTTCATGATTTACATTCAGGTCTTCGATCCATTTCAAATTTACTTTTGTGTATGGGATTAGACAGTGATCCAGTTTCATTCTCTTACATGTTGCTGTCCAGTTTTGCCAGCACCATCTGTTGAAGAGACTGTCATTTCCCCATTGTATGTCCATGGCTCCTCTATCATATATTAATTGACCATAAATGTTTGGGTTAATATCTGGGGTCTCTATTCTGTTCCACTGGTCTGTGGCTCTGTTCTTGTGCCAATACCAAATTGTCTTGATTACTGTGGCTTTGTAGTAGAGCTTGAAGTTGGGGAGCAAGATCCCTGCCACTTTATTCTTCCTTCTCAGGATTGCTTTGGCTATTTGGGGTCTTTGGTATTTCCATATGAATTTTTGAAGTATTTGTTCCAGTTCATTAAAGAATGTTGTTGGTAATTTGATAGGGATTGCATCAAATCTGTAGATTGTTTTGGGCAGAATGGCCATTTTGACTCTATTAATTCTTCTTAGCCAAGGGCATGGGATGAATTTCCATTTGCTAGTGTCCTCTTTAATTTCTCTTACGTGTCTTGTAGTTTTCAGGGCATAGGTCTTTCACTTCCTTGGTTGGGTTCATTCCTAGGTATTTTATTCTTTTTGATGCTATTGTGAATGGAATTGTTTTCCTGATTTCTCTTTCTATTGGTTCATTGTTAGTGTATAGGAAAGCCACAGATTTCTGTGTGTTAATTTTGTATCCTGCAACTTTGCTGTATTCCAGTATCAGTTCTAGTAGTTTTGGAGTGGAGTCTTTAGGGTTTTTTATGTACAATATCATGTCATCTGTAAATAGTGACAGTTTAACTTCTTCTTTACCAATCTGGATTCCTTGTATTTCTCTGTTTTGTCTAATTGCTGTGGTTAGGACCTCCAGTACTATGTTGAATAACAGTGGGGAGAGTGGGCATCCCTGTCTTGTTCCCTTTCTCAGAGGAAAAGCTTTCAGCTTTTCACTGTTCAGTATGATGTTGGCTGTGGGTTTATCATATATGGCTTTTATTATGTTGAGGTACTTGCCCTCTATACCCATTTTGCGAGAGTTTTTATCATGAATGGATGTTGAATTTTGTCAAATGCTTTTTCAGCATCTATGGAGATGATCATGTGGTTTTTGTCTTTCTTTTTGTTGATGTGGTGGATGATGTTGATGGATTTTCGAATGTTGTACCATCCTTGCATCCCTGGGATGAATCCCACTTGGTCATGGTGCATGATTCTTTTGATGTATTTTTGAATTCGGTTTGTTAATATTTCGCTGAGTATTTTTGCATCTACATTCATCAGGGATATTGGTCTGTAATTTTCTTTTTTGGTGGGGTCTTTGCCTAGTTTTGGTATTAGGGTGATGTTGGCTTCATAGAATGAGTTTGGGAGTATTCCCTCCTCTTCTATTTTTTGGAAAACTTTAAAGAGAATGGATATTATATCTTCTCTGTATGTCTGATAAAATTCTGAGGTAAATCCATCTGGCCTGGGTTTTTTTTCTTGGATAGTATTTTGATTACTGCTTCAATTTCTTTGCTGGTAATTGGTTTATTTAGATTTTCTGTTTCTTCCTTGGTCAGTATTGGAAGGTCGTATTTTTCTAGGAACTTGTCCATTTCTTCTAGGTTTTCCAGCTTGTTAGCATACAGGTTTCCATAGTATTCTCTAATAATTCTTTGTATTTCTGTGGGGTCCGTCGTGATGTTTCCTTTCTCGTTTCTGATTCTGTTGATGTGTGTTGACTCTCTTTTTCTCTTAATAAGTCTGGCTAGAGGCTTATCTATTTTGTTTATTTTCTCAAAGAACCAGCTCTTGGGTTTCGTAGATTTTTGCTATTGTTTTATTCTTCTCAATTTTGTTTATTTCTTCTCTGATCTTTATTATGTCCCTCCTTCTGTTGACTTTAGGCCTCATTTGTTCTTCTTTTTCCAATTTTGATAACTGTGACGTTAGACTATTCATTTGGGTTTGTTCCTCCTTCTTTAAATATGCCTGGACTGCTATATACTTTCCTCTTAAGACTGCTTTTGCTGCGTCCCACAGAAGTTGGGGCTTTGTGTTGTTGTTGTCATTTATTTCCATATATTGCTGGATCTCCATTTTAATTTGGTCATTGATCCATTGACTATTTAGAAGTGTGTTGTTAAGCCTCCATGTGTTTGTGAGCCTTTTTGCTTCCTTTGTACAATTTATTTCTAGTTTTATACCTTTGTGGTCTGAAAAGTTGGTTGGTAGGATTTCAATCTTTTTTAATTTACTGAGGCTCTTTTGTGGCCTAGTATGTGGTCTATTCTGGAGTATGTGCTATGTGCACTTGAGAAGAATATGTATCCTGTTGCTTTTGGGTGTAGAGTTCTATAGATGTCTATTAGGTCCATCTGTTCTAGTGTGTTGTTGAGTGCCTCCGTGTCCTTACTTATTTTCTGTCCGGTGGATCTGTCCGTTGGGGTGAGTGGTGTGTTGAAGTCTCCTAATATGAATGCATTGCTCTCTATTTCCTCCTTTAGTTCTGTTAGTATTTGTTTCACATATGCTGGTGCTCCTGTGTTGGGTGCATATATATTTATAATGGTTATATCCTCTTGTTGGACTGAGCCCTTTATCATTATGTAATGTCCTTCTTTATCTCTTGTTACTTTCTTTGTTTTGAAGTCTATTTTGTCCAATACTAGTACTGCAACACCTGCTTCTTTCTCCCTATTGTTTACATGAAATATCTTTTTCCATCTTTTGACTTTTAGTCTGTGCATATCTTTGGGTTTGAGGTGAGTCTCTTGTAAGCAGCATATAGATGGGTCTTGTTTTTTTATCCATTCAGTGACTCTATGTCTTTTGATTGGTGCATTCAGTCCATTTACATTTAGGGTGATTATTGAAAGGTATGTACCTATTGCCATTTCAGGCTTTAAATTCGTAGTTACCAAAGGTTCCAGGTTACCTTCCTTACTATCTAAGAGTCTAACTTAACTCACTTAGTTTGCTGTTACAAACACAATCTAAAGGTTCTTTTCTATTTCTCCTCCTTTTTCTTCTTCCTTCATTCTTTATATATTAGGTATCAAATTCTGTACTTTTTGTCTATCCCTTGATTGACTTTGTGGCTAGTCAATTTAATTTTGCATTTGCCTCACAATCAGCTGTTCTACCCTCCCTACTGTGTTTATACTACCTCTGGTGACAGCTATTCAACCCTAGGAACACTTCCATCTATAGCAGTCCCTCCAAAATAGACTGTAGAGATGGTTTGTGGGAGGTGAATTCTCTCAGCTTTTGCTTATCTGGAAATTGTTTAATCCCTCCTTCAAATTTAAATGATAATCTTGCTGGATAAAGTAATCTTGGTTCCAGGCCCTTCTGCTTTATGGCATTAAATACATCATGCCACTCCCTTCTGGCCTGTCAGGTTTCTGCTGAGAAGTCTGTTGTTAGCCTGATGGGCTTTCCTTTGTATGTGATCTATTTCTGTCTCTGGCTGCTTTTAACAGTCTGTCCTTATCCTTGATCTTTCCCATTTTAATTACTATGTGTCTTGGTGTTGTCTTCCTTGTGCTGGGAGATCTGTGGATCTCCATGGCCTGAGAGACCATCTCCTTCCTCAGATTGGGGAAGTTTTTAGCAACTGCCTCCTCAAAGACACTTTCTATCCCTTTCTCTCCCTCTTTTTCTTCTTCTGGTATCCCTATAATGCGAATATTGTTCTGCTTGGATTGGTCACACAGTTCTCTCAATATTCTTTCATTCTTAGAGATCCTTTTTTCTCTCTGTGCCTCAGCTTCTTTGTATTCCTCTTCTCTAGTTTCTATTTCATTTATTGTCTCCTCCACCATATCCAACCTGCTTTTAATACTGTCTATCATGCTCTTCAATGATTGAATCTCTGACCTGAATTTATTCCTGAGTTCTTGGATGTCTTTCCGTATCTCCATTAGAATGTTGAGGATTTTTATTTTGAACTCCCTTTCAGGAAGAGTCGCGAGGTCCATATCATTTAAATCTTTCTTGGGAGTTGTATTAATAATTTTACTCTGGACAAGGTTCCTTTGGCGTTTCATGCTTGTATATGGCACCCTCTAGTGTCCAGAAGCTCTATTCTGGAGCTGCTCAGCCCCTGAAGCAATGTCTGGGGTGGCAGGGGAGCAGTACTGGTGCCTGTGGGGAGGAAAGAGCTGTTCCCCGCCTCCCGGCTGCTGTGCCTGTCTCCGCTGCCTGAGCCAGTGGGCTGGGCACACAGGCATAAGTTTTCATCCCAGAGCAGCCGGATATGGATCCCTGCTTTCCACAAGCAGCCAGAATCCCAGTCTCCCCAGGGACTCTGCCTGTATTAACTTTCCAACCCGGTGGTCATGCGAGTCTCATGAAAACACCATGAAATGTAGGTTTGTGCTCCCAGAGCAGATCTCCGGAGCTAGGTATTCAGCAGTCCCAGGCCTTCCACTCCTTCCCTGCTCCATTTCTCTTCCTCCTGCCTGTGAGCTGGGGTGGGGGAGGGGCTCAGGTCCCGCGGAGCCACAGCTCTGGTATGTTACCCCGTTCACTGAGGTCTGCTGTCTTCTCCAGGTGTGTGCAGTCTGATGCTGTCCTCTTTCCTGTTGCTCTCTCAGGATATTTTCTAATTGTATCCAGTTTTAGGAGGAAGCCTCTGTCTCTCCTCTCATGCCGCCATCTTTAATCCAATTGGTGGTGTCCGTATTTTATACTATTGAGACACCCTTTCTCAACCCCCTCATCTACACACTGAGGAATGCACAAGTGAAAAATGCCATGAGAAAGCTGTGGCATATCAAAATTACCTCTATTTAAGCAAAAGATGAACTGTGGGCCTTGGTTGAGTATTTACTGAGCCATGGTTTGAGTGAATCTCTACAGATCAGTATCATAGTGTGTATCCTGACTCCCCCATGCATTCAAATACAATGCACCTGGTCTCCTTACTTTTTTCTGTGTTTCTGTTCTCAAACTAGTAGCTTTCCTAACATCCTCAGCCTGACTCCCTCTTTCCTTGAGAGTTCAATACCGGCACTGATGAATGTGAAATACACCTCACAACACAGTATACACTGTGGTTTGATAGGAAGATATATATAATCACAACTGTTTCAATATGTGAGGATCCATAAATAAAGTGTAACTACTTTGCTGTGACTTATAATTTCCTCCAGAACACATTTGAAATAAGGTATCCTGCTTTCTCTTGAACACTTACAAAGCAAAGGAACTCACTTTGTGTATCAGGAAGTTCATTTCATTTGATGATTCATTTGGCTTTGAAATGTCCCATACTACTGTGTCAAAGACTCTTTAATATAATGATATTCTATTAAAGTCCTGATTGCTTTTTTGGCTCTTAAGATGGCTGAGACTTATGTATGGGATTTTTTTAAATGTAGGGTTACAAAGGCCCTGAGATATTCAGCTATTTATATGATTGATGTATAGGGACTACAACAATGGAATTCTATAACTCTATGAAATAAAGTAAAGAAATGGATCTAAATAAAAATTAAAAATACACCAGAAATACAGCATACCTTTTGAGATTGAAGTACTTAAAGTTACTTGAAAATAACCTGGTTTGATGGAAAAAAAATGATGATATTATTCTGTGTGAAGTTGGAGTATGTGAGTGAAATGAAGGAAAGCACCAAAGGCATCCGGGTAGCGATCACTAACACTTGTCTTCGGTCAGTGGACTTAGAGAGAACCCACTATTTTAGCCCATTATTGCCACTTGTTTTCTCTCTTTGAGGTTTCCTAATAAAGGTGACACATAGACTGACATGTTAGATTTGCCAATTGAATTTCGGCGCCCAGAGCAGCAGAACAGATTAACTGCTGTACCTTGGCTGTGCCTGCCAGAGGTCGTATCATGACCATTTGACATTCATTGATTTCAGTATATTAGTACCACGTCTTTAGTAATTTTTAAGGTTCCATTTCATTTCCAAGACTGTTGCCACTATTTAAATGGAAAACTTTACCAATATTGTCTTGACAAAGATTATTTTAAGATAAATTCAGTAAAATAACATGTTCTCTGTGTTGTGATTTGTTTCTTGCTTTCTGGGACATTAGGAAGCTCAGTGTTTGTGCTGGTGTCCCAAATTAGTATGCCATTCATAAGAAGGGACATGTAATTAACACAGAATGGAAATGTCATGATCCATCATAAAATTATCTAATCTACATCTCTATTACACCAGTACATGTACACATACACGCACAGTCAAGGTGTTCATGGTGGTTTGTTTTTCAGAGGAATGAATAAAAAAGGTAAGAGGTATAAAAGAAATTAAAATAAGCTAAAATGTAAGCTAAAAATAACGTTAAGTTAATAGAATAAGTTATATAGGGAAAGAATTTCAGGAGTTTTTATGTGGGTCAACAGTTTTTATGCTTGGAGTCAAATTATAACTGGGAAAATAAGATAAAAGTTTTAAAATTTGTGTGATACTATATCCATCCAGTGGAAGTGAAGACCCACCCTCAAAAGTGGTTCACCCAAAAGAGAAATTGTGAATTCGAATTATCCTTTCATTTTAAGAACTGTAGTGTCTCATATGTGTTCAACACTTTTTTGTTTTCATCATATTTGTGTCTTACAAAAATAGAACAAAGTCATGTATTCCTACTGAAAATTTACAGATGAAAAACTGAAGTTCAGAAAAGTCAATATATTCTTTAAGGGTTTTATGCTAAGGAGTACCAGAAGTAAGATTTTAAATGAGGTTTTTATGTTTCCTAAGTCAATAACTAACACCTGTGTCCTATATTATGCCTTATTTAAAATCTTTTTAAATGGTTGAAAACACAGGAAACATTAAGAAATTGATGCAGTCATCATTAACTGCACTTATTTTAGCTTCAGGGTAGGTCGTAGATTTTAATGATGAAGACTATGACCCTTGAGGTCATTGCATGAATCCAAACAGTGACTCTATCACTTTTTTAAACAGCATTCTTGAGAAATTTTTTAGACATACAAAATTTGTATATATTTAAGGTGTGCAACTTCGTATTTTATGTATAATGTGAAAGATCACCACAATTAAACTAACATATACACTGTCTTTACATAGTTACCATTGTGTGTGTATTTGTGTGTGATTAGATTTAAGATCTATCCTCTTTGCAATTTCAAGAATACCATATTGTTAAGAATATTCAAAGTGCTGTATACTAGATCTCTAGAACTTATTAATTCCACATAACTGATCCCTTCTACACTTTGCCAATATCTCTCTATTCCCCACAATTCCTGGGCTCAAGTAACCACCAGTTGACACTCTGCTTCTGTGAATTGGATTATGTGATTTCCACATATAATGGAGATAATGCAGTTCATCTCTGTGCTTTGATTATTTCACTTAACACAATGTCCTCCAGCTATATTTATGTTGTAAATGGCAGGATTTCTCTTTTTTAAGTCTGAAAAACATATATATCACATTCTGTATGTTGCTTCATCTGTCAAGGCCAATAAAGTTGCATCCATATCTTGACCATCGTGAATAATGCAGCAGTGAACGTGTGAGTGCAGATATCCCTCCATGATCATCATTTCGGATCCTTTGGATACATAGCCAGTAGTAGGATTGATGGACAGTAGTTCTATTTTAAACTGTTTGAGGAACCTCCTTACTCTTTTCATAATGGACATACTAATTTGCATTCTACCAGGAGTGCACACGTATTCCCTTTCCTCCACATTCTCAACAATACTTGTTACCACGAGTCTTTTTAATAAAGCCACCCTGACAGGTGTGAGCTGCTATTTTTTTTCCAGTTTAGATGAGACATAATTAATATATAATCTTGTGTAAGTTAAAGATATACAAACTGTTGATTTGATACATCTATGTATTGCAAGATGATCAGCACCATAACATTTCTTAACACCTCTATGAGAAAACATAATTTCCACTTCCTTTGGGGGTGAGAAAATTTAAGATTTTCTCCCTTAGCAACTTCCAGCTATGGAATACAGTCTAACTGACAGTATTTCATGTCTATAAATACAGTATAATCATCATGCTGTACATTGGATCCCCAGAGCTCATCTTAAGTTTGTGCCCTTTGACCAGAATCTTTCCCACATACCCCAAACCACAGCCAATGGTAACTACCATTCTACTTTCTGTTTCTATGAGTCCAGTCAACTATTTTAGATTCTCCATTTAGGTGACACCATATAGTATATATTTTTCTCTGTCTGACTTATTTCACTTATCAGAATGCCCTCAATGTCCAACCATGCCATCTATGTTGTCCCATATGGCAGGATTTCCTTCTTTCTCATGGCTGAGTGTGAACATGTGTATGTGTTATTGTCTCCCATGTGGAAGATCCATTGTCACTATATGTCATATATATATGGGGTTAGTTGTGGGTTTTCTTTTCTGCTCCATTGGTTTATATGCCTGTTTTTGATGTGCTAATACCTTACTTTTTGGTTACTATAGGTTTGTAATAAACTTTGATATCAAGAATTGTGATATCTCAGCTTTCTCCTTGTTTAAGAGATTTTGGCTATTGGAGCTCTTTTGCGATTCCACATGAATTTTGGGGTTTTCTTTTTCTATTTCTTAAAAAACATCATTGGGATATTACAGTGATGGCATTGATCACCAGATAATTTAATAATATTTATTCTCCTAACACATGAACAGAGGATGCCTTTCCATTTATGTGTGACTTTTTCAGTTTCTTCATCAATGTTATACAATTTTCAGTGTATAACTTTCATCACTTTGTTTAGGCTAATTCTTAAGTATTTATTTTTTTATTGCTTATGTGAAAGAGATGGTATTCATATTCTTATTTCCATTCTGAATACTGCATTGAAAGTGCATAGTAACACCACTGATTTTTATAAATGGATTTTTTTCTGATAATTTACCAAATTCATTAGTTCTAATGTGTGTGTGTGTGTGGGTGTATGCAGTCTTTGTTTTTTCCATGTATATGATCATGTCATCTGGAAACAGATCATTTTACTTCTTCCCTTCTGACTTGGTTGCCTTTTCTTTGTTTGCCACGCTGCTTCAGCTAGAACTTCCAGTATTATGTAGAATAGAAGTGCCAAGAGTGGCACCTTTGTGTTGTTCTGGATCTTAGAAGAAAATCTGTTGGTTTTTCACCATTTAGTATGATATTAGCTGCAAACTTTTCATACATGACCTTTTTTGTTGAGTTCCACTTCTCCTATTTTGTTGAAAGTGTTTATCATGAAAGGATGTTGGAAATTTATCAAAGGCTTTTTCTGCATCAATTGATATGATAATTTTCTTTTTCATCTTTCATTCTGTTAATGTGGTACATGATATTTCTTGATTTTTTGCATGTTGAACCATCCTTGCATTCCAGGTATAAATCTCAATTGGTTGTGATGAATGATTCTGTGGGCCATCTGTAAGCCCCAGCATTACACAGCCTCCACAAGTAGCAGGTTCTGTGGTGTGTTGGAGTCTGTGGCCTGGGTGGGGTCCTTTGTGCACTCTTCAGCTCAGATTTTTCTGGCCGTGAGTTTACCTTTCTGTGGTCCCAATGTGATCTATCACTATTTTTGTGACTTGCAGCCTTTGTTGAAACTTGCCTGTAGAGACATCTGCATGGTTAATCTCCTCTTGGCTCCAACAGTGGGGCCGTCTGTACAGTCAGCTTCATCATGCTGAGGTTCTCCTAGGTTACCACCTTGCCTTCTCTGAGGAGCCACAGTGCTGAAGGGAGGAGAGAAGCCCTCTCCACCTGCACCTCCCATATCATCCTAATCATCTTGGTCTTTGATCCTTGCATATTTATATACAGGTGCCCTGCAACTACCTTCCCCATGGACAAGACAGAGTTGTGTTTTATAGAATTGGAACACCTTTGCTCAACTCTCTGGTTTATACACCAAGGAATGCAAGAAATGAAAATGCCGTGAAAAATTTACAGAGCAAGACATTGATCTCAGAAGACAAAGATGAATTGAAGTTTCAAATTCTTCTTCATAGTTTGGATTGATCTAAAACTCCACAAAACATTTTATCCTCTTATTTTGGAATTATTATAATGCTAACTTGGAACATGAGAGTTATTTCCTTCAAGAAAATAGGAAATGTGAATACTTCCACTGGCTAGTGTTGAGTCAAATTTATGTAGAAGAAGAGACAGAGTGAGGTATAAACAACTATGTATTCTCCATTGCCTAGATATTCACCTGTGTTTCTGTCTCTTGTCTGCCTAGTATCATCATGGCTTTGACCGAGTGTTTACCCTGCTTTTCATCATGTGAATGTCCAGGGCTCTTTTCATCTAGATTACACACCTCATATTCACAGTCTGGCTCATTTTACCTCTTTTCAAAGAATTTCACTTGTTAGATGCTTGTATCTCCCCATGTTTGGTAATAGGCCTGCAACTTAATTGTCCTTCCTGAGCCAAAAGAAAGTGCCAGATTCAAATAATTCTGGAAGGTCATGTAGTAAGGAGAATATTAAATCTAGTAGTCTCCCTCCCAATTCTTGAGTGCTCATTCCTAATTCTTACTATCAGTTTTTTTAGATCCTTCTAGAACAGTAACATAACAGTGATGAAATTCACTCTTTTCAGGTAAGTCTGTGACCTTAGGGAAGTTTGACTATTGTGTTTATACTCAAAAGAGTTTTTTTTAGTAAAATCTACTTTATGCTCCTAATTTGATTTCTTCTAATTTGGGGGTGGTAGTAAGGTTTCTCTTGAATTATATTAATTAATCATGGCATATATGGTCCAAATTTAGTGATATATTATGTGATCTAGAAGTAAGGAGCATAAGCAGTTGATATCAGTGAATTTTAAGGTAGTAATAAAATAAAACAATGAAGGAGATAGCTTCAAGGAGGATAGTTAGGTTTTAAAGCAGGCATCTCTACATGACAGATATGAATTATGAACTTCCTTTCTGGAAAAGGCAAGTTGTGGAAGTAACAAACACTCAGTCGTCACCAGGGATTCCAGGAAGAGGGGAAAAAGAGATGAATAAGTGGAATGCACATCATTTTTTAAGGAAGGGAAACTATTATTTATGATAACCATAAGGGTACCTGACATAATGTATAAGTAAAAACCCATAAAACTGTACAATATAAAGTGTGAGCATTGATGTAAACTGTGGATTTTAGTACAAATGTAACAGCTTGGTTCATCAATGCAACAAATGCACTAAACTACACAAATGTCAGCTAAAAGGAAAACCCTGAGGAAGAAATGGTGGATAGTGAGAACTCACTGTATTTTCTGCGTAACTTTTTTGTAACTCTAAAACTTCTCTAAAAAATAAAGTCTATTTTAAAAAGTTATATTCACAAAGGAAAGTTTAAAAATATTTTATTAAATTTTTATACAACTTCATTAAGAGTATAGAAGCATCTGTGTGAAAGCAATTTTTAACTGGGATATTATTATAGGTATAGTTACCAGAATTAATTTAAATGATGTTACTGATGATGAAGAATTTGAATAAAATTCTTTATCCATATGCCATAGGATAGTCTTTAATAGTATACATTTATATACCTAATGTGTTTTTCTCTTATTTTCTTTCTTTTTTTAACATACCACCCTCATGGAAATTTTCATGTCAATAAACACAAAAGAGAATATAGTTTTTGTTAATAGTTTAAGTCTCCAGTAATAACAAAATATGTTTTGGTTTTATTAAAATACATCTTATCTAGATGTATCTATCATTCTGATAGCAAGCAAATGTAAAACTACTTTTTCAAAGCAATAGGCAAGATTTTCTGTGCTAGATATGGATGAATAGGTGTACTGTCTTAAAGTTTATTTTAAATGTACCAGAGAAAAATGTTTACAGAAAAAGAAGATTAAACAGGAAATATTCACCTTCTCTCTGCTATGCATTATTCTAGTAGATGAAAATATGGTAGTAAAGAAAATAGACAACATCTATGTTCTCATGGAGTTTAGTTTGTAGAATAGTAAGATCAATAGTGAAAACTTGGTGAATATTTAATATTCTAGGAATTTTTTTTGAATTTTTTTTCTTAAGGTATCACTGATATACAATCTTATGATGGTTTCACTTGAGCAACATTGTAGTTACTACATTCACCCATATAATCAATTCCCACTCACCCCCATTGTAATCACTGTCCATCAGCATAGTAAGATGCTATCGAGTCACTACTTGTCTTCTCTGTGCTATACTGCCTTCCCCGTGTCCCCTCCCCTGCTACATTATGTCTGCTAATTGTAATACCCCTTAATACCCTTCTCTCTCGTACACACTCACCCTCCACACCCCCTTTCCCTTTGGTAACCACTAGTTCTTCTTGGGTTCTGTGAGTCTGCTGCTGTTTTGTTCTTTCAGTTTATGCTTCGTTGTTATACTCCACAAATGAGTGAAATCATTTGGTACTTCTCTTTCTCCACCTATGTTATCTAAGGGTGTTTCTTAAAATAGTCACTAGTCTCATTTTCTTTTTTCTGCTACAAAAATATATTCAGTTAGTTACTTTATTTGGCAGCCCTGAATAGAAATCATGTCTGCCTTTTGGGTTATACTGTCTGCACAAATATCAGAACTCTATGTTTAAGTAAAATTTCTATCACACATCGAAATTTCTTCAGAGTGCAAAAACTTACCTTAGTTGTATCAGATGAAACTAGTCTATTTTAAAATGGCAGTTGTTTTGAAATATAGGAATTCTTGGTTACTGCAGATATCAAGCATAAACTGATCTTTTCTTAATAATAATATGGAATATTACATATAAGCATGAAACTGGGGCACAAGGAAATTCAGTGACAACTTCAAAATGCTTTATTAACTCTACTTAAAGTAAAAACTCTACTTTCTCTTGTAAGTAACGCACAATTAACACTGATGTCTGCTAAAACAGTTTTTATGGTAATCAAATTGTCATATCCTGCAAGAAAAGTTACAGCTTTAATAATCCAATTATATAGAATAATACAAAGAACTCACAATTAGCCAAGCACATGGTTGATGGGACACTTCCCAAAACAAGAAGACTTGGGTCATTACTAACCATCGGATCTCAGTGGCAGTTAGGGTAGCTTCAGGCTGCTTCAGGAAGTACTCCACCTTCAGATATCTGTCAGTTGGCCTGTTGTACCAAAATCTGGAATGAAATGCAAAGAATTACAAATGAGCATTCAAATACAGTATATTTTTTTGCTATTATTTTGGAAATCTCATTTTCACATGAAAGTTACATGTTTACAAACCTTCTACAGGTTTGCAAGAGAACTGGACTTCAAATAGAAAACTATGAGTGATACAATGGTACATCTTTATCTCTCAGAAAAGCAGGCTAGGAATTTTTAGTGCCAATTTAACATCTAAGTAATACCTCAGACTAAAAAAACAAATAAATGGTACTTTAAATTCCTGTAAAAGCAAACATGAGTATTTAGGTCCTAGGGAACATATATTTTATGGCTATGCCTAAAGAGAACTTTATATTCAGAAGAAAAAAATATAAACTTAAGTGACAATACAAGAACTAATAGCTCTTTGAAAGCTCTAATTATATTCCCAGAGGCATTTCTAAGTGGGTCCTTGGCCAAATGTTGCTAAGCCACCGCCCACAATACTGTGCTGGCTGCTCCTGGGATTTACTTTCCATATTTGCCTATTTGGAAAAAATTGGCACTTTTTGCTGGGAGGCTCAAGAATCTATCATCAAAGAAGTTCTGGAAACTCTGACTTCTCTGTGCTCTTCATGTTTCTGAAAAGTGGGAGAGGAACTGATGCAGCCTCTGATAGTACTGGGTCAGTACTCAGGAGATGCTGAGGTGAGGCAGGACAGAGAGATCCGAAGGTGGGTGTGCACAGTCCTACACGGGCATCAGTAAGACCCTGAAGCGTGGGGTAGGTCAATCAATACAATCAATGACCTGCACAGTCATAGTTGGGGGGAGGTTACCATTGCTGGCATAGATGATGGGGGAAAGGAAGGATACATGGACAAACATTCTTTTCCTTATAAACTTGGCATGGAGGACACATAAAAAGATACAGGAACTTCAGAGGAAGGAAGCACTCAAAGTACATCACACCTTTTATCCCATTTACTAGTCGGTGCTTTCTCCTATCCCTGAATATTCACGGTTGCTTACGCTCAGCCTCATCTGCACACACTGATGTTCAGTTATTCTCTCTCTCTATTACATACACATCCATACCTTTAAAGTTTCCTCATGCAAAGAAAATCAGGAATTCAAATTTTATAACATCTAGTCTTTTTTGGATCAAACTACTTAGGAAAATAATAAGCAAAATTGAGATTGTTGGGTGGTTTAAGTTCATTATATGATTTAATACACATAATAATGCATATTTTGACATAAATATTATCAGGTCTACTATCCAGATAACAGCACAGAAGGTTCTAGAAGTTAAAAACTAGCTCAAATAGCCATTAAGCAACAGAAGCAAGAAAATGAGCATTCTAATTTTAGTGCTTGCTTCCAGGTTTTGAAAATGGAATAACTCTGAGTACATGAAAGATTCTAGTTTTTCAGAATAAAGGATATCAAAGCCCAGTGTTTTACAGCTTATCCACTTCAGCATTACACCCAGCATCAATCAAACTTTTCTCAAGTTAGCTGGTATCCATCTACAGGAGGAGATACTAGGTCATATCTCTAATCTCCTCCCTGCACAAACATACACAGAGACACCCCTTAGATTCAGATGTGAATGTTACATTTACGTCCCCAACTCTTAAATTCATCTGTGGTCATTCTACTGCATAGTTTTACTTTGGTGATGTGTATATTATAATATTTTTTATGAACCACATTTTCTTTACCATTTAAAATATTTTTCCCCCTGATCTCAGGTCACATAGATCTCCTATATTTTACTCCTAATGTCTTATCCTTTAGCATTTTTGCATATGTCTAAGATGCATTTTGAATAAATTGGTACAAGTTGTGATTTATAGATGAAAGAGTTTTTTTAGGCACATATAGATTTCTAAAATTTCCACTACCATTTGTTGCAAAGGCTATATTTTCTCCACTGAATTGACTAACAGACTTTTGTTGAGATTAGATTAATTGGGACATGTTAGGCACTCTGCATGCAGAGTCTAAGTGCCAGAAGACTACATACAAAGGTCAGAAAGTTCTGTTTAACTTCTCAAGTTACATTCAGAGCTGAATTATAGTTTGGTTGTCTGTGAACTGAATGAAGATCCTGGGGAAAGCACATTTGTGTGGGCAACAAGCAGCAGCAACTGATTGTAAGCAAAGAAGTAGCCCTCAAGAAAGTCCCAACAGAGTAACAAAGCTTTTGCAGTTGGAAGAAAAGAAAACGTAGGGTACATGCCCTTCCTTATGTTTTAGGTGTAATTATGGTATACCATAATCATTATACATGTTATCTCACAAATTTATCACAATTTGTAGGTTTAGAACTGAATGATTAGTGTAAGTAGAACATTAAAGAAAGTTAAAGAATTTGGGAGCAAAGAAACAGTGCTTGGCAATCCAATGTAAAACCTTGCACAAATAGGGGTAGACTGACACTGGCCAAGTTTGAGGTTGTCTAGTAAATGAAGCCAGGCCACTTTGCAGGGCAAAAGGGTCCTCCAAGTTCCCTGCTTCCTTCTAAGGAGAAAGGAAAAATGAAAGACAAGAGCCTTACACCTTCTTTCTACTTGGGGTCGTTATTAGGCCAGGCATGTTGTGAAGTACTGAGGATACAATGATAAATACAATAGGATCCATGTCTATGAGGAAACTTTAAAGTTTAATACAATTCTCAACTAAGCAATATGTGATAGGGTGCCATGAGGGAAGCAGGCCATGGTACAGTGGCAAGCTTGGTCACTTCTGTCTGGTAGGGGCAAAGGAGGTGAGGAGAAATTTGAGAGAGGAATGACCATTGATTGACTTGACTTTAAGATGTTCCACATGGTGTGGAATCAGAAATGCAAGGGCTTAAGGGGTAAGAGGCACCAGGCAGACAGACACATGGGAGGAAAGCCCTGGGGATCTTACATAACTTTGTGTTTTTAGAGAACTACAAGGAGTATATTATGGCTGAAATGTAGGGTTAGGGGGACAGCCTGACAAGACGTAAGTTTGGGAAGTTAAGGAGAGCCATTATGTCATACTAACGTCTTTTGATTCTATTCAGTAGGTAAAATGAAGTCACTGAAGTATTTAAATGAGGAGTATCATAGTCAATTCGGTGTTTTTTAGAAGACCATGTAGGCTGCACAGAGGAGGGTGGATTGAAGGAATATGAAACTGGAAGAGCAATACCCAGATTTTATGCTTAGCATGAGATTAGAAGAACTTGAACTGAAGGAGGATGGGAGTGAGGAGGGGGAATCGTATTTGAAAGATGTTGAGGTGGAGTTCAAAGAATCAGTGACTGGTTACAGTGCGAAGACAAGGGAAGGGAGGGCATGGGTTGACTAGGTTCCAGCTGGTGTTATACAGATGGTGCTGCCATTAGCTGAGATAGAAATTAGAGGATGAATTCAGTTCGAGTTTGAGAAGCTGTAGAGAAGGGGCATGCAGTTGGAGTGGCCCCAAAATATTTGTGCGTAGCAGGTGGGCAGGTGGATTGGAGGTAATGATTCTGAGCTGGGTATGTGTATGAGAATTGTTGGCATTTAGGTAGGAATTAAATTTTCTGAGATAAGTGACATCACCGAGGAAGAGGATATAAAATGAAAACACACGCACACACACACACACACACGCACAAGACCAGAGGAGAAAAATGCCAAGAAGAGAATCTTAGGGAATGCAATTGAAGGGCAGAATGTGTAAGAGATTCCATTAAGAGCTACTAAGAATGAATGGTAGAGATTGACAGAAATGGACCAGGAAAGGCAGGCTTCTAGAAAACCAAGAGGCAGTAACTTGACAAGAAATGGAAAAGTCAATGGTCATGAATAGTGAATTTTTAAAATAATAATAAGTACTCCAGAGAGATCAAGTAAGAGGAAGGCTAAAAACAATTTATTGTTTTAGCAATGAGGAAGACAATAGATTACTGGTAATTTTTAATTTCAGGGGTTTGAAAGGCACTAATAATTTTTTTTAAGGTATGATTGATATACACTCTTATGAAGGTTTCACATGAAAAAACAATGTGGTTACTACATTTACCCATATTATCAAGTCCCCACCCATACCCCAATGCAGTCACTGTCCATCAGTGTACCAAGATGCCACAGATCCACTATGTGGAAAGGCACTAATAATTAAGTATGAAAATAAATCATTGGAGTAATTCTCTGTTTATTTTCTTTCTCTCTCTTTTTGAGAAGCCTGGATGCAAAGATAAAAGATCAAATATTAGAGATGCGATATTATAGGGTTGCAAGAGTCTTTTTAAAGTTATTTTTTAAGGTACGAAAAATTCCAACTCAACTGTAACTTGGAAAGAAGTGTAGCTGGAGCACCTCACAGCAGTAATATGCAAGGAAGAGAGACAATGAATTGTGAGAGGCCAAATGCCTTCTGAAGATTAAATGCAATCCTATCAAAAGAATATGAAAACCTACTTGGGTTTAAGACATAAAACTACAAACATTTAATGATAAATTCAAGTTCCATTTTCCCTCTGATCATATTAATTACAATATTCTCGAATTTTCCTTGTATTTTTAGCTTAATTTCCTTAATTACATCATAAACCTTTCATTAAAGAGTCATGGCATAAATCACATCTAATTGATTCAACTCAACAAATCGTTAATGTATACCTTCTAAATATCAAGCGTTACGGTAAGCACTGGGGAGAAACTATTTTTAGGTGCTTGGAGAAGTGAAAGGAATAATCTGAATCAATAATTATAAGAAAATGTTATGCAGTGCTATTGAATACATGTAGGAGGCCACAGAAGCAAATAGGAATGCATAACTTACTATAACTTACTATATTGACTCGTGTGAGTGTTTTTGCATGAGGTGACATTTGATCTCGTCTGTGAGGCCAAGTCTAAGTTTTCCAGACAGAGCAAGATGGGGCACCAAGGTGACGTTTCCATGGTGAGGCCTCATGTGCAGTGTATTGATGGGTAAAATTAAGAAAGACAAGAGTTCAAAGGGAAAACGTGAGGATTTAATTTTGATTGGAATTTAGATCAGGATAAGATAATTTAAGTAGTTTATAAAGAATATCAGCTTTGGGTGTTGATGGTGAGGCTGTTGTCTCTTCCTGAGTCTCAGGGAATTCTATAGCTCCTTTGCTGGTTTACAAGACCAAAGTATTAGGTTATTTTACAGAGACTCTTTGTTTTATAAGGTTATTTTCAATAATACCTGTGATTGGAATAGCTACTAAGATTAGTGTAAAGCAGAGAATAGAGGCTACCTGTCCAATTAAGATAAAAGGGTATTCTACAGGTTGTTCTCCGATTCAAGTTAGTGCTAGAAGGTCAGCTACTAGGAGTCAAAATACAATTTGGCTTAGGGGCCGAAATATTATAGTTCGTTGTTTTGAGCTGTGTAGCACTGGAGTAATTGCCAGTACAAGGATAGATAGGACTAATACTAATATGCCTCCTAGTTTAGTGGGGATTGTGCGTAAAATTGCATATGCAAATAGAAAGTTTCACTTTGGTTTAATATGGGGTGGGTGTTTAAGGGATTTGCTGGTGTATAATTACGTGGGTCTCCTAGCAGATCGGGGGAAAATAGTACTAAAATAATTAGTACTATAATTATGAGAAAGAGTGCTAGGATATCTTTAATTGTGTAATACGGGTGAAATGGGATTTTGTCCAAGTCAGATATAATTCCTATTGGATTGTTACACCCTGTTTCAAGTAGAAAGAGTAGATGTACTAGTACTAGGCCAAGAATAATAAAAGGAAGGATAAAATGAAAGGCGAAAAATCGAGTAAGGGTTGCTTTATCTACTGAAAAGCCCTCTCAGATTCATTCTACTAAATTTGAACCAATATAGGGAATTGCGGAGAGAGAAGGTTTGTGATTACTGTTGCTCCTCAGAAAGATATTTGTCCTCATGGCATTACCTAGCTATAAAGGTTGTTGTTATAACTGCGACTAAGAGAGTAATCACGACGTTCCATGTTTCATTATAGGTGAAAGACCCATAGTACATGCCATGTCCAATATGTATAAATAGGCAAATAAAGAATATTGATGCGCAATTGGCATGTATATATCAGATAATTCATCCATAATTAACATCTCGACAGATATGTCTGACTGACAAGGATGCGGCTGTTGTGTCTGCTGTGTAACACATGGCTAGGAAGAGGCCTATTAGGGTCTGTAAGATCAGGCAGATCCCTAGCAGTGATCCAAAATCTCATCATGCTGAAATATTAGAGGGGGGTGGAAGGTCAATAAAGGAGTTATTGGTAATTTTGAGTAGAGGATGGGATTTTTGGATATTTGTCATTAAGTTCTCATAGTTTAATTACAATGATGATTTTTCATGTCATAGACCAAGGTTTAAGTCCATGTGGGAATGATGATGACATATATTGTGTTTATTTTAAGTATTAGTTTTGTAATTAGTTTTCTAGGGTTTTCTTCAAAACCTTCTCCCATTTATGGGGGGCTTAGTTTAATTGTAGCCAGCGGAACTGGGTGTGGTATTGTGGTTAATTTTGGAGGGTCTTTTTTAGGTTTAATAGTCTTTGATTTATCTTGGGGGGATATTGGTTGCTTTTGGGTATAGAGCAGCTATGGCTATTGAGGAGTATCCTGAAGTTTGGGTGTTGAATGCTGTTGTATTTGGTGTCTTTATTGTTGGTGTAATCATAGAGATAATTTTAGTGTTTTTAATATTAGAGAATGAGGAGTTAAATATTGTCTTTGAATTTAATGGCCAGGGTGATGGGTAATTTATGACACTAGAGATTCTGGATTTTTTAGTGAAGAAGCTATAGGAATTGCTACTTTGTACGCTACGGTACCTGGTTTATTGTTGCAACTGGATGGTCATTATTAATTTGTGTTGTTATTATTATGGAAGTTACTCACGGTAACTAGATAGCAGTAAAACTAGTATAGTTGTTACTATAAATGATAGAAAGTAGAGTTTGATCAGGCCTTTTTGATTTGATGTGAGTAGAGAGGTTTTTATGTGGAAGTATGAAGTCATTTTGGCAGGGTGTTTTCCAGTCAGGTTAGGTCTAAAAGAAGAGGTGCTAATTTTTTACTTATTGTTGGAGTTCACGATGGTCAAAAACGATGAATAATTGCAGGAAAGTAGCCTAGTGAATTTGAAAATTTAAATATGCTTGAAGGGTTTTTGTGACACAGGTTTAAAGATAGGTTACATAATTCTAATGCTAAGGAGAAAGCCTGAGAGTGTAAGAGTGGGGAATCAGCAGCAGAGTCAAACACAACAGCAAGGTGGGCTGTTGGGCTGAGGAGTGGTTAGTCCTTAAGGGAGGTTTGTGTGAGGGGACTTGGCAGATGAAGATAACAAGTAGGACGGGATCCCACTACACCGGGCCTTACAGAGCACGGGAAAAGCCTTCTGTTTCTCCCTTAAGGAAGAAATCAGATCTATACTTCAGAAAGTTCACTTTGGTGGTAGAGTGGAGAATGCATTACTTAAGGTGGCTATTGATAAGATAGTTCACAATACAGAGGTGAAAAAGTGCAAGTGGTAAAACACTAAGTCTTTCTATAATTCTGTATGGTACTGCCATAAAAAGGAAACTATTAATGTGGGGATTGTTGAGAGGATAGGAAAACGATTTAGAATACTCAGCTCCGAATGAGAGTGCTGGGACAGCCCTCTGGCTCCCTCGCTCACTTGCCGTCTGGCCCTAAAGCACATTCAGGGACTCCTCAGCACCGCAGCTTTCTCAGCCAAAGGAAGGTTAAAATAGCGCCCTCTTGAATGATTTTTGGGGAGATTAAAATGAAATACCACATTGTACATAACACAGTAAATATTATCAAAAGCTGTGTATCCTTGGGCAAAGTAACTAACCCCCTAGGACTCAGTAATCTACCTATAGAATGGAAATTATAATAGTACCTACCTTATAGGGTATTTGTGAGGATAGATGACATAATTCATATAAGGCATTTATTTAATTAACTCAAGGAGTGTTTGCAATTATCATTAATGCCAATGTTTTTTTTGAATTGTATTTCAAAAATGAAGCTCCTTAATTGATATATAAAATTGACTCACCTACATTTTTCAAAAGGAAAAATAAAATCAAGTTTCTAATTGCTGTGATTTGGAAACTCAATGATGGTCTAGAAATAGCTTATATGTTTTTACATGTATATCCTGAAATTATGGAAGAATAAGACCATTTACTTTTAGGGAGAATGAAAATAGCAAATATTTGAAATAAACTCATAAGAGAAAGCAAACCTGCATTTTTATGAACACTGTAAAATAATCTCAACCCACAGAGATGAGGAGGCTGAAGGTTTACTATGTACCATATGAGAGGATGAAGGAAAAAAGAGAAGTTTGTAAAAGGACAACACTAAAATTAAAAAAATATATCCCAAAGTCAGATACGTAATTGCCAATGTCTCAAGACTTTTCCACATTAAGCCATTAAAAGTAGAGTGATCTAAAGGGAAATAATTTCTGAATTATTTTGTACCTTGCCCCCAGGTCAGCCTCCATTTCTCTGTGAGTCCTGGTTCACAGGGAAAAGCATACAAAACGTGGTGTTAAACATGAACAACTGAATCTTGGCTCTGCCCCCAGCTGGCTTTATGCAGATTATTGAAATTCTCTGTGACTTTTCCAGCTTTTATGATCTTCCCACTTGAGAGGTGTACTGAGAGACTACATTTGGTGATGTCTGGTTCATTTCTTATGGGCCCTGGGAATGGAGGTGTGCGCGGTTTCCCTCTCTGATGCCTGATGAAGAGTAACTGGTCAAGTGTGACAACCCTCTTCATTTACACCGCTCTTATGACTACAAAGGAATTTGTATTCAAAACTGGACCTTAGCACTGTAGCCTTTCTTAGGATAGTTACAGTAAGAGAATACAGGAATGAGTTTTTTTCTATATATATCTTATTATTCCTAGGGATGTTTATATCAGTCCTTGGCCTGTCCACACCTTTTTCTTAACATGCCTCAGAAGTCTTCCAAAAAGGGAAAACCACAAAATAGCCAAGCCAAACGGAGGCACCTCTTAGGCAGTTTATTTTTCTTATTTTTGGGTGGGGGTGGCCCCTTGAGAGAGACCTCATTATGATCAGGTACTTGGAATAAAACTCAGAAACATTAAACCCACAGTTAGAAAAAATATATATCTAGAGGGGAAAAATAGCATCAAAGAAAAAGAAAAAAGTGAAACTTTCAAGTCCATAGTCTTTCCCTCCTGCAAGCCTGGTTTCCTAGGAAATGACCATATACTTGCTGCAGAAGCTCCCTGAGGTGGTGTTTCCAGGGTCTTTAGGCAATGGGAGGGGCTGTGGACCCTGAGGGAGGGAGGGAACGAGGGAGGAGGGAGGGAGAGCAGAGTCCGAGCAGAAAAATGTGCAAATGATCAGAGAAAGATGATTTCTTAGAAGGGAATTTTTAAAACTTTATCTCCTTAGCAAAAGAGAGGCTACACGTCTTTCCTCTTCTGTCCTAGAGGCAATCTTAGGAAGGATCATGTCTTTATTCCTTAGATGAGCATAATTATTATTAAATGATCTTCTAATCCCTGAATTCCATGCCCTCAGTAAAAACTTAAGTTCACTCTTTTTGATCCTTTTGGCAGAAAATCAATACCTCCCTTGCTCCCAATATTATGCAAGGGAAAGCAGGTTTCTTTAGGGATTAATAATTTGGTAAATTCCATAGTTCTTCTTTTTTATGTTATTTTTTTCTAATTTTGACAAGGGAAATATTAATAATAAATAAGGACAGCCCTTAAAATGTTTATAGCTTTCAGGTGTGTATAAATAGGTTTGGGCAGGGATAAGGCAGGCATAAAACAGATATTTATATATAGCATTCATTCATTCAACCATAATTGAGCTTATTTCAACTGACGTTCTAGGTGCTAGAATTGATGTTCCAGTGACTAAACAGACCATCTTTTCTAGAAGCAGCTTATGTCTTACTGGGGTAAGACAGATACAGAACAAAAGAAGTAAGTAAAGTACATATTTGATGGTAATAAGAGATATGGAGAAAAATGAAGCCACTGTGTGGTGAGTCCACCTCCGGAATCTAGAAACATTCACCTGGTTAATTTTCTTGGTCTACATAGAACTTTAGAAGACTTAGGGTTTTGGAGAGAACATTTAGCTTAAGCTATATTCTGCCCTCTGTTGGTTCTCTTTTATGCTCTGCTGATTTGAGATGCCTGAAAGGCCAGTGCCTGTAGAAACCAGCAACTTCTAGGAAAATTCAGGCCCAGTCACTTAGGCCAGCTAATGGAAGGAACTAGGGGAGTCAGCAAATTCCTCTGTATCTGTTGGTCATTCAGATTCACACAAGTACGGCGAGGAGATGAATCTAGCCGAGTCTGCCCTCTGCTGACAGAAATATTGCTGAAAAGTCAATGGATTAAAAAAAAAATCAATCTGTAAAGTTTAACTTTAGACAATCCTCTGTGCCTCTGTAAAAATTAGATAGTTGGGGTAATATTTATTTTTCATAATTTCATTTTTCACTCATCTACTCATTCAAATATGTATTCAGCCTTCCTGTATCAGGCACTGTTTTTAGTACTGGAAACACACTGGTGCAAAGCGAGACTGAGATCACTGTTTATGGAATGAGCACCGAACTGGGAAGAGATAGACTAAAACAAACAAAAAAAGACTTGACAATGCTACTTAATAATCTTATTTTTAAAAACATACCTAATAGGGTGATGTGCTGGATTCATGGACCTCTTCTAAGGATGTGCCCTTTAAACAGAAAGCTTAGTAACAGGAAGCAGCCCACCAACCTGAGGATTGGTTAGTGCAGGGCCGAGGTGAGCTATTGCAGAAAGTTCTGTACAGGGACAAACCTGTTTCCGGGATAAACAGAGGCCACTGAGAGGCAGGAGAGCACTTCAGAGCACTTGAGAGGCAGGAGAGTCGTTCAGAAGGGATGAAAGAACTAGGTGGGGTCCAGATGAAAAACTCTTGTAGAATTTTAGTGTAAGGGCGAAAAGCTATTGGAAGGTGTTGAAGTCAGGAAATATCATAATCAAATTTCCATTTTTTACAAAGAGCAACTTGGATCTTAATGAAAAGTGATTTGGATTTTATTCTAATTGTAATACAAGCCATTGAAAGTTTTTTGAAGATGATTATTAGCAGAAAATAAGAATCACGTTTTAAAATGCGTCAATGCCCCATGATTTTTTTTAATTTCCATACTACAGTGTAGGTTCCAGAGGGTGATGATCATATTTTCTACTTCAATACTCTCTTCACCCCTTATCATTCCATTTGGACGTATTGTTTAGTGCAAATCTCTGCACCTGGAATGTATTGTGAAGAGGACTTTGCTGAAGAGGAAACGACTTCATGTGTTTTTAATCTTTCTGTTTGAGATCCTCCTGACTTGAATCTCAATGAAATGAAATTCACAGGTCATGACGAGGTGAGAGTATATTTATGGGTTTTGCTCTCCCTTTGCTTCATTTTAAGCACAATGCTAGATGTTCCCTACACTTGACTGGGGTGGTGGGGAGTCTTCCTCGTTTATCTTCAAGCTGGTTCAGACTGACATCTGACCTCGCCAGGTGGCGGGTTTCCTCTTGACTCCCTGAGGCTTCTGCAATTAACACAAGGCAAACCTGTGGGGGTGTGGGACGGGGAAGGATGTTGGCTACAGCTTTTTAAATTACCTAACTGTTTCAAAATTGAGACAGATTAGATCATCCTTTAAGAAGTTGATATCTTGTTTCATTATAATCTATTATTGGGGGAGCATAAATTAAATGAATGCACAAAATCCTTATAGAAGACGGACTTTCAGAATACAGACTTTCAACAAGTAAATCCCAAAAAGAAGCAGTAAAATGATTTCTCATTACTGACATGCAATTTGCTTTGCAGAAGCAGCATATACGGAAACTGGGGAGGAGAGCACTTTCCAAAAGAATAACAAATTAATTTTCATCTCTGATGATGTGAAAAAGTGAGGCTTGACCTTGAACCTTTTGACAATGTTTCTGAGGACAGAGGGAATGTTATCTTCCACTGATTACTGTTCTGTAAAATTTGTTCCCAGAATCAGCGCCACTCTTTAGCGAGCTGCTGACAAAGATCCAAGTGGAATTAAAAGGGAAACCCTGCCTTTTCTTTTGTTCCATGCAGAGTAGCGGCCTCCCTCTGCAGCCTGGCGTCCAGGGGCCCTGATCCTGCGGGCTTTGTGCCTGGTGCTGCTGACGGGCCTGGCAGCCCTGGGGCCTGTGTGTAAGTCTGCGCCCCGACCTGGGGGAGGATCCTGCTTCCAAGGTCTGTCTAGGGTGAGAAGTACTTGCAATGGATTTTTTTCTTTATTTGAATTCTGAAGCCTGTGGATAATTCATCATTTATTATTCTAAAGCACCTATTTAAATGATGAGTATGGAAGAAGCATTAAAATACAGACTCTTAATATTCTGCTTGAGATAAGGTTTTTGTCTGTTCATATGTCAATATTGGAAATCAGCAATTTTTAACGAATGCACAAAAAAATAGAGATCGTGTTTTTGCACTTACTAAGTATGCCTGGTTCAGTGAGCCAATGCAAAGGGAAGAGATTCCGTTTACATCGCAGCCCCTTCAGTCTAACGAGAAACGACCCAGGTCCTTAATCACCATATTTTTACAAAAGTCCAGGAAGTTATGGAATCATTTTGCAAAAATTTGTGAAAATAACAAGGGGAAATGCGTGTATAAAAGTCTTTAACTTTCAAACTAGTAACGGCAAACTCCAAAACTTAGAAAAGGAAGTGGGTGAATTTGCTTCATCAGACTGACCCCTCAAGCAATGTTTCCTTGAGCAGGTAAAGAAGGTGGTCCAAGTTAAAAGGTTATATCAAAGGGCCAGTTTTAATGAAAAAAAATTGTTTATTATAGGAAATTTTTGAACTTTTGTTTGTGATCTTAAATTTTAACATTAAAAAAATATTTTTAAGTGTTTCTATCCTGACCCCAACATTTTTACCTCATTTTGATGTAACTGATTATTGTTTAGCAACCACCACTCTTTTTGGGAATAAAAAGTAACTTTCATGATCTTGAAAGATTTCTCTACTTAGATGTGGAAATGAACTTTAAACCTAAGTGCTGGAATTTTCTAGCCAAATGAGAGTAAAGTTACCTTGTCACTGAACCTAGTTGAAAACAATAAAAATACCAAAATGATCATATGAATATTTTAATGACTGAATGAGGTAACAGTATGTGGTACTGTTATTAATATGAATGATCAACAGGTAAATGAATTTGTTTTTAGGTTGAGTAGTGGGTTGAGCGTATACAAAAAATATAACGGTTAAGGAATTTATTCCTGTAGTTGGAAACTGTTAGTATAACTCCACATTTTAAGATAAGGAAACAGACTTAGAGAAATTAATTTTCTAAAGGCAATACAAGTTATTATATGCTATAGTCCAAACCCAAATATAGGCAATATGGGATCTCAGAGCTTGAGATCATAAACAATATGCTGTTTTGTTTTCCCAGTGGGTAGAAAACAGAAAGAGAAATGAGGAAATAGGCTGTTCAGTCTGACTTGGTAACTTGGGTTAGTTTTCCAGTTCTACCAGCTCTCCCATACTCAGCAAGACAGCATTTCTGAAAAGGAAGAGAGACTGGGGAATCTCTCCCGACAGCTGCAATCCCTCCAAGCCCAGAACGGGAAGCTTGCAGAAACTCTGCAGCGTGTAGCTGAAAAACTCTGTCATGAGCTTTATAACAAAACTGGAGGTGAGTGAGTCCTGGTCACTGAGCTCCCCTCTGCCCTCAGGATATCTGTCAGTATAGGCCTGACTTTCCCATCAGTGTACCTGGGAACCACATACTAGTTACCCAGTTGCCTGGCCAAGTTAATAAAGAGTTTGGGGATCAAGGTCATTCTCAGTTATTGGGATCATTTGGTTCCGATATATCTACTTTACAATACATAATGGGACTCTTCAAATTCAGACATTTTAAACAATAAAAACAACTGACTTTGAACAGCCAAAATAGCACTACAAGTAAATAAAATACAGGGTTATTTCTCAATTGACCTTGGTACACAGAAAACTAACAGTAGTATACATTTCATAATGCGCTTACAAGTCCTTCCCTATGAAGAAGTTAATGAGCTCACAAGACTTGAGGAACACTGGTCTTTCCTTCCTTTTAGCAATGTACTAAAATTCTTTTTCCTGAAAGATTTTACATAAGTCCAATTCCCAACTATAATTCACAATTAAACATACAAATTATAGAGAATTAGACAAGAAAAAATTGTTGCTATCCTAATGATCATATATTTTACACAAAACATAGATTACTCTTAACTCTAAAAGCCGCATGATAGATATTCCTTTCATAATAGTAAACTATGGACATACAGCCTACAAAGAACTCAAAACATTTTTAATGAGCTGTTTGAAAATATATACATAACTATATGAGCATACAGATGTACATATATCAGTGTGTATAAGATTTACACATGAATGTATTATAAATGTATATAATATATGCATGCATTAAGTAATTTGTAGAAATTAATGTCCATATATTACATATACATGTATACATAAATGTGCACAGTTGTATAATTTATACAGTATATTAAGCTTATCTATTAACTAAGCACTATGCCTTTAATACATTAATATACATGTGATTATGCATATTCACATATACATAAATGCATATATAAATGTGTGTTTATGTATATACACATATATGTGTGAATATATATATATGAGAGAAAGAAGGTGATGGGTAGAGAGATCACTGTATGAACTTAGCATTGTGCTAGGTGTTGACAATAAACAAGACAGATGTGGTTCTTGCCCTCATGAAACTTACTCAACAGGAGAAGTCATGAGTCAATAAGAATGATGAGTTCTATGAGGAGGGCAGGTAATGAAATCAAGTAAACAGTTTTGCCAAAGATACCATGACATTGCCTTTTTTAAACTGGAGTGCTGCATTCTTAGGGTAAATTCCTAAAAGTGGAATTCCTGGGCCATGACATTGCATTACATGAACGGGCTTCCATATTTATAGGAAAAAATTTAGCACAAATTATTATTCTTTAGTTCATGGTCCAAAAGTTCGTAATTTATACCTAACTACAAACTAGGAAAACTGTTACCCAAGTAAAAGCATATTTACACCTATTCATCAAGTTAAGGAAATAAACAATTATTGCTGTTTTTACTTGGTTTAAATTACGACATTTGAGACAAAATAGTCATTTAGCTCTTCTGAGCAAAAGAAGAAAGAAGTTTTTGATAAAACAAGTTTTTAATACAGCATTTTGCGCTTTATATTTTCATACACAATATCCCATTTGTGTTTTTGAGTTACCTAGAGAGGTAGAAAAGTATAATTACCCTTTTTTCTTTTGTTATATATGAGGAATTTGAACTTCAGAGATACCGATTGTCTAAAGACAGCTATGTAGAGCAGTTACAACATAAATCCAAGTCTTCTGAATTTTATTCATTGTTCTTTACAATATCTACAAGGTGGTCTCTTTCTGAATGAGCTTATTTCCTGTGGTTTATATTTCTAAAAACCCACTGATTTGTTAAAAGAGCTGAAATATGTTCAACCCGTTCTTGAAGTTCTTTTCAGGACACTTACTAGTCAGTGCAGTCCACTCTCAGAAGGTACTCCTGATTTTCCCGGTGGAATTCATTCAATGAACTTCCTAAGGACCCTCATTCTTTTTCCCTGGCTCAAACCATGTTCAAGAGACTACTTTATAAGTTCGATCACACAAAGGCATAGAAACTTACAAAGGTTAATATGCTCTCTGTCCTACAGGGATATTGAAAAACGGGAGCAGAATTCCATTTCCAGGTTTCGTCCGTCATTGGTTAATTGCAGCTCGCGGCTGCTAGGAGGGCGTGGTGCCTGCTCGGCTGCTGCGGGGTGGCTGCGGGCGGGGGCGACGGCGACGGCCTGCGCTTGCACACTCCGGAGTCCCGCGCGGGCCGGTGCGCGCCCGCTTCTGCTGGTCCCTCCTGGGCGCTGGGCGCTCGCCCTCAGCCCTCAAGCCCGGACTTGAACAGCGGAGGAAAGGTTAGCTTTTCGGTAGCTCAGCGCAGCGCCTCCCCTGGCCCGCGGGCCGGGTTCCCAGGAGCTCGCCGGGCGCCTTCCTGGACCTTCCCCGGCCCTGACCGTTTTCGTGCCCGGAGCAGAGGACCTGACGCCGCCGCCTCCCGACCGCCACCCAGAGGTGCGCGCCAGGCCGTCTTAGCGGCCGGAGAGATTAGTGGGAGGAGGAGGGAATGCTGGTTCTGGATTTCCCCTGACGGGAGTCGCTGATGACCTTGGCAGAAGCGGTTTTGGTGAAGCGCTGGAAAACAAAGCAACCAGACTTAACCAACCCTCCCCAACGGGTGGAGAGTAAGTGAAGGGGGCTTAGAGACATCTCTTTTGCAGAGGTGTGTTGTAAAAGCAGCTCCACGATAGCGAACTGTACTCATTACAGTGCAGTCGTTACTAAAACTGTTTCTTCTTAACCCAAAGGGATCCTTAGCCCCTAAAGACACTGCTTTATGTTAACTTTTTTAGGAGTTAAATCAGTTAGCTTGAAACTTTATTCCTGCCAGAGAGCCGAGCTCTTAAGGAATAGGGCGTGAGACAAGTGAGTTTGAATGGATGGTCAGTGATGCAAGGAAATCCCGTAAGCGAAACCTTGTTGAAAAGGGTGGTCATGATAGGGAGCTGGAACTTCAAAGCGGGTACTAGCAACTGGGAAAGAGAGCCCCGAATGAGCAATGTTGAAGGGCGATAGAAAAGATTTAATATTCTTCACGATTTTTCTCAAGGCACACCGTGCTGTCAGTTCATCATCTGTATTTGCCTCCAGAGGTCTCTAGAGCTCAACTTTGCCCATCAGAGAGGAAGCCTTACCGAAAAACAATTTGACAGAGGGTTAGGGGTGTGAAGGAAGTGGATCAGGGCTTTCTGAGTAGTGGGAATTGTTTCTGGCTGGTTCTGAGTGGCAATTGCTTAATTACATAATGAAAGAAAAACTGGTAAGTGTGTATAGAAGTGTAGGTGTACACCTCAGGGTGTAGGAAGTCAGGGTCTTCCTATGTAACAAAAGAAAAAAATACCTTTTTATTTTCAAATACCTTATCCAGTATTTCTCTGACACAAAATTCCCTGTCTTCTTGCCCCCAGCAACCTCCATAAAATGATATTCTTCTTTCCTTTCTTTTTCCAGAAAATCGAATATAACCTGAAGGCTTCTTAACTCCATAGATCTATTAGATAGGGGTGTAATAAAGTTCTATCTCCTCAGCATCATGGGGGGTCATTTAACAGAAATATTAAATGATTTTTCTTCTAAAACGACTGTCAGAAAATTGCTCAGATATGCTATATGCTATCAGAAATGCTGTTAATTTAGTTTTGCTTTTCTTTTTTTCCAAGGGTAGGACAAATGTTTCTTGTTTCTCAAGTGAGGTATGACCTGCTCCTCACACAAGGCTTCCCTCTGTATCTCCTTAGTCCTGTGACAGAGCATTGACTGGAAGTTGGCTCTTAGCTGTACCTGCAAGTAGTTTTACTTTCGCCTCCTGACATCCTTGAAGCAGGACTCAACACCGTCCCCAGTTACCATAACAAATCTGGTTTTTCCAGAGCATTAGCAGGACATGTATATGTTACTGAAGATTTAGAGAAGCTTAAAAGAGAGTTCATAGTACACAGGATACATCACTTCTTTCAAAATGCCCTCTATTTCTTGTTTCTTGAAAGGGGTTAGACGCTGGTTTCCTTTATGTCACTCGGCCCGCTAGGTGTAGCTGTAGGGCAATCACGTGGCACTCTCGGGTGCGTGGCTCCTGAAGTTGACCTACCCAGCAGCATACCTGGGGTTCAAACTGTCGAGTGTAACAACTCTAACTTTCCTCTTCAGCTTTCTTCAGTTGTGTTTGTTGTCTCCGTACCTTATTCCATTCTTCCCAGCCTACTGTCTTAAAGAGGGCATGTGGACCAAAATGAAATGTGTACTAATGATCCATTCTGAACATGAAGTTTAAAGCTATACTAAAATACAACGAAGACTTCAAGAAAAACAGAGATACCTAGGGCTGCCCATCCCCAAATTAGGGGACTCAAAGTGACAAGGATTTTTGTAAATACATCTGCTTTTTTTGTTGTTTTTTTCTCCCAACCTCATCCTTCACTGCTTAGGCATATGTTCCTCTCTAGGCATATTTTCATTCTTTATTTCTCATCTACTATTGATAGTTTGTGAATTGATCAAATAATCAAGGCCATTAGATTTTGCATAACTAATTCATTGAATCGGGACTTGAATGGACACTCCTCTGAATAGTATTTACTAACTTTATTCTAAGCACAGTTTCAGCAAACCTTTACTAACTTTATTCTAAGCACACTGATTCAGCAAACCTTTATAAAATTAATAAAATGTCTTACTTACAAATTCATATATTTTAAGCTCAATCAACAAACTTTTTCCTTGAATAAAACTGAATTCATCCAGTGTTTTAATTTTTGAATATTATACAGCCCCTTATGACTGGCTGCAGATTTCCTAATGTATAAAAGCAGAGTATGTCAAAGACTTCTCCTGGGAAAGATTCAGTTAATATGGTTCTATCTTTTCCTTGTTACAAAACAATGCTTCAAGGAACAATACTACACAGGCGCTTATTCTGAGAACTTCTTTCCAAGAGAAACTATGAGTAGGATAACAAATTTATAGTATATGCACATTCTTCAACTTTATTATAAAATCACATTTTTCTTAAAAGTAATTGTAACAATTTATATTTCTGTTAGATGATAATGAGAATTATGGAAAATTGCTTGTCATTGATACCTCAAATATTGCCTTTCTTATTTGTTTATTTCATTTATTTCTTTTTGAAAGGAAGGAGCGACACACAGCAGCAATTCACCTGCAATTCACCGGAGAATTCCACTTTATTAGGGAAAGGTGCTGGGTTATATAGGAAGGGGCATGGGGTGATTGTGGTGTTACTTCTATGGGGCTGGTGGCTATTGGCTAGGTGCTGGGAGTGGGAGGGGGGAGAGAGGTGATTGGGCTTCAGGTGGCGCCAGCAGGAACCGAAGACCCGGAAGAGAAGCAGTAGGTTCGCCATCTTATGGGTGGGGGCCCTTCACTTTTGGAATTCTTAGATGTTTTTTGGAATATTCTCATTCTGTTATCCAATATTTTTAATGTCTTACATGTTTTTTAATCTCTATTCTCAGCTTGAAGTTCCATTAATCATTCCTTCAGTTTAATCCGTTGTTTATCCAATTCATTTAACATTTTACCTATCATATTTCTCATTTCTATTTAGTTATTTTAAATGTGTCTATTCTTACTTTTGTAGAGGCTTCTTCTTGTATTATGATTTTCTTCACTTCATACTATCTGATGTTATTACTTATATGATACTGGGTTCTCCTGATTCTGATCCTCCTGTTTGTTGCTTATGACGACTCTCTCAGATGGTATTTTTTGTTTTCTGTTGTGAACTCACCTTCAATGTGGACTTTCCCACAGCGTGGAAGTGTCACTGCAGAACAGTTTTTTTTTTTTTTACTGTGATAAAATTGGCATAATGTAAATTTAATTTTTTCAAGTGAATAATTCAGTGGTCGTTAGTACATTCACAGTGTTGTGCAACTACCATCTCTGTCTATTTCCAAAATATTGCATCACACCAAGGTGAAACCTGCTACCCACTAAGCAGTTGCTCTGCATCCCTCACCACCACACCAGCCCCTGTCAGCTATCAATCTGCATCTTTCTCTGTTTTTACCTATTCTGGATATTTCATATGGATGGGATCATACAGTATTTGACCTTTTGTGTATGGCTTCTTCCACTTAGCCTCCTATTTTTAAGGGTTATCCATGTTACAGCATGTGGCAGTACTTCATTCTTTTTATGGCTAAGTAATATCCCAACTCCAGAATAGTTTTGCATTTGTTTCTGCTTGTCAGCACAGGGCTGTTGATGGTTTAGCACGATTTTTTAAAATGTCAGTTTCAGATGCAAGGGGGCGGAGCCAGGATGGCGGCGTGAGTAGAGCAGTGGAAATCTCCTCCCAAAAACACACAGAGCTATGAAAATATAACAAAGAAAAATCTTCCTAAAATAGAGACCACAGGACACAGGACAACATCCAGACCACATCCACACCTGCAAGAACCCAGCGCCTTGTGAAGGGGGTAAGATACAAGCCCCAGCCCGGCGGGACCCGAGCGCCCCTCCCCCCGGCTCCCGGCGGGTGGAGAGAAACCGGAGCGGTTTTTTGTTTTTTTTTTGGCGAGCGCTTTTTGGAATCCTTAGAGGGACGGGCCCCCGTTGCTGGGGAGGCAGGGTGGCGGGACCGGTTAGGAGGTGCCTGGGAACGGCGCCGGAGGACAAAGAATATCCCGCGTTTCTCCCTGCGAGACCGGGGGGCGGGTGCCTGAGACCGGTGCCTGAGGACGGAGGAGGTCGCGCGTTTTTCCCCCTTTTTTTTTTTTCTTTCTCTTTTTGGCGAGCACTTTTTGGAAGCCTTGAAGGGACGGGGACCCCAGTGCTAGGGAGGCACGGTGGTGGGACTGGTGAGCGGGTGGCTGGGACCGGCGCCTGAGGACAAAGAATATCCCCCGTTTTTCCCTGCGGGACCGGTGGGCGGGTGCCTGAGACCGGCACTTGAGGACAGAGGAAATCGCGTGTTTTTCCCCTTTTTTTTTTCTCTTTTCTGCGAGTGCTTTTTGGAAGCCTAAAAGGGACAGGGACCCCGGTGCTAGGGAGGCAGGGCGGCGGGACTGGTGAGCGGGTGCCTGGGACCGGCACCTGAGGACAAAGAATATCCCGCATTTTTCCCTGTGGGACCGGTGGGTGGGTGCCTGAGACCAGCACCTGAGGACGGAAGAAATCGCGCGTTTTTCCCCTTTTTTTTCTCTCTTTTTGCCGAGTGCTTTTTGGAAGCCTTGAAGGGACAGGGACCCCGGTGCTAGGGAGGCAGGGCGGCGGGACTGGTGAGCGGGTGCGTGGGACCAGTGCCTGAGGACAAAGAATATTGAGCGTTCCTTCCCTGCGGGACCGGTGGGTGGGTGCTTTTTGGAAGCCTTGAAAGGACAGGGACCCTGGTGCTAGGGAGACAGGGCAGCAGGACCAGTGAGCGGGTGCCTGGGACCGGCACCTGAGGACAAAAAAAAAAAAAAAAATCGCTTGTTTTTTCCTTTTTTTTCCTTTTTTTTTTTCTCTTTCTTTCTGTTCCCTCTCTCATTGTTGCTGTTGTTGTTTTGGTTTGGAGAGTGCTTTTTGGAAATCTTAAAGGGGCAGGACAGGTCACTTAGACCAGAGGCAGGGAATCTGGGGATCTCTGGGCACTCTAACCCCCTGAGCAGCAGGGAGCACAGAGGCCCCTTACGGAGATAAATAGTCTCCTGGCCGCTCCCCCTCCAACGGGGCTCCACCATTTTGGAGGAACAGCCCCAGCCAGGCCAAGCCCACAGCAACAGCGGAAATAAACCCCAAAGCAACTGGGCAGGAAGCAGAAGCCCTGTCTGCGCACAGCTGCCCAGCACAAGCCACTAGAGGTCGCTATTCTCCCAGGAAAAGGCTACAAATCAACAAGAAGGGAAGCTCTTCCAGCGGTCACTTGTACCAGCTCTGCAAACTATCTCTATCACCATGAAAAGGCAAAACTACAGGCAGACAAAGATCACAGAGACAACACCTGAGAAGGAGACAGACCTAACTAGTCCTCCTGAAAAAGAATTCAAAATAAAAATCATGAACATGCTGACAGAGATGCAGAAAAAAATGCAAGAGCAATGGGATGAGATGCAGAGAAAAATGCAAGAGCAGTGGGATGAAGTCCGGAAGGAGATCACAGATGTCAGGAAAGAGATGACAGAAGTGAAACAATCCCTGGAAGGATTTATAAGCAGAATGGATAAGATGCAAGAGGCCATTGAAGGAATAGAAGCCAGAGAACAGGAACGTATAGAAGCTGACATAGAGAGAGATAAAAGGATCTCCAGGAATGAAACAACACTAAGAGAAATATGTGACCAATACAAAAGGAAAAACATTCGTATTATAGGGATACCAGAAGAGGAAGAAAGAGGAAAAGGGATAGAAAGTGTCTTTGAAGAAATAATTGCTGAAAACTTCCCCAAACTGGGGGAGGAAATAATCGAACAGACCATGGAATTATACAGAACCCCCAACAGAAAGGATCCAAGGAGGACAACACCAAGACACATAATAATTAAAATGGCAAGGATCAAGGACAAGGAAAGAGTTTTAAAGGCAGCTAGAGAGAAAAAGGTCACCTATAAAGGAAAACCAATCAGGCTAACATCAGACTTCTCAACAGAAACCCTACAGGCCAGAAGAGAATGGCATGATATACTTAATGCAATGAAACAGAAGGGCCTTGAACCAAGGATACTGTATCCAGCACGACTATCATTTAAATATGATGGTGGGATCAAACAATTCCCAGACAAGCAAAAGCTGAGGGAATTTGCTTCCCACAAACCACCTCTACAGGGCATCCTACGGGGACTGCTCTAGATGGGAGCACCCCTAAAAAGAGCACAGAACAAAACACACAACATATGAAGAATGGAGGAGGAGGAATAAGAAGGGAGAGAAGAAAAGAATCTCCAGACAGTGTATATAACAGCTCAATAAGCGAGCTAAGTTAGGCAGTAAGATACTAAAGAAGCTAACCTTGAACCTTTGGTAACCACGAATCTAAAGCCTGCAATGGCAATAAGTACATATCTTTCAATAGTCACCCTAAATGTAAATGGACTTAATGCACCAATCAAAAGACATAGAGTAATAGAATGGATAAAAAAGCAAGACCCATCTATATGCTGCTTACAAGAAACTCACCTTAAACCCAAAGATAAGCATAGACTAAAAGTCAAGGGATGGAAAAACATATTTCAGGCAAACAACAGTGAGAAGAAAGCAGGGGTTGCAGTACTAATATCAGACAAAATAGACTTCAAAACAAAGAAAGTAACAAGAGATAAAGAAGGCCACTACATAATGATAAAGGGCTCAGTCCAACAAGAGGATATAACCATTCTAAATATATATGCACCCAATACAGGAGCACCAGCATATGTGAAGCAAATACTAACAGAACTAAAGAGGGAAATAGACTGCAATGCATTCATTGTAGGAGACTTCAACACACCACTCACCCCAAAGGATAGATCCACCGGGCAGAAAATAAGTAAAGACACACAGGCACTGAACAACACACTAGAACAGATGGACCTAATAGACATCTATAGAACTCTACATCCAAAAGCAACAGGATATACATTCTTCTCAAGTGCACATGGAACATTCTCCAGAATAGACCACATACTAGCTCACAAAAAGAGCCTCAGTAAATTCCACAATATTGAAATTCTACCAACCAATTTTTCAGACCACAAAGGTATGAAAGTAGAAATAAATTCTACAAAGAAAACAAAAAGGCTCACAAACACATGGAGGCTTAACAACATGCTACTAAATAATCAATGGATCAATGAACAAATCAAAATAGAGATCAAGAAATATATAGAAACAAATGACAACAACAACACTAAGCCCCAACTTCTGTGGGATGCAGCGAAAGCAGTCTTAAGAGGAAAGTATATAGCAATCCAGGCACACTTGAAGAAGGAAGAACAATCCCAAATGAATAGTCTAACATCACAATTATTAAAACTGGAAAAAGAAGAACAAATGAGGCCTAAAGTCAGCAGAAGGAGGGACATAATAAAGATCAGAGAAGAAATAAACAAAATTGAGAAGAATAAAACAATAGCAAAAATCAACATAACCAAGAGCTGGTTCTTTGAGAAAATAAACAAAATAGATAAGCCTCTAGCCCAACTTATTAAGAGAAAAAGAGAGTCAACACAAATCAACATAATCAGAAATGAGAATGGAAAAATCACGACAGACTCCACAGAAATACAAAGAATTATTAAAGACTACTATGAAAACCTATATGCCAACAAGCTGGAAAACCTAGAAGAAATGGACAACTTCCTAGAAAAATACAACCTCCCAAGACTGACCAAGGAAGAAACACAAAAGTTAAACAAACCAATTACAAGCAAAGAAATTGAAACAGTAATCAAAAAACTACCCAAGAACAAAACCCCGGGGCCGGACGGATTTACCTCGGAATTTTATCAGACACACAGAGAAGACATAATACCCATTCTCCTTAAAGTGTTCCACAAAATAGAAGAAGAGGGAATACTCCCAAACTCATTCTATGAGGCCAACATCACCCTAATACCAAAACCAGGAAAAGACCCCACCAAAAAAGAAAATTACAGACCAATATCCCTGATGAATGTAGATGCAAAAATACTCAATAAAATATTAGCAAACAGAATTCAACAGTATATCAAAAGGATCATACACCATGACCAAGTGGGGTTCATCCCAGGGATGCAAGGATGGTACAACATTCGAAAATCCATCAACATCATCCACCACATCAACAAAAAGAAAGACAAAAACCACATGATCATCTCCATAGATGCTGAAAAAGCATTTGACAAAATTCAACATCCATTCATGATAAAAACTCTCAGCAAAATGGGAATAGAGGGCAAGTACCTCAACATAATAAAGGCCATATATGATAAACCCACAGCCAGCATTATACTGAACAGCGAGAAGCTGAAAGCATTTCCACTGAGATCGGGAACCAGACAGGGATGCCCACTCTCCCCACTGTTATTTAACATAGTACTGGAGGTCCTAGCCACGGCAATCAGACAAAACAAAGAAATACAAGGAATCCAGATTGGTAAAGAAGAAGTTAAACTGTCACTATTTGCAGATGATATGATACTGTACATAAAAAACCCTAAAGACTCCACTCCAAAACTACTAGAACTGATATCGGAATACAGCAAAGTTGCAGGATACAAAATCAACACACAGAAATCTGTAGCTTTCCTATACACTAACAACGAATCAATAGAAAGAGAAATCAGGAAAACAATTCCATTCACCATTGCATCAAAAAGAATAAAATACCTAGGAATAAACCTAACCAAGGAAGTGAAAGACTTATACTCTGAAAACTACAAGTCACTCTTAAGAGAAATTAAAGGGGACACTAATAAATGGAAACTCATCCCATGCTCATGGCTAGGAAGAATTAATATCGTCAAAATGGCCATCCTGCCGAAAGCAATATACAAATTTGATGCAATCCCTCTCAAATTACCAGCAACATTCTTCAATGAATTGGAACAAATAATTCAAAAATTCATATGGAAACACCAAAGACCCCGAATAGCCAAAGCAATCCTGAAAAAGAAGAATAAAGTAGGGGGGATCTTACTCCCCAACTTCAAGCTCTACTACAAAGCCATAGTAATCAAGACAATTTGGTACTGGCACAAGAACAGAGCCACAGACCAGTGGAACAGATTAGAGACCCCAGAAATTAACCCAAACATATATGGTCAATTAATACTTGATAAAGGAGCCATGGACATACAATGGCAAAATGACAGTCTCTTCAACAGATGGTGCTGGCAAAACTGGACAGCTACATGTAGGAGAATGAAACTGGACCATTCTCTAACCCCATATACAAAGGTAAACTCAAAATGGATCAAAGACCTGAATGTAAGTCACGAAACCATTAAACTCTTGGAAAAAAACATAGGCAAAAACCTCTTAGACATAAACATGAGTGATCTCTTCTTGAACATATCTCCCCGGGCAAGGAAAACAACAGCAAAAATGAGCAAGTGGGACTACATTAAGCTGAAAAGCTTCTGTACAGCGAAAGACACCATCAATAGAACAAAAAGGAACCCTACAGTATGGGAGAATATATTTGAAAATGACAGATCTGATAAAGGCTTGACGTCCAGAATATATAAAGAGCTCACACGCCTCAACAAACAAAAAACAAATAACCCAATTAAAAAATGGGCAGAGGAACTGAACAGACAGTTCTCCAAAAAAGAAATACAGATGGCCAAGAGACACATGAAAAGATGCTCCACATCGCTAATTATCAGAGAAATGCAAATTAAAACTACAATGAGGTATCACCTCACACCAGTAAGGATAGCTGCCATCCAAAAGACAAACAACAACAAATGTTGGCGAGGCTGTGGAGAAAGGGGAACCCTCCTACACTGCTGGTGGGAATGTAAATTAGTTCAACCATTGTGGAAAGCAGTATGGAGGTGCATCAAAATGCTCAAAACAGACCTACGATTTGACCCAGGAATTCCACTCCTAGGAATTTACCCTAAGAACGCAGCAATCAAGTTTGAGAAAGACAGATGCACTCCTATGTTTATCGCAGCACTATTTACAATAGCCAAGAATTGGAAGCAACCTAAATGTCCATCTATAGATGAATGGATAAAGAAGATGTGGTACATATACACAATGGAATACTACTCAGCCATAAGAAGTGGAAAAATCCAACCATTTGCAGCAACATGGATGGAGCTGGAGAGTATTATGCTCAGTGAAATAAGCCAAGTGGAGAAAGAGAAATACCAAATGATTTCACTCATCTGAGGAGTATAGGAACAAAGGAAAAACTGAAGGAACAAAACAGCAGCAGAATTACAGAACCCAAAAATGGACTAACAGGTACCAAAGGGAAAGGAACTGGGGAGGATGGGTGGGCAGGGAGGGATAAGGGGGGGGAAGAAGAAGGGGGGTATTAAGATTAGCATGCATGGGGGGGAGGGAGAAAGGGGAGGGTGGGCTGCACAACACAGAGAGGACAAGTAGTGACTCTACCACATTTTGCTAAGCTGATGGACAGTAACCGTAATGTGGTTGTTAGGGGGGACCTGATATAGGGGAGAGCATAGTAAACATAGTATTCTTCAGGTAAGTGTAGATTAAAAATTAAAAAAAAAAAAAAAAAGAAAGAAAGAAAAGGGGGATTACTCCTTAACAGGATAAAACTATTGGTAAATCAAAGATCAACGCATGCTTTAAATATCCTTAATGTTGATCACTTAAAGGGTGTCAGATGATCAGCTATGGAGGTACTCTTTTCTGATAATATTCCTTTCTCTTAATTAAAAAAAAAAAAAAAGCAGTTACTGTGTGCTGACCTCCAATGAGTTCTGCACAGTGGTATAGAGGGCATGTCAAAGTGTGGGCAAAGGGTCTGTTTGTTTCTACGCAGAAGATCAAGGCCTAGCTTGGATACCCAGAAAATGAACTAAGATACGATATGAGGAGGAGCTTCCGGCATCAGCACTCTCTGGAGGACTCGTGCCGGGGGATGATCATCAAAAAGCCTCCACAGGGATCCAGACGATGCTGCGGTTGTGGCTGCATCCAGCCCACCGTCTCCTGGACTTGCCATAGGAATGAGGAGGGAGATGTCTAGGTTGGCATGTGCATACAGTGAGACAATGAATTTGACCGGATCTGTACTGTTGGAACTCAATCAGGAGTTGGGAGGGGTGCAAGGTGTAGCACCCCAAAATCTCATGACTATAGACTATCTATGGTTAAAAGAACATATGGGATGTGAACAGATCCCAGAAATGGGCTGCTTTAATTTGTCTGATGGTTCAAGTACAGTTGGAAAATATCCATCATATCATAGATAAATTTTCACAAATGCCTAGGGTGCCTAAATGGTTTTCTTGGCTTCACTGGAGATGGCTGGTAATTATAGATTTGCTTTGTTTATGTCACCGTATTCCTATTATGTTAATATGTGTGTGCAAATTAGTTAGTAGTTTAAAACCTATACATACTTAAGGTACTATACAAGAAGATATGTCAAAGAAATAATCAATCCTCCCAAGTTTCCTTCATATGCTACATCTATAGCTTTTCTTCTTCCTTCCTAATTACAAACCTTAAATAGAATTCGTGTCTCATATCGAATTTACCGAGTATCATAATTCCTCCAGGTGGTAAAGATACCTCGAGACAAGTGCTGGGCATAGAAGCCACAGGGCATAAATCTGCAAAGAAGTAAAAAGCTAACCTTTGCAAACAATATGGCTTCTCTCTCACTTACCAACTTTACATTTCCCTGTATGGCCCCGGAAGATGACTGGTTAGCCAGAGACGGGTAAGATTCCTCAAGGGAGGAACAACCTAAGACAGGCACAGTCGCAGGGGGGCCATCAGGTGAGAATTTGGGGATCAACAGAGGTGAGGCTCAGAACCTCACCCCCCCTGCTTTGAGAGAAATCTTCTGCATCCGTGGATGTCTTGCTGCCCTTGTCTAGCCTGGATTAATACTTAGTCCATAGGCACACACCTGATCATCTGATCATCTACATTTGCCTTCTTACAGCACTAAACTATGTTTTCTACCTTTATCTTGCATCTACCTACCACTTCAGCATTTTATTAAAAATAAAAATAATAATAATAATAGGAGAAATGTGGGATCAACATATAAATCAAGTACAAAAATCAAATGAATATTCATATTTGACCTGATGGTTTATAGGTCATATTGCATGATCAAAACCGAAAGTTTCTGTGATGAATGCCCTTGTACTGTTCACCATGTAAGAATTTATTCACTCTGTAAGAATTCGTTCACCATGTAAGAACTTGTTCGTTATGCTTCAGAAGATTGGAGACTGACGAGAATTAGGCTTGAGGTGGATTAATGATTGTACATTGAGCATTGACCCCCCTATACTGAATTTTATTGTTGTTAACAACCATTTGATCAATAAATATGAGAGATGCCCTCTCAAAAAAAAAAAAAAAAAAAATGTCAGTTTCATGCTACAGTATCCCAAGAGCAAAAAGAAAATTTCTTGTAAAACAGAAAAATCAGAACCAGGAGAAGAAGCCCAATCTGCATTTTACTCCAGTGTCCTCTAGTCACAAGCTTAACATCAACCTAACTTCAAGGGAAAGAGCTCAATTTAGTCCATTAATGCAAAGCAGGTAATGAAAGTATGGATTGTAGATAGGACACTCTAAACTGATACCTGGTACAGGCTGTCAGTGACTGCCCTCTATTATGGAGAAAACCTCTCTGAGCTGAAAGCATTTTAACTAAAAGCTAAAAGATTAAGGACATCAAGTCTTCCATAACACCTGAGCCCAGTGATGATACAGATGGCTTGGCATGCCACTTGTTATAATAATGAAAATCCGGTTTTAGTTTAAATGTGATTTTAACTGTTTTTATCATATGGGAATATCCATTCTTTACAAAAGCTGATAAGTCAGCATTTCAAGTTTAGGGATTGCTCAAGATACTTGCTAGGTTCTCATTCTCTTTCTCTACCATTACAGCCCAACCATAAAAAATAAAACTGCATGTTTTGAAACTGGTAAACTCATAGGACCTATCTTTTCTTGGCCACCCACATTCTATAGGGTGCCGCTAATGATTTTGCATTTTATTCTACATACTGTTCTATTCAGTTTCTACCTTTATGCTCCTACTATGAAAGTTATTTCACCATGTTTTAGTTTGCACATAACCAGAGTTTTTGCAGCAGAAATTTAAGATCAACCACTGTGTGCACATTTTCTTGATTTTTTTTCTGTTTTTCTCTTTTCCCAAGGAGTCTCTTGAAAATCATAGTAAATATAGTTCCTGCACCCTATAGTATGGTGTCCTGCAACTGGTTAAAAAAACACATATTTCAGGCCCACTGATAGTATTACATGTACATGTAAATTCCCCAGATGGTTCCCCTTCTCTCTTTCTTTCTTATGCGATTCTAGCACTCCTGATAGTGAACACTTGAGTTCCTAATCAGTCCTCCATGTCTCTTAATTGTTCCATGTTTGTCAGCTCTTCATCTTTTTGCTCTGTATTCTTCAGCCCCGTATGCTGTTTCATTGTTTTATTTGTCAGCTGGGTCTCTCTTGTGTGTAGCTTTTCTACTGAGTATATTTCAACAACAAAATTTTTTGCTTCAAGAGTGCAATCAGATTATTTTTATACTGTTTTTGCCTACTTTATGCCCTACTCCTTTATCTCCTCAGGATTAATAAATGTAATCATTTGAAAAGGTTTTATTGGATGGGGGCAATGAGATTATTTTTCTTTTTTTTACTTATTTGTTTTTACAAATTGTTTTTTTTTAGTTCTGTTTCCTCAGACACAAATTATTTTGTTGATGGAGATTGCAAACTTTCTTTCCTATTGTTGATTTTCCTCATACCTTTGTATACAAAGTTGTTATATATTATTAACTGTATTCCCTTTATTCTCTGTTCTGAATAATAGAGTTCAATAATATTATTGAACTTGAGATATTTTTCACTGGAAAAGTTTGGTTTTATTGTAATAAAATCATTTCCGGACTTCATCAGCGCTTTAAAAATAATGAGAGAAAACTAATAAACTGTATAACAAAAATCGAACTCTATATACAAAACACACTGAAGATGATGTTTTTTAGAAAAGCTTAAAGTTTTTAAAATTGTCTTTAAAAGCTGAATAGATTGTTCATTATTTCTGGATGCCCTCAGAGAGCCACTATCTGTGCTTCCAAATGGAGAAAGTATCTTATGGTTCTTCCTTTTTCCTGTCTCCATTAGTCAAAAACTTATCCTCTAGGGAGTTACTGTGTTAGGTATCTCCAGAGAAACAGAACCAATAGAATGCATATATAGAAAGAGATTTCTTTTAAGGAATTGGCTCACATAATTATAGAGGCTGATAAATCCAAACTCTGTGTGTGCAGGCCCGCAGACTAGAGATCCAGGGAAGAGCGAGCTTTGCAGTTCAGATCCGAAAGCTGTTAGGCTGGAAACTCAAAGAAGAGCTGATGTTGCGATTCAAGTCCAAAGGCCATCTGTCAGCAGAATTCCTTCTTACTTGGAAGAGGCCAGTCTTTGTTTTATTAAGGCCTGACAGCTTATTGGATGAGGCCCATCCACATTATGCAGGGCAATCTACTTTAGTCAAAGTCCACTGTTAACATGTCATCTAAAAAAACATCCTTACAATTTGAACAACACATCAGACCAAATGGAATTAACAGATATATACAGAACATTCCATCCAAAAACAGAATGCCCGTTCTTCCTCTGGTTCCAGGAGTAGTGGGAGGACTGAGAAGCCCCAGGCTGAGGCTTCAAGTGGTGACAGACTTGTGCAAGCCCACAAAGAATAGCTCAAGAAAAAGGCACCTAGGCAGAGCTCACTATACACTTTTCAAGTGCACATGGAACATTCTCCAGAATAGATCACATGTTAATCCATAAAGCAAGTCTCAGTAAATTTAAGAAGATTGAAATATATCAAGCATTTTTTCTGACCACAACAGTATGAAACTAGAAATCAATTACAAAGGAGAAAAAAATAGAAAAAAGCACAAACATGTGGCAGCTAAAAAGCATGCTACTAAACAACCCATGGGTCATCAAAGAAATAAAAAAACTTGGATAATAAGCAATAAAAGCAAATAAGAATACAATGGTTCAAAATCTTTGGGATGCAGGAAAGGCAGTCTTAAAAAGGAAGTTCATAGCAGTACAGGCCTACCTCAAGAAGCAAGAAGCATGTCAAGTCAACAATCTAACCTGACACCTAAAAGTCCAAAGTTAGTATAAGAAAGAAAATAATAAAGCTCAGAGCAGAAATAAATGAAATAGAAACTAAAAAAAAAGCCAATGAAAGTAAGAGCTGGTTCTTGGAAAAGATAAGCTAGACTTATCAAAAATAAATAAAATCAGAAATGAAAGAGAAATGATAGGTTAGACCTAGAGGTAATTAACTCTAAGTGAAATAGGTCAGAGAAAGATGAATTACCATATGTCTTCACTTGTATGTAGAATCTGAAAAACAAATGAACAGACAAAACAGAAATAGACTCATAAACACAGAGAACAGATATTGGTTACCATAGAAGAGGGCTGGGTGAGACAGGTGAAGGGAATAAAGAGGTATAAACTTCAGATTATAAAGTAATTAAGTCCCAGGAATGGAAGTACAGTTTAGGGAATATCGCTTAATACCTTTGTATAGGACATGGTAACTACACTTACCACTGTGAGCATTTAGCAATATATATAGTTGATGAACCACTAGGTTCATCTGAAACCAGTAAAATATTATATGTAAATTATATGTACATAGTTTGCCCAAAATATAGGTACCATGGCCCAGCCAAGTTGATCCAGAATTAACTGTCATACAGCCCCACACATATACTTCTGAGTCTTCCCCACTTCAGCAGATACTTGGGAACATAAAACAAATTCTCTACCGTGGATCATAAAACTTCCTCTGGATCCAGAAGTAGTGGGAGGACTGAGAAGCCCCAGGATGAGGCTTCAAGTGGTGACAGACTTGTGTAAGCCCACAAAGAATAGCTCAAGAACAAGGCACCTAGGCAGAGCTCACTATACACCATCTTGATTTTTACCTGGTATACACATAGGTGAGAACCCAAATTGTTCATTATAAAACAATAACTACTACAAACCTTCAACTTTACACTCAAAATTATATACCTAGAAATAAAATGAAAATAGTAAAATATAAGCAAAGCAGTTTTACTAGAAAAAAATTTTTTTAAGTAGATTAAGAATAACTGGAGATGGCAATTGATAAGTTATCTCTCAATGTGTATCTGAAGATCATTTAGGGGCTTTGCCTCCGCATCTGGTCATGTGTGTCTAGTTTGGAACAAATCCACTTTCTCTCTGTGTAGCGCCTCGCACTACTGGCACCTTTGTCACTCAGGTAGGCATGCTCCCCTCCTCCTCTGACCGGAAAACTGCAATGAAAGAAGCAGAATCAATCAGTTGACCACTGGGCATTTCTTCAAGAACAGAGGGAATAAAGATGAAAAAATAAGTAAACAGTACTTCAGCCTCTGAATATAAGATGCATTATGCATATCATGTCTCTAATATTAAAAATTACTCTGTGAGATAAGTATTATCTCTTTTTATAGAAAAAAAAGGTCTGCATTCCCCAAATTCCTACAACAAATAAAACTGGGATTCATACCTAGATTGATGAAACTACAGGGTCTAGGCTATTTCCACCTTCATTTTAGGAAAGGAGTGGAGAAATGCTGCTGCGTTACAGGTAGTTTTGTTGTTGGTCACAGGCCCTCGTTTTTTCTTGGCTTATGTTATCAATCACTAACTATCCAATACTCTTTTCATCACCCGGAGATACAGCAAAGCAGCTATGGGGACAGTGAACCAATATGCATAGTGTTCTTTCAACTGCATCCAAAGCCTTGTTTGGCTGGTGAGAGAGGTCAGACATCTGTTTTTTCTCCATAGTTTCAGCAATATTCTGCTTCCTTAAATAACTGAAAACTTCAGAGCTTTATCTAAGTCCTGTGTTTTACCATATCTTCCTATTTCCTTAGTTGTTATAGTACTGAAACTACAGTGCTATTCAGCTGTGTTGAAATGGCCTGACACAGACATTTGGGTGGGCATCTAGATAAGTTTTTCCTGTTAGCTGGTTGAAATTGCTATAGTCTTATAGAATTTGCTGATTGTGAGATATGCTAGGCCTTAATAATACAATATTTTCCACATAAACATTTGAATTTCCAATATTTTTCAACAACTGTGTAGTTGTCAATAGGCTTGATCCTTAAAACATTTTGAGAATTAGTATATTACTATTTCAGTATTGTAAAGGAAGAAATAGAGATTAATGCTAAATATCAAGTATCCACAGTGTGATGAGCACTGCAAATACAAGAGTGTATAAAAATAAGTTCTAATTTCTAAAATTTACCATCTGTCCAAGGTCAAAAAGCTAATGGAAAGACTGGTTTTCAGAACTACCTATAGTCCAATGCCATTTCCACTAAATAATATTTTTCCAGTGTTGACTATGTCGTCATAAAGCAGTATTTCAGAACCTCCTCATCTCCTCAGACAAGCAAACATTTAGTGAAATTGTCTGAACCCAAGTCTTCCAGCATTATCCAAAATCTTTTCAGTACCATAAATATCCTATAAGTACACAATCAAGATTAAATTCAAAAATGCCAAACTGCCTGTCCTGAACATTATAACTGTAATCTTAAAAATAATAGGCATTATTACCCTCACTCATAAACCCTCTGTAAATTACTGAAGACTGATGCAATGGTAGTTTTATATAGTAATTTAACATGCATTTTTATATTTTAAAGTTTAAAAAGAACAATAGAGCAAATACAATTAATTTAGTTGTAGAAGTAACAAACTTATAGATGGTATATGGTTTCCTCAGAGTGAGAGTTGGTAAATGTCATTGCTTTGGATTGATTGAAGGAGCTTGCAAAACCTTTGCAACATACAAATTGGCACTTTCTTCCTTTATTACTAATCTTAAAGTAAATTTTTAGAGCACATACATGGAGAATGCATTTAAAGTAAATTCATTTATAAATTCAAATTAAATTCAAATATAAATATTGCTGCCATAATTTTCATAACTTACCATTCAGTCCATTCAGTGCCATTTATCCATTTCCATGTTTGGCCTTGTTCTCTGCTCAGCCCAATCCAGTGGTCTGAGGGACCTTTATACCTCAATAGGAAATGCTTTCAGAAAACACAGAAATGGTAGTCAAAGAACTGTCATTGCCTGGCCTCTCCTAGAAGACATATTGCTTGTATCCTGTATTCTTAATTGCTCTTAAAATTTCCTTCTTTTTAATTTTGTATTGTTAAATAATACATGGAGAGCATGCATACATAGGGAGGATGAAAACTGAGAGAAATTGCTGAAACTTGTTTGCTTTTATGTCAGCATGGTACCCCTTTATATTACTTTTCCATAATTTATCTATTCTGATGTTGTTTGATGCTAAGGTTACTTCAGGTTTGAAGTTATTATGAATGCTATTTATGACATTGTTGGCACCTGTCCTGGAATGGAATTATTAGGCCACAGTGAATGCCTATTGTCAACTTTACCAAATCACACCGAACTCTTTTCTAATGTTTTTGTGCCAAATTATACTCACAACAGCAGTGAAGCCCACTTTCCTTTGCTACACATTCCTGTCAACACTTAGAGTGGCTTTTTATGATTATAGGTATTAATTTTAATATTTTCATATGTACATTTTTCCTTTATAATTAATGGATTTCGTGACTTCTTAGGGAAATCTTTATGGTTTTGAAGTTTTAAAATTGACATTTATTTTTGCTTTTCTTTTTTCAGTTCCCTAAGGTATGTAGTGTTTTTATTGAATTTAGATATTTTTTTAAAGCTATAAATTTCTCTCTTAGTACTGCCTCTGCTGCATAGCTTAATGTGTTTTCATTTCATTTGTCTTAAGGTATTTTCTAATTTTCCTTGTGATTTCCTTTTTGATCATCGGATGTTTAAGAGTGGGTTGTTTAATTTCCACATTATTTGTGATTTTTCCAGTTTTCCTTCTTTTAATGATTTCTAGTGTGATTCCATTGTGATTATAGAAGAAACTTTGTATGATTTTAATCTTTTCAAATTTATGGACTTCTTTTATGGCCACCGTATGGTCTATCCTGGGAATGTTCACATGCACTTGAGAAGAATGTGTATTCTGCAGTTGTTGGGTGGAGTGTTCTGCATATGCTTGTTAGGCTTAATGGGTTTATAGTGTTATTCAAGACCTCTATTTCCTTATAATGTTCCTCTGTCTGGTTATTCTACCCATTATTGAAAGTGGAGTTTTGAAGCCTCCAACTATTATTGTAAAACTGTTTCTCATTTCAGTTCTGTCAGTTGTTCCTTTATATATTTTGGGACTGTGTTATTAGACACATAAGTGTTTATAATAGATCTTTTTGCTAACCAAAACTCTCATCAATATGTAATGTCCTTCTTTGTCCCCTGGGAACTTTTTCGCTTTAGTCTATTCTGTCTAACAAGAATAGAGTCACCAGCTCTATTTGCAAGGAATATCTTCTTCCTTCCTTTTACTTTCACCTTCTTTGTGTCCTTATATCTAACATGAGTCTCTTGTAGAGTATATATAGATGGATTATTTCCTCTTGTTTTTAATAAATCTGCCAGCCTCTGCTTTTTAATAGGATAATGCCTTTTAATATGCAGTGTAACTTCTGATGAAGGACTTACACCTACCGTTTATCTGTTGTCCAAATGTCTTATATTTTTATTATTTTTCAATTCCTCTATTACTGCATTTTTTTGTATTTGATTTTATTTTGTAGTGTACCATTTTGATTTCTTTCTTTTCTGTACATTTTTTAAGTAATTTTATTAGTGGTTACCTTGGGGATTGCAATTAATAATAATAATAATAATTATATTATATTATTATAATAATAATAAATAATAATCTTAAATTTATAACAACCTACTTTATAATGTGAACTTGGTTTCAATAATGTACAGAAATTTTGCCCCACCTATCTCCAACCCACTCTCTTTATATTATTGTCATAGATCGCATATGTATATGTTGTCTGCCCAGATTCATAATTATTGCCTTATGAATTTACCTGTTAAATTGTATATGAAAAGGAGAACCGCAAACTATAACAAAAGTAGAGTAATTCTGGATTTTATATTTGTGTGGTCACCTTTATGACTGTTCCTTATTCCTTTGGCTCTGTGTCATGTTCTAATATACTTTAATTCTTGCCTTTATCATTGCTTGTAGAATAGATCTAGTGGCAAGAAACTTTCTCAGTTTATCTAGAAATGTCTTAATTTCTCTTTCATTTTGCTAGATACAGAATTCTTGATTGATGTGTTTTTTTCTTTCAGAACTTTATGCCATTCCACTGCATTCTCAGTTCCATGCTGTCTCAAAATTAATCAGCAGTTAATCTTGTTCAGGATCCCATGTATATGACTAGTTGCTTCTTTTGCTACTTTAAAAGCTCTCTTTGGGTTTCAACAGCTTGACCATAATTTGTCTCAAAGTGGTTCTGTTTGAGCTTAACTTGCTTGGAGTTTGTTGAGCCTCTTAAGACTTGCATATTCCTTTCTTTCTTCAAATTTGAGAAGTTTTCAGCCATTATTTCATTTTTTTTCCTATTCCTTTCTCTTCCTTCTGAGATTTCTATAATGCAAATGTTGGTCTCCTTGGTGACATACTACAGTCCCTTCAGGATCTGTTTATTTTCATTCTTTTTCCTTTCTGTTCCTCAGACTGGACATTTTCAGTTGCCCTATATTGAAGTTTGCTGATCCTTTCTCCTTCCTCTTCACATATGCTGTTGACCTCTGTAATAAGTTTTTCGTTTCAGTTACTGTACTTTTCAGCTCCAGACTTTCTATTTTATCCTTTTAATAGTTTCTACCTCTTTGCTGATACTCTTATTTTATTCATATGTCATTTTCCTGGTTTCTTTTAGTTTTTTTGTCTGTTACTTCTTTAAGCTCATTGAACATATTTACAAGGAAGATTTAATATCTTTGACTAATATTTCCAATGTCTGAGCTCCCTCAGGGACGCTTTCTGCATAGCCCTGTGAATGGGCTATACCTTCCTTTGTGTGTCCTGTAATTTCTCATTGAGAACTAGACATTATGAATATTTTGTTGTAGCAACTTTGGAAACCTAATATTCTGCTCTTTGGGGACTGTTATATTTTGATTATTAAGGTTTGGAGCCATCTAGTTGTGACTTTTACAAACTATTTTTGTAAGAGATGTGTATGCCCTGTTGTGTGTGGCCACCAAAATCTCTGTTTTGTTATCTTTATGGCCAGCCAGTTACCTGCCAAAGATTTTTCTCAAATGCCTGACTCCCAAGGGGGAAACATAATTACTGTTTCTTTAAATCCTCTGGAAACCACTTCAGTTGGTGGGGATTGAAAACAATGGCGGACTGCCTTTGTGCTTGTCCCTTAGCAATGAAAAGCAGCAAGCAGAAATCACAACACATAACCCCAACATTTGGAAAACAAGGTTCTCATTGCCCACCCTGGCTCCCCAAGCTTTACAAGGATCATGGACAGCAGTCCCTGTGGCTCTCTGCTATGCTGGTCGCCAGGACTGAGTGAGAAGGCTGAAATTCACTGAGATTAACTGAAATCTACCAGCCTTTTCATCAAACTCTCCCTTAGATGCTGCAGTACTACAGAGTTTCAAATTAGTTACTTTAGACAATTTCTGTCATTTTAATAGTTGTTTAGGTGAGGTACAGATTCCAGAAGCTTCCTATTCGACCATCTTTTCTGACATCAATCCTGCTTGATTAATTTTGAAGCAATGTTATTAACTCTGTACAAGTGTAACATGTTCCCACCTTTAATTTTCTAATCCTGTTTGCACAGTCCTTGCTCATAAATCAAAGAAGGAACTTGCTTGCTCTCTGGCCATCTTCTAGCTATGAGTGTTAAAGTAACTATACATGGCCCCTTGCACAATACAGCACATACTAGTTTCCTCTCTGTTTATGCTGAAAAATCAGTGGTCTAGTTAGGTGTCTAAACCTGTACTTTAGACACTCTTGCATAGAATGACAGAGTGCCTTGGTAGGACCAATTTTTTTATTTGAGCCAGAACTATTTTCTTACCAGTTCCTGTAAAGTTTCAACCTGAACAAGATCAGCACCTTGTGAGACACAGAATCTTTGACTGAATGTCCAGTTTTTGGTGTCATCAGAAAAGTAGAAACACTTTATTTGGAAACCAATCCAGCTCTCTGGGCATGCAGCTTCAGGGCATTCTGATTGCTTTTGATGGAATTTAACTCTAGTTACTGAAAATAAAAACAGCTTGCTTTTATATTTTCCTATATATATTACCCGATGCTTTTGAATATATTTCCCAGTAGCCTTATGAAATACTAAAATTTTATCCTTATTTTTATCCTTATTTTTCAAATGAGAAATATGATGCTGAAAATCATTGCATAGATTACACAGCAAATGGCAAAGCTGAGATTCAAACTAAAGCCTTTGTTGTTAGTGGATGAGTTGAAGGAGTTAATAATGCCTTAAATTCTGGGTCTTGTACCTGTCTGCCTAGATTTCAACAATGTTACCTTTCTTTAAAATACCAGCTACATCAATAGCAACATTTGATGGGCCTTAGAGAACAGATAGTTCTGCAAGAACTCCAGATACCTTAGTAAATAAAATGAGGCACAGAGTACAGAACTTTGAGTAGTTACTTGAGATAAAATAGTCAGACACATGTCTCCATAATCCCATGAGGATGAAAGAAGTTTTACCCCGACCCTCCTTCTACTAAGGAAATTTTGTGAGGCTCTCTATTTTGAAGCCAAAAATACTCCATTGGACAGGCTTTTGTGATAAAATTCCCATAAAACCAGGAGAGATGCTCTCTTCAAGTAGAATTGACAGCAAGGAACCTGCCTCTAGATGGTCTTTACTGAGCTGCTGGTTGCAGACAGTTCCTTCTGTGGCCATCTTCTGTCAACTCAACAGCTCTGGAAGTTTCTGTAGCAGATCAGGAAGTTGTGTACAGATAGCATAATTTCCATGATGTGATTGGCCTGAGATTTGCCTCTTATGAGACCAGCTCCTGGCCATGGATAATCACTGATACATCCTGAATGTCTAATCTTGTAACACCAGTAAAATAATGTGTCCTGAGGCACTCACTAAAAACCAGACACCAAACTACACCTATAAGAGGAGGTATATAATAATTTCAGGGACCAGACCTGTTTTTTTCCAAATTGATGCAGACCTATTGTGCTTTCACTGCTTGTACATCAACCAGTTTAAAAAGGAGGGACAAATTAGAGGATGAGCACAGATGTTGTCTCCTCATCAGGGACCTTTTTCTGTTAAAGGGTTAATTGAAAGGAAGAGAAACATAGAATGGGTAATGAAGGAAGGCCGCCACAAGCATCAGTTAAGTTCTTACGATTATTTCAAGAATTGAAGGCTATAGACTTAAAATGTGTTTCAAAAACAGTTTATTGGTTAATATTGAGGTATGTAAGTCTCCTACTTTTTTACAATTTTGGTATCATTAATGTACAATTACATGGGCAACATTATGGTTACTAGATACCCCCCATTATCAAGTCCACACCACATACCCATTACAGTTACTGTCCATCAGCATAGTAAGATGCTATAGAATCACTACTTGTCTTCTCTGTGTTATACTGCCTTCCCCATGCGCCCCGCTTACATTATGTGTGCTAATCGTAATGCCCTGTTTTCCCCCTTATCTCTCTCTTCCTACCCATCCTCCCCAATCCCTTTCCCTTTGGTAATTGTTAGTCCATTCTTGGGTTCTATGATTCTGCTGCTGTTTTGTTCCTTCAGTTTTTGCTTTGTTCTTATACTCCATATATGAGTGAAATCATTTGGTACTTGTCTTTCACCACCTGGCTTATTTCACTGAGCATAATACCCTCTAGCTCCATCCATATTGTTGCAAATGGTAGGATCTGTTTTCTTCTTATGGCTGAATAATATTCCATTGTGTATATGTACCACATCTTCTTTATCCTTTTTCTTTTATTAAGTAAGTACTGTTGATTTAAATCTCTATAACCTGTATTTTTGCTTCATCAATATGTAATATTTTTGGCTAAAGAATGGCAAGAACAGATCATTTGCTGTAGAATCATAAAAATATTAAAAGAAATGAAGATCACCTAGAACATGGACTATTTCAAACATTGCTGAGTCTAAGATTTATAAGCAGCATTAGAAGGACCTGTTAGGATACTGCCTCTGGATGCAATAATGGGGGTGGGTTTTGTATTACTATTCAAGTTGAATGGGGTTTAGAGGAGTGTTCTTGTAGTTTTCTCTGTCAAACTTGGTTTATGTTAGATGCAGTGTAAGCATGGTTTGAGCTGTACCTTCAGAACCAAGTTTCCTCCAGGGTATGCAATCCAAGAAAGAATCTGTGTGTTCCCTCTCTCTCTCTGTCCCTTCCTTTGACCTACTAGACATGAGGCTGCTGCACCTACCAGGTGACAAACATGTTGACCCAGCCCAAACAGGTGTTCCCTCTCCATGTATGTTTTGCGAAGTTCAAGTTTAGGTAGAGAAAGTGATGAGTAATCACCCTGCTCAGGGTTTCTATCCAGAAGTGGACCTGAGCAAATAGCACACAGAGAAATCTTTAAACCAAGGGTGACCTTGAAGGGTTAAATGTCACCTCTTCCATGTTTTCTTTACCTATAATCTTATAACATTTCCATTAAAGACAATAATGGTGATGGCCATGATTTTTATCACTTACAGTAATAAAAATAGTAGCAAACAATTTTTGAAGGCTTTATTTTTATTAGGCATGATTCAGTCATGTAGATCTATCTAATCAAATTGTTTAATCCTAATAACATTTGGATATACCAGATTTACAGTTATTTATTACATCACCTTAGCTATTCAGCGAAGGATGAATTCTGTACTTTTTGTCCACTAGCAGTTTTTTGCAACCCAGGTACTTAAAAGCAGACTTTGCCACTGAAAGACCATGTAATTTCATAGTGACACAAGAGGGCAGTTACAGATTTCAAAACTTAGGGTATGACTGACTGAGGGCAAAAGTCACAGGCAAAGGTAGGGACTATCAGGAGTTGTTTTACATGACATATCATGCTGAGTGGTTTGTACCACAGGTCCCCAAATAAGTTTTCAGTCAAAATAATACAAGAAAGTGAAAATTAAGAGTGTAGTCTACACAGGACTGGAAAATCAGTCCCTCAGACATCAGCTCTAATGGTCTTACAGAACATACAAAAGAAAACCAAAGCAGAACATAACAAAAATTATCTTTTAAACCTATTAGTTCATGCCAGGCACTGGTCTATGTATTTTTTTGTTGTTGTTATCATTAATCTACAATTACATGCAGAACATTATGTTTACTAGGCTCCCCCCTTCACCAAGTCCCCTCCACAATCCCCATTATAGTCACTGTCCATCAGCGTAGCAAGATGCTATAGAATCACTACTTGTCTGCTCTGTGTTGTACAGCCCTCCCCATGCCTCCCCCCCACGTTACACATGCTAACCATAAGGCCCCCTTTCTTTTTCTGCACTTATCCCTCCCTTCCCACCCATCCTCCCCAGTCCCTTTCCGTTTGGTAACTGTTAGTCCATTCTTGGCTTCTGTGATTCTGCTGCTGTTTTGTTCTTTCAGTTTTGCTTCATTGTTATACTCCACAAATGAGGGAAATTATTTGGTACTTGTCTTTCTCCACCTGGCTTATTTCACTGAGCATAATACCCTCTAGCTCCATCCATGTTGTTGCAAATGGTAGGATCTGTTTTCTTCTTATGCCTGAATAATATTTCATTGTGTATATGTACCACATCTTCTTTATCCATTCATCTACTGATGGACACTTAGGTTGCTTCCATATCTTGGCTATTGTAAATAGTGCAGCGATAAACATAGGGGTGCATCTGTCTTTTTCAAAACTGGACTGCTGCATTCTTGGGGTAAATTTCTAGAACTGCAGTTCCTGGGTCAAATGGTATTTCTATTTTGAGCTTTTGAGGAACCTCCAAACTGCTTTCCACAATGGTTGAACTAATTTACATTCCCACCAGCAGTGTAGGAGGGTTCCCCTTTCTCCGCAACCTCACCAACATTTGTTGTTGTTTGTCTTTTGGATGGTGGTGATCATTACTGGTGTGAGATATCTCATTGTGGTTTTAATTTGCATTTCTCTGATGACTAGCGATGTGGAGCATCTTTTCATGTGTCTATTGGTCATCTGAATTTCTTCATTGGAGAACTGTTCAGCTCCTCTGACCATTTTTTAATTGGATTATTTGCTTTTTGTTTGTTGAGGTGTGGGAGCTCTTTATATACTTTGGATGTCAACCATTTATCGGATCTGTCATTTATGAATATATTCTCCCATACTGTAGGATACCTTTTTGTTCTATTGATGGTGTCCTTTGCTGTACAGAAGCTTTACAGCTTGATGTAGTCCCACTTGTTCATTTTTGCTTTTGCTTTCCTTGCCCAGGGAGATATGCTCATGAAGAAGTTGCTCATGTTTATGTCCAAGAGATTTTTGCCCAGGTTTTTTTCTAAGAGTTTTAAGGTTTCATGACTTACATTCAGGTCTTTGATCCATTTAGAATTTACTTTTGTGTATGGGGTTAGACAGTGATCCAGTTTCATTCTCTTACATGTAGCTGTCCAGTTTTGCCAGCACCATCTGTTGAAGAGACTGTCATTTCCCCATTGTATGTGCATGGCTCATTTATCGTATATTAATTGATCATATATGTTTGGGTTAATCTCTGGAGTCTCTATTCCATTTCCACTGGCCTGTGGCTCTGTTCTTGTGCCAGTATCAGATTGTCTTGATTACTGTGACTTTGTAGTAGAGCTTGAAGTTGAGGAGCGAGATACCCCCCACTTTATTCTTCCTTCTCAGGATTGCTTTGGCTATTCAGGGTCTTTGGTGTTTCCATATGAATTTTTGAACTATTTGTTCCAGGTCATTGAAGAATGCTGTTGGTAATTTGATAGGGATTGCATCAAATCTGTATATTGCTTTGGGAAGGATGGCCATTTTGACGATATTAATTCTTCCTAGTGGTCTATGTATTTTATTTATATTATTTATCCTGATAACAACCCTAGTGGACTTTATGTCCTTTTTACAGATGAAAAAACTAGGACTAGGATTCTAAGTAATTTTCCCAAAGTTCCATGGCTCAGACTTGAAGATTTGGAACTTGAATCCCAATAGTTTGGTGGTGAAATGTGTATGCACTTAACCACTGCTCCAGTCCCTTTCCAACTTTTTCCAACTTTTAGAAGGAAAAGCCTCTTGCCAGAATTTTAGTGAATGATGTGATTAGAGAAATTGGCAAGTTGGAAAATGAAGCACAGATACTTAAAATTATATTCAAAAGGATAAAATATTAGAAACTTTTCAATCAGTGATCATTTATTGAACAATTTACTCTGTATCAAGTACTGGGCTAGGGACTAAGGGCACAGAAAAAAATGTATTCCCTCAAGTTCCTCAAAACAAACATGAAAAGCATACACATAAATAAATGCTTACACCATCGGGAACAAGTGCTATGAGAACTCAGAGCATGCAACCAATATTAATCAATACATTCTTGAAAAATAGAAGTGTGAAAATACATTTGTTTTAAATGGGGGTAAATTCTAGTGAATCCAAAATAACTGTGTCAGAATCTTGTCTTGCCATATATGAAGTATATGACTTTGGGGCAATTTATTCAACCATTTCTGATTTTCATCAAATTTTATTACATTGTGGGTTCATATGATTTTTAGGAAATTTGGGCTTTTTTAGCAGTATGCTCATAACTTCAATATTGTCTTTTAACTAAAAGCAATTTGAGTTTTCCAACAAATTATAATATTCACTATATACTTGGTATGCTCCAAACATTGACCAAGTTCAATCATATACAAATGCATTTAATCATTATAACAACCCTGAGTAAACTCAAGCAGTGAAAGATTATCAGAGTTGTGTAAGATTAAAAAGCTGCACAAACAAACAAAAGAGAATTCATATCCAAGCATTCTAAATCCAGATTCTACCCTCAACTCTGCTCTTAAACTCTCTACTGTCCCCAACCTGTAATCTGGCCAGCAGCTTGGTGACCTACGAGGAATTTAATAAAAGGTGAACAAGCATGTACGGAAGATGAGACAGGGCATAAAAAATATAGGAAGAGGGGGTGGAGCCAAGATGGCAGCATGAGTAGGACAGTGGGAATTTCCTCCCAAAAACATATATATTTTTGAAAATACAACAAATACAACTAATCCTAAAAGAGAGACCAGAAGACACAGGACAACAGCCAGACTACATCCACACTTGCGAGAACCCAGCACCTGGCGAAAGGGGTAAGATACAAGCCACAGCCCGGCGGGACCCAAGCGCCCCTCACCCCAGCTCCTGGCGGGAGGAGAGGAGTCGGAGCGGGGAGGGAGAGGGAGCCCAGTACTGCTAAACATCCAGCACTAGCCATCCACACCAGAGCGCAGACACAGTGCATGCGTGGGGTGCTGGAAACTAGAGAAGCAGGACAGGAAGACCAGCACCCCTGTGACAAAGAAAAGCACGTGCTTTTTGAAAGTCTTAAAGGGACAGGCACCCCATAGCTGGACGGAAGCATCCCAGGTCACAGTCCAGCAGCTGGAAATTCCAGGGAACTCCGGGCACACTAAACCCCTGGGCAACAGCTCTGAGACCCCTCACAGAGGTAAACAGCCAAACAGCCCCCCGTTACCCCTCCGGGGCCTCGCCATAGCAGAGCAGGAGCCTGAGGCTGGCCAAGCCCACAGCAAGGGAGCTTCCTCCATACCTGCCGGGCAAGATACAGAGACCCAGTCTACACGCAATTGCCCAACACAAGCCACGAGGGGTTGCAGTTGTCCCAGTAAAGAAAGGCCAGGAGCCAAGTGGAAAGAGGCTTGACTCTCCCAGCTGATAGACACATCAATAGCACTCCACTGCACCTATCAACATGAAAAGGCAAAAAAATTTGATCCAGACAAGACTAGCCCAGACAGCTTCAACATCTTCTACATCTTCCCCTGAGAAGGAACCTGGGGAGATAGATTGAACCAATCTTCCTGAAAAAGAATTCAAAACAAAAGTCATCACCATGCTGATGGACTTGCACAGAAATACGCAAGAACTAAGGAGGGAGAATACAGAAATAAAACAATCTCTGGAAGGACTTCAAAACAGAATGGACGAGATGCAAGAGACTATTAATGGACTAGAAAACAGAGAACAGGAATGCAGAGAAGCTGATGCAGAGAGAGATAAAAGGATATCCAGGAATGAAAGAATTTTAAGAGAACTGTGTGACCAATTGAAACAGAACAATATCCGCATTATAGGGGTACCAGAAGAAGAAGAGAGAGAAAAAGGGATAGAAAGTGTCCTTGAAGAAATAATTGCTGAAAACTTCCCCAAACTAGGGGAGGAAATGGCCTCTCAGACCACAGAGGTACACAGAATTCCCATGACAAGGGATCCAAGGAGGGCAACACCAAGACACATAATAATTAAAATGGCAAAGATCAAAGACAAGGACAAAGTATTAAAGGCAGCCAGAGAGAAAAAAAAGGTCACCTACAAAGGAAAACCCATCAGGTTATCATCGGACTTCTCAACAAAAACCCTACAGGCCAGAAGAGAATGGCATGATATACTTAATGTAATGAAACAGAAGGCCTTGAACCAAGAATAATGTATCCAGCACGATTATCATGTAAATATGAAGGAGGGATTAAACAATTCCCAGACAAGCAAAAGTTGAGGGAATTTGCCTCCCACAAACCACCTCTACAGGGCATCTTACAGGGATTGCTCTAGATGGGAGCACTCCTAAAAAGAGCACAGAACAAAACACCCAACTTATGAAGAAGGGAGGAGAAGGAATAAGAAGGGAGAGAAATAAAGAATCATCAGACCGTGTTTATAATAGCTCAATAAGTGAGTTAAGTCAGACAGTAAGATAGTAAAGAAGCTAACCTTGAACCTTTGGTAACCACAAACTTAAAGCCTGCAGTGGCAATAAGTACATTCCTTTCAATAATCACCCTAAATGTAAATGGACTGAATGCACCAATCAAAAGACACAGAGTAATAGAATGGATAAAAAAGCAAGACCCATCCATATGCTTCTTACAAGAGACTCACCTCAAACCCAAAGACATGCACAGACTTAAAGTCAAGGGATGGAAAAAGATATTTCATGCAAACAACAGAGAGAAAAAAGCAGGTGTTGCAATACTACTAGCAGACAAAATATACTTCAAAACAAAGAAAGTAACAAGAGATAAAGAAGTACATTACATAATGATAAAGGGCTCAGTCCAACAAGAGGATATAACCAATACAAATACATATGCACCCAATACAGGAGCACCAACATATGTGAAACAAATACTAACAGAATTAAAGGAGGAAATAGAATGCAATGCATTCATTTTGGGAGACTTCAACACACCATTCACTCCAAAGGACAGATCCACCAGACAGAAAATAAGTAAGGACACAGAGGCACTGAACAACACACTAGAACAGATGGACCTAATAGACATATACAGAACTCTACACCCAAAAGCAACAGGATACACATTCTTCTCAAGTGCACAAGGAACATTCTCCAGAACAGACCACATACTAGGCCACAAAAAGAGCCTCAGTAAATTCCAAAAGATTAAAATCCTACCAACCAACTTTTCAGACCACAAAGGCAGAAAACCAGAAATAAATTGTACCAAGAAAGCAAAAAGGCTCACAAACACATGGAGGCTTAACAACATGCTCCTAAATAATCAATAGATCAATGACCAAATCAAAATGGAGATACAGCAATATATGAAGATAAACAACAACAACACAAAGCCCCAACTACTGTGGGATACAGCAAAAGCAGTCTTAAGAGGAAAGTATATAGCAATCCAGGCATATTTAAAGAAGGAAGAACAATCCCAAATGAATGGTCTAATGTCACAATTATCGAAATTAGAAAAAGAAGAACAAATGAGGCCTAAGGTCAGCAGAAAGAGGGACATAATAAAGATCAGAGAAGAAATAAATAAAATTGAGAAGAATAAAACAATAGCAAAAATCAATGAAACCAAGAGCTGGTTCTTCGAGAGAATAAACAAAATAGATAAGCCTCTAGCCAGACTTATCAAGAGGAAAAGAGAGTTAACACACATCAACAGAATCAGAAACGAGAAAGGAAAAATCACGATGGAGCCCACAGAAATACAAAGAATTATTAGAGAGAACTATGAAAACCTATATGCTAATAAGCTGGGAAACCTAGGAGAAATGGACAACTTCCTAGAAAAATACAACCTTCCAGGACTGACCCAGAAACAGAAAATCTAAACAGACCAATTACCAGCAACGAAATTGAAGCGGTAATCAAAAAACTACCAAAGAACAAAACCCCCGGGCCAGATGGATTTACCTCAGAATTTTATCAGACATACAGAGAAGAAATAATACCCATTCTCCTTAAAGTTTTTCAAAACATAGAAGAGGAGGGAATACTCCCAAATTCATTCTATGAAGCCAACATCACCCTAATACCAAAACCAGGCAAAGACCCCACCAAAAAAGAAAACTACAGACCAATATCCCTGATGAACGTAGATGCAAAAATACTCAACAAAATATTAGCAAACCAAATTCAAAACTACATCAAAAGGATCATACACCATGACCAAATGGGATTCATCCCAGGGATGCAAGGATGGTACAACATTCGAAAATCCATCAACATCATCCACCACATCAACAAAAAGAAAGACAAAAACCACATGATCATCTCCATAGATACTGAAAAAGCATTCGATAAAATTCAATATCCATTCATGATAAAAACTCTCAACAAAATGGGCATGGAGGGCAAGTACCTCAACATAATAAAGGCCATATATGATAAACCCACAGCCAACATCATACTGAACAGCGAGAAGCTGAAAGCTTTTCCTCTGCGATCGGGAACAAGACAGGGATGCCCACTCTCCCTACTGTTATTCAACATAGTACTGGAGGTCCTAGCCATGGCAATTAGACAAAACAGAGAAATACAAGGAATCCAGATTGGTAAAGAAGAAGTTAAACTGTCACTATTTGCAGATGACATGATATTGTACATAAAAAATCCTAAAGACTCCACTCCTAGACTACTAGAACTAATATCGGAATAAGCAAAGTCGCAGGATACAAAATTAACACACAGAAATCTGTAGCTTTCCTACATACTAACAATGAACGAATAGAAAGAGAAATCAGGAAAACAATTCCATTCACAATAGCATCAAAAAGAATAAAATTCCTAGGAATAAACCTAACCAAGGAAGTGAAAGACCTATACCCTGAGAACTATAAGACACTCTTAAGAGAAATTAAAGAGGTCACTAACAAATGGAAACTCATCCCATGCTCCTGGCTAGGAAGAATTAATATTGTCAAAATGGCCATCCTGCCGAAAACAATATACAAATTCGATGCAATCCCTATCAAATTACCAACAGCATTCTTCAATGAACTGGAACAAATAGTTCAAAAATTCATATGGAAACACCAAAGACCCTGAATAGCGAAAGCAATCCTGAGAAGGAAGAATAAAGTGGGGGTGATCTTACTCCCCAACTTCAAGCTCTACTACAAAGCCACAGTAATCAAGACAATTTGGTACTGGCACAAGAACAGAGCCACAGACCAATGGAACAGAATAGAGACTCCAGACATTAACCCAAACATATATGGTCAACTAATATTCGATAAAGGAGCCATGGACATACAATGGGGAAATGACAGTCTTTTCAACAGATGGTGCTGGCAAAATTGGACAGCTACATGTAAGAGGATGAAACTGGATCACTATCTAACCCCATACACAAAAGTAAATTCGAAATGGATCAGAGACTTGAACATAAGTCATGAAACCATAAAACTCTTAGAAAAAAACATAGGCAAAAATCTCTTAGACATAAACATGAGTGGCCTCTTCTTGAACATATCTCCCCGGGCAAGGGAAACAAAAGCAAAAATGAACAAGTGGGACTACATCAAGCTGAAAAGCTTCTGTACAGCAAAGGACACCATCAATAGAACAAAAAGATCCTACAGTATGGGAGAATATATTCATAAATGACAGATCCAATAAAGGGTTGACATCCAAAATATATGAAGAGCTCACGCACCTCAGCAAACAAAAAGCAAATAATCCAATTTAAAAAATGGGTAGAGGAGCTGAATAGACAGTTCTCTAAAGAAGAAATTCAGGTGGCCAACAAACACATGAAAAGATGCTCCACATCGCTAGTCATCAGAGAAATGCAAATTAAAACCACAATGAGATACCACCTCACACCAGTAAGGATGGCTACCATCCAAAAGACAAACAACAACAAATGTTGGTGAGGTTGCGGAGAAAGGGGAACCCTCCTACATTGCTGGTGGGTATGCAGATTAGTTCAACTATTGTGGAAAGCAGTATGGAGGTTCCTCAGAATGCTCAAAATAGACTTACCATTTGACCCAGGAATTCCACTTCTAGGAATTTACCCTAAGAATGCAGCACTCCAGTTTGAAGAAGACAGATGCACCCCTATGTTTATCGCTGCACTATTTACAATAGCCAAGATATGGAAGCAACCTAAGTGTCCATCAGTGGATGAATGGATAAAGAAGATGTGGTACATATACACAATGGAATATTATTCAGGCATAAGAAGAAAACAGATCCTACCATTTGCAACAACATGGATGGAGCTAGAGGGTATTATGCTCAGTGAAATAAGCCAGGTGGAGAAAGACAAGTACCAAATGATTTCACTCATATGTGGAGTATAAGAACAAAGGAAAACTGAAGGAACAAAACAGCAGCAGAATCACAGAACCCAAGAATGGAATAATAGTTACCAAAGGGAAAGGGACAGGGGAGGATGGGTGGGAAGGGAGGGATAAGGGTGGGGAAAAAGAAAGGGGGCATTACCATTAGCATGTATAGTGTGGGGGGCATGGGGAGGGCTGTGCAGCACAGAGCAGACAAGTAGTGATTTTACTGCATCTTATTAAGCTGATGGACAGAGACTGAAGGGGTTTGTGGGGGTACTTGGTGAAGGGGGGAGCCTAGTAAACATAATGTCTTTCATGTAATTGTAGATTAATGATAGCAAAAAAAAAAAAATGTTAAGGAAAATTTAAAAAGTGACCAGGTGGAGTTTATTGATTAAAAGGAACTTAAAAGGCATTTTTTAAAAAGGCAAAGTTAAAGTGAGAAGATGATTATTAAAGTCAAATTATTCTTGGGAGGTAAGTTTAGCAAATAGTAAAGAATATATGGAGGGCTTCTGGTCTGCATAGCAAGCTTCTTCTCTGACTAAAGTAGTTGACAAGGGTGTTCATCTTAGCATAATTCATTAAGCTGTGTATTTGATTTGTGTTGTATCTCAAAACATCCCATATTATCTAAAATCTTAAAAATTTTTTTGTTGGAACTCTTTTCTGACTTCATCACTTAGTAATTTTAACTATTTCATCTAGTGTTCTGGGCTAAACAGTCATATTTTTCTCCAACATTCCATGCACACTAGAGACTTTTCATTAATGTTTCCCAAGATATTTTTCTTAAGTAATATACTTTTTCTTTTTAACAGGTTTAGGTTTACAGAAACGTTGAAAAGGGAGTATAGGTATATCATTTAATCTGTCTCCCAACCCCACCCCTGGTTTCCACTGTTATTAACATCTTAAACTAGTGTGGTACATTTGTCAAAACTGAAGAGATAATACACCATCGTTAACTATTAACCATAGTTGGCGGTAGAGTTTACTGTTTGGGTTGTACATTCTGTGGGTTTTGACACATGGAGAATGACATGTACCCACCATTACAGTATCAGAGAATATTTCCACTTCCCCCCAAATCCACTGTGCTCCATCTGTTCGTTTTCCCTGCCTCCCCACCCGAAAACCCTCGCAATCACTAATCTACTTAACTGTCTCCTTTGCCTTTTCCAGCATATCATAGAGCTGGGAGTCATATAATATGTAGCCGTTTCAGATTGGCTTCTTTCCCTTAGCAGTAAGTGTTTAAGGTTCCTTCATATCTTTTTATGATTTGTTAGCTCATTTCTTTTCATCACTTAATAATGCTCTACAGTATGGATGTACCATTTCATCAATTCATCTATCAAAGGACATCTTGATTGCTTACAGGTTTTGACAATTATGCATAAGGTTGCTGTAAACATTCATGTTCAGATTTCTCTGTAGATGTAGATTTTCAGTTCATTTGTCATTGTCTCCTTGGAGTTCTTCAAGTTTTTGCCTCATATATTCTGACACTCTGTTTTTAAGTTTATATACATTAAGAATTGTTATGCATTCTAGTTGTTAAGAATCCTTTTATTATTATTATGTAATGTCCCTCTTTATCACTGGTAATTTTCCTTGTTTGGAAGTTTTCTGTCTGAAATTAATATAGTATAGCTACTCCAACATTTCTTTAAGATCGGAAACAGGACAAGGATGCCCACTCTCCCCATTTTTATTCAACATAGTTCTGGAGGTCCTAGCCACGGCAATCAGACAACACAAAGACAGAAAAGGCATCCAGATTGGCAAGGAAGAAGTTAAACTGTCACTGTTTGCAGATAACATGATATGGTATGTAAAAAAACCCTAAAGATTCACCCCAAAACTACTAGAACTAATATCTGAATTCAGCAAAGTTGCAGGATATAAAATTAATACACAGAAATCTGTTGCATTCCTATATACTAATGATGAACTAGCAGAAAGAGAAATCAGGAAAACAATTCCATTCACAATTGCATCAAAAAGAATAAAATACCTAGGAATAAACCTAACCAAGGAGGTGAAAGACCTATACCTTGAAAACTACAAGACGCTCATGAGAGAAATTAAAGAGGACACCAATAAATGGAAATACATCCCATGCTTATGGATAGGAAGAATTAATATTGTTAAAATGGCCATCCTGTCTAAAGCAGTCTACAGATTCAATGCAATTTCTATCAAAATACCAATAGCATTCTACAACGAACTATAGAAAATAGTTCTAAAATTCATATGGAACCACAAAGATCCTGAATAGCCAAAGCAATACTGAGAAGGAAGAATAAAGCTGAGGCGCTTATGCTCCCTGACTTCAAGCTCTACTACAAAGCCACAGTAATCAAGACAATTTGGTACTGGTACAAGAACAGACCCATAGATCAATGGAATAGAATAGAAAGTCCAGATATAAACCCAAGCATATATGGTCAATTAATATACAATAAAGGAGCCATGGATATACAATGGGGAAATGACAGCCTCTTCAACAAATAGTGTTGGCAAAACTGGACCACTACATGTAAGAGAATGAAACTGGATTATTGTCTAACCCCATATGCAAAAGTAAACTCAAAGTGGATCAAAGACCTGAATGTAAGTCATGTAACCTTTAATAAAATTCTTAGAAGAAAACATAGGCAAATCTCTTGAATATAGACATGCGCAACTTTTTTCTGAACACATCTGCTTGGGCAAGGGAAACAAAAACAAAAATGAATAAATGGGACTACATCAAACTAAAAAGCTTACGTACAGCAAAGAACACCATCAGCAGAACAAAAAGGCATCCTACAGTATGGGAGAATATATTTGTACATGACATATCCCTCAAGCGATTAACATCCAAAATATATAAAGAACTCACATGCCTCAAAACCCAGAAAGCAAATACCCATTAAAAAATGGGTAGAGGATCTGAACAGACACTTCTCCAAAGAAAAATTTCAGATGGCCAACAGGCACATGAAAAGATGCTCCATATTGTTTCTTATCATGGAAATGCAAATTAAAACCACAATGAGATGTCACCTCACATCAGTTAGGATGGTCAACATTGAAAAAACAACAAAAAATGCTGATGAGGATATGGACAAAGGGGAACCCTCCTACACTGCTGGTGGGAAAGTAAATTAGTTCAACTATTATGGAATGCAGTATGGAGGCTCCTCAAAAACTAAAAATAGAAATACCGTTTGACCCTGGAATTCCACTCCTAGGAATTTACCTAAAGGAAACAAGATCTCAGATTCAAAAAGACATATGCATTCCTAGGTTTATCGCAACACTGTTTACAATAGCCAAAATATGGAAGCAACCTAAGTGTCCATCAGTAGATGAATGGATAGAGAATGTGTGGTACATATACACAATGAAATATTATTCATCCATAAGAAAACAAATCCTACCATTTGCAACAACATGGATGGAGCTAGAGGGTATTATGCTCAGTGAAATAAGCCAGGTGGAGAAAGACAAGTACCAAATGATTTCCCTCATTTGTGGAGTATAACAATGAAGCAAAACTGAAAGAACAAAACAGCAGCGGACTCACAGACTCTAAGAAGGTACTAGTGGTAACCAAGGGGGAGGGGGAGGGAGGGTGGGTGGAGAGGGAAGGAGAAGGGGATTGAGGACTATTATGATTGGTACACATGTTGTGTGTGCGGGGTCACAGGGAAGACAGTGGAGCACAGAGAAGACAAGTAGTGACTGTGGCATCTTACTACACTGATGGACAGTGAATTCAGTGTGATGTTGAGGGGACTTGATAATATGGGTGAATGCAGTAACCACAATGTTTTTCATGTGAAACCTTCATAAGACTGTATGTATATCAGTGATACCTTAATACACACATATATATAAGTATATATATATAAATACACAGTACATACATACCTAGACAGAATGTATACAACAGCTATTGATTATATATATGTACACACATACACACACAAACTGTATAGCAGCAACAGTTCTATGAAAAACACTAGAATTCAAGGTAGCACCAAAGCAGTGTTGAATGACCTCCCCTCCACCCAGGATCAGTGCCCTGACCATAATGCATCCAGACCCCTGGAACTGAGCATCGATCAGGGCACAAACAGAGATGGTCCAGGAGAAGCACTGTAAATGGTATAAGAGCAGGAAAGTGAACTGCTAACAGAGTATGAAAATACCCCATATGTTTTTACCCTCTTCTTCATTCTTATGTATCCCAAACCTCAGGCTTTTCATGATGGCAGTAGCAGTTTGACAGCACCTACTGGCCAAGACCCCTCTTTTCTCCTGCTACTTAGACTTACAGACGCAGCCACATTTACAGAAGTACATGGTCGAGCAGGGTAACAAGAGGCACAAATTTCTGGCTGGAGGAGAGAAAAGAAAAGCCTGTGGAAGCCATTAAGTATTGAGCAGATGGTGAAAAGGGAGAAACTTTGAAAAGGAACTTCTGAATCTACTTGGAAGCTCCTGGACTCAACCAGCCACAAGCCTTCTTGTGTGCCTGGACCTGATGCTAATTAACATACCAGAGACACTGAGAGCTAACCTAATAAATTAAACATTGCCCAGACAAGAGATTGACCACTGGTTGATGCACATGCAAAAAATTCTGAGTAACACTACTCAGGTTCTAAAAACTGAACCAACATTGGAGTCAGAGCCCACAGAAAGCCTGAAACTAGCCAGAGTGATTGCCTGCTAAAGCCAAAAGTAACAATATACCCTAAAAATCTAAACAAAGAGTCTTACATCAAAATATTATTCAGAATGTCCAGAATATAATACAAAGGTATTCAGTATATAAATAACCATGAAAATTTCAGCTTTCAAGGAAAGAAGGCAATCAACAGGATCTGAATTGACATAGATGTTAGAATTATCTCACAAATATTTTAAAGTAACTGTTATAAAAATACTCAAAATACCAAATGAAGAAATAAATGAAGTCACTAAACAGGACTTAGAAATCAACTTTTCCTCATCTGAATTGCTTTCTGTCTAAATTGATTATTACTTTTATCAGGGGCAAAAATTTTTTTCCACTCCTAAATTATGATACCTCCATTTTTCCCAATTGGTACAAAATCACTTTTTTTTCCCCACTTGTAAATCATATTAAAGCCTCAAATACAAGTCTTTTTAAAATTTCAACTTCATATTCTATATATATGTATATGTATATGTACATATAAATACACACACATATTTTTATAGTGTATCTAATGTGAGATAATTCCATTTGAATGCTCTGCTAAGTTTTTCCATGGACTTATTGACTATTTTTATTTGTAAATCTCCATTACTTACTTTTTAATTTTTTCTCTCCTATGGGCTTCAATGATAGGTTTTTCTCATACTTAATAATGATAGTTTGCATCTGCATCTGTGTAACAGTTTGCAGTTTGTAAAGCTCTTCAGTAAAGTTTATTTTTATTCTCAATCATAAATTTAATCTGATACCAGTCTCTTACATCTTTCCCTAACAGTTTCTTCTTCTTATTTATTAAAATAGGTATTTAACTCTGCATATTTTTATACAAATTATAAGCCAATTTATGGCTGTCCATCTCTCCTCCTTGAAAAATCTCTACTTTTTAACCATTCTCCCCATGTAGGAACTAGTTCTGATCATCACCACTGCTTACCACCCAATGCCCACACTCTGCCTGCAGCCCAGCTTCTTACCTTGCTTTGCAAGCGATTCAGTAGGTACAAAGTCTTTTTCCACATTACGGGTATGCATTTTGCTGCCAGTCTTTCTGAGGGAGCTAAATTATAGTCTGAGTTTAGACTAATAATTAACAGGATGAGTTTAGAGCTTCCTCAATAACTGGAACTATATTTTCATTTAAATCTGGCTAGAAGTGAAAGAGCAACACAAAAAACGTGTTTCTAGTCCCTTAATTTACCACGACAAATAACCATGCGTGTTAAGAATGTCTTAGTAGATATTGAAGCTAATTCACGTACATTGGTTGCAAGGCAAATTGATACTTGTTAATTTAAAGAAAGAAAATGAGAATTTACTGGAAAGAGGTGTTCTCAGAGGAACTGAATGTTAGGCAAGTAAAAAACAGCAATCCTAATCTCAAATTAAAATCCATTCCCAAGGGCTCACTTGCCTTAAAAAAAAAAATTCTGTTTTCAAGAGGTACATACATTGACCTTACTTAAGGATTTCTTACATCTCAGAATACTTGAGTAGTCTTTTTTTTATCATTGTTTTACCTCTTGGTACAATAAGAGAATTTTTGGCTTGAATGTTGTAATAATATATGTATAATATGTTAATACACAATATATGTGTATTGTGTATGAAATCTTGCTCTGAGAAATACATTATCCCTTGGTAGACATGTAGATGGGTACATATTGCCTTAATCTAGTATAGTTTCCCCTTCCACTCACCTACCCTAACTCCTACCACCACGGTAGTTATCACCAGTCACTTCTCAGTGTCTATGAGTCTACTGCTATTTTGTTCATTTTGTTTTCTTTAGTCTTTATATTCCACAAATAAGTGAATCATATGGCATTTGTCTTTCTCCACCTGGGTTATTTCACTGAGCATAATACCCTCTAGGTCCATCCATGTTATTGCAAATGGCAGGATTTTTTTATGACTGAATAATATTCCATTGTGTATATGGAATATACACATCTTCTTTATACATTCATCTATTGATGGACACTTTGGTTGCTTCTGTATCTTGGCTATTGTAAAAATGCAGCAGTAAATACAGGGGTGCATATATCTTTTTCAAATCAGGGATCTTACTTTCTTCAGGTAAATTCCTAAAAGTGGGTCAAATGGTATTTCTACTTTTAGTTTTTTGAGGAACCTCCATACTGCTTTCCACAGTGGCAGCTCCAATTTAATTCCTACCAATTTAATTACTGTTCATTCTTTTTTATTCTAGCAGGCAGACACCCTGTTTAGATGGATTTAGCGTGAATATTCTGGCCTACTCTTGTGATCTGTGGTTGCAGGGACACTCTAATTTTCAGAGTGCTTGCAGTGTTATTTTGGTCTTCTGGGTTTATCTGGTGCCATAGGGCTCTCATAGGCTCTGCTGGTGCTGCATGAGGGAGTCAGAAGGAGCTTCCCCAAGTTGCTCAGCTTGGCACATGTGAGTGGAGGAAGGGAGTTTCCAGCCCACATAGATGAAGGAAGCTTCGTGGATAGTGTGCCTGTTATGGTGGGCTCACCCCTGTTGGTGTTCCAGGCCATGTGGTGTCTCTGAGTGGGAGAGGGGAGTTTGAGATCTGGAGGTATGAGTACTTTCCTTAGCTGCCTATTATCAGCCAGGCTCCCAATAGATCCCCTGTGCTGGTGCTGCTGGATGAACCTGGTGGTGTCAGTGGGAACCCATCAGTCAGGGTCAGGAAGGAGTCTTCTTGCATCTCCTTTCATTATTAGGTGGGGGGTCAGGAAATATCAAGTCACAGCAACCTTCTTCTTTTGGATATGATGGGAAGCAGACTCAAGATGCCCTGTCATTGTGTTAGTTCTCCAATTCTGGAATTCCAAACCAGTTCACCTTCATTGTACCATCTTTAAAACTCCACTGATTGCTCCTTGTGTTATTTTCAAATGAGGATCACGGAGACATGAGTCTACTCCAGCTTGTCCTACCAGAGGTCATCGTTCCATCCACATTTTTCATCCAACTTCCTGTAAGGCTAAATCTAATCCAAGTTCACTTCTTTTTTCCTGGTTTCTTTCCCATTATTACTACTTTGCATCTTCCTGTTTCTTGTTCTCCACCTATTCTTTGGTTATCTCTGCTCTTGAGGTCCCAGTGTTCTCTCTGGTTATCACATTGCATTCTGAGAGACACTGGAAGTCTAATTGTAGTTCTGACTAGAATTATTTTTTATTTATTAGGGTATCATTGATATACAATCTTATGCTCAGATTTCACATGAGCAACATTGTGGTTACTACATTCCCCCTATTATCAAGTCCCTACCACATACCTCATTACAGTCACTGTCAGTCAGCATAGTAAGATACTATAAAGTCACTGTTAGTCTTCTCTGTGCTATACTGCCTTCCCTGTACCCCCACTATGTTATGTGCTAATCATAATGCCCCTTAATCCTTTTATCCCTCCCTTCCCACCCACCCTCTCCAGTCCCTTTCCCTTTGGTAACTGTTAGTCCATTCTTGGCTTCTGTGAGTCTGCTGCTGTTTTGTTCCTTCAGTTTTTGTTTTGTTGTTATACTCCACAGATGAATGAAATCATTTGGTACTTGTCTTTCTCCGCCTGGCTTATTTCACTGAGCATAATACCCTCTAGCTCCATCCATGTTGTTGCAAATAGGATTCATTTTCTTCTTATGACTGAATAACATTCCATTGTGTATATGTACCACATCTTCTTTATCCATTCATCTACTGATGGACACTTAGGTTGCTTCCATTTCTTGGCTACTGTAAATAGATTCTGTGGGTTTGCCCTATATGGCCTTTATTATGTTGAGGTACTTGCCCATTTTGTTAGGAGTTTTTATAATGAGTAGGCATTGAATTTTGTCAAATGCTTTTTCAGCATCTATGGAGATAATCATGTGGTTTTTGTCCTTTTTATTGATGTAGTGGATGATGATGGATTTTCAAATGTTGTACCATCCTTGCATGCCTGGAACAAATCCCACTTGATTGTGATGTATAATCTTCTTGATGTATTTTTGAATTTGGTTTGCTAATATTTTGTTGAGTATTTTTGTATCTGTGTTCATCAGGGATATTGGTCTGTAGTTTTCTTTTTTTGTGGTGTCTTTGCCTCATTTTAGAATTAGAGTGATGCTGGCTTCATAGAATGAGTTTGGAAGTATTCCCTCCTCTTCTATTTTTTTTTTTGGAAAACTTTAAGGAGGGTGGGTATTATGTCTTCCCTAAATGTCTGATAGAATTCAGTGGTGAATCCATCTGGCCCAGGAGTTTTGTCCTTGGGTAGTGTTTTGATTACCAGTTCAATTACGTTGCTGGTAATTGGTCTGTTCAGATTTTCTGTTTCTTACTGGGTCAGTCTTGGAAGGTTGTATTTTTCTTGGAAGTTGTCCATTTCTTCTAGGTTATGCAGTTTATTAGCCTATAATTTTTTATAGTATTCTCTCATAATTCTTTATATTTCTGTGGTGTCCATAGTGACTTTTCCTTTCTCATTTCTGGTTCATGTTTATGTGTTTAGATTCTCTTTTTTTCTTGATAAGTCTGGCTAGGGGTTTATCTATTTTATTTTCTCAAAGAACCAGCTCTTGGTTTCATTGATTTTTTTCTATTGTTTCATTCTTCTCAATTTTATTTATTTCTTCTCTGATCTTTATCATGTCCCTCCTTCTACTGACTTTGGACCTCATTTGTTCTTCTTTTTCCAGTTTCAATAATTGTGAATTTAGACTGTTCAGTTGGGATTGTTATTCCTTCTTTAAATAGGCCTCAATTGCCTTTGCTGTGTCCCAAAGAAGTTGGGTCATTGAGCTGTTGTTTTCATTTGTTCCCATATATTGCTTGATCTCTGTTTTAATTTGGCCATTGATTCATTGATTATTTAGGAGCATGTTGTTAAGCATCCATGTGTTTGTAAGCCTTTTTTATTTGTACAATTTATTTCTAGTTTCATACCTTTGTGATCTAAGTTGGTTGCTACAATTTCAATCTTTTGAATGTGCTGAGGCTCTTTTTGTGGCCTTGTATGTGATCTATTCTGAAAAATGTTCCATGTGCACTTGAGAAGAATGTGTGTCCTGCTGCTTTTGGGTGGATTGTTCTGTAGATGTTAGGTCCATCTGTTCAGTGCCTCTGTGTTCTTATTTTCTGTCTGGTTGATCAGTCCTTTGGAGTGAGTGGTGTGTTAAAGTCTCCTAAAATGAATGCATTGCTTTCTAATCCCCCCTTTAATTCTGTTAGTATTTGTTGTACATATTTGGGTGCTCGTATCTTGGGTGCATAGATATTTATAATGGTTATATCTTCCTGTTGAACTGAGCCCTTTATCATTATGTAATATCCTTCTTTGTCTCTTGTTACTTTTTGTTTTGGAGTCTGTTTTATCTGATACAAGTATTGCAACTTCTGCTTTTTTCTCCCTATTGTTTGCATGAAATATCTTTTTCCATCCCTTCACTTTTAGTCTGTATATGTCTTTGGGTTTGAAGTGAGTTTCCTGTAGGCAGCAGATAGATGGGTCTTGCTTTTTTATCCATTCTGTAACTCTATGTCTTTTGATTGGCGCATTCAGTCCATTTACATTTAGGGTGATTATCAATAGATATGTACTTATTGCCATTGCAGGCTTTAGATTCGTGGTTACCAAAGGTTCAAGGGCAGCTTCTTTATGATCTAGCTATCTGAACTCACTTATTATGCTATTATAAACACAATCTGAAGATTCTTTTCTTTCTCCTCCCTTCTTTTTCTTTCTCCTCCTCTCTTTATATTTTGGATATCTTATTCTGTACTCTTTGTGTATACCTTGACCGACTTGTGGGTAGCTGATTTAATTTAGCATTTGGTTAGTATATAATTGGTCTACTTCCTTTGCTGTGGTTTTATTTTCTGTGGTGACAGCTATGTAGCCTTAGATGCACTTCCATCTAGAATGGTCCTTTCAAAATACACTGTAGAGATGGTTTGTGCAAGGTAAATTCCCTCCACTTTGCTTATTTGGGAATTGTTTAATCACTCCTTGGAATTTAAATGATAATCTTGCTGGATAGAGTATTCTTGGTTCTTTGCCCTTCTGTTTCATTGCATTGAATATATCATGCCACTCCCTTTTGGCCCGTTAGGTTTCTGCTGAGAAGTCTGATGATAGCCTGATGGGTTTTCCTTTTTCCTCTCTCTGGCTGCTTTTAATACTCTGTCATTGTCCTTGATCTTTGCCATTTTAGTTATTATGTGTCTTGGTGTTGTCTTCCTTGGGTCCCTTATGTTCGGAGATATATGGACTTCCGTGGACTAAGAGACTATTTCCTTCCCCAGATTGGGGAAGCTTTCAGCAATTATTTCTTCAAAGACACTTTCTATCCCTTTTTCTCTCTTCTTCTTCTGGTACCCCTATAATGTGAATATTGTTCCATTTGGATTGGTCACACAGTTTTCTTAATGTTCTTTCATTCCTAGAGATCTTTTTATCTCTCTGCCTCAACTTCTCTGTATTCCTATATTCTGACTTCTATTCCATTAACTGTCTCCTCCACCTCATCTAATCTGCTTTTAAATATCTCCATTGTTTGTTTGATGTCAGTTACCTCCCTCCTGAATTCTTCCCTTAGCTCTTGCATATTTTTCTGTAGCTCCATCAGCATGGTTATGACTTTTATTTGGAGTTCTTTTTCAGAAAGATTGATTATTTCAGTCTCACCGTGCTGTCTTTCTGGTGTTTGAGGTATTTTTGATTGAACAAGGTTCTTCTGCCTTCTCATAGTCCTGGAGCAATGGGAGTGGTCACAGGCAAGTGGCATGGGTGTCAGCTATGACAACAAAGTCCCTTCCTGCTTTCCAGTCGCAGTGCTTGTCTGTGCCGGTTAACCGTGCACAGGAAGCAGCCTCTGCATTGATCCCCTAAGCTGCTGTGGGCAGGGTGGCCCTGAGGATGGCTTAGCATGGTGGCAGGGGTTTTAGGCAAGTCGTGCATGTGTCTGTGGTGAGGACAAAGCCCTTTTGTGCTTCCTGTTCGCCATGCCTGTCTCCACTGTCTGTGCCAGTTAACTGTGCACTGGGAGCGGCCTCTGGGTTAACCCCTATACTGCCATGTGTTTTCAGCCCCTCTAATCTCCAGAGCACACCATGCAGTGTGGGTCTGTGCTCCCAGGGTAGATTCCTAGGACTGGATATTTAGCAGTCCTGTGCTTCCACTCCCTCCCTGCTCTGATTCTCTTCCTCCCACCAGTGAGCTGGAGTGGGAGGAGTGCTTGGGTCCCGCCTGGTTGCAGCTTTTTTACTTTACCCTTTTCTGTGAGATGTTCACTTCTCCCAGATGTAGACTGGCTGGTGTACTCTTACTTCTGGTCACTCTTTTAGGAATAGTTGTACTTGCTGTATTTTCAAAGTGTATGTGGTTTTGGGAGGAGATTTCCACCACACTTCTCATGCCACCATCTTTTTTCCTTTCTGACTAGAATATTAAAAGCACCCAACTTGCAAAGTGAGACATCCTGCTTGGGGTACCCACAGAAAAGATTTAAATGCCAGCACCTACTTTCTTTCACACATTGCAAGTAATAGCTGTACATACATTATACATTCATTTCCATAGCACAAAGAACAAAGTCTATTTTCAGTTTATTTTTTTCATATTCAGAACATTAGTATAATTAATGTGTTTGAATATCACTTGCATCATTGCTGTGCCATAGAGTAGATACTCCTTATCTCAAATATTTCCAGTTTATTTTCTGGAGAGTTTGTGTCATGGCTGTACTTTTTGTGACTCAAAGTCAAGAAACTCAGACAACCATTAAATATATTCCATGATTCAGAAAGACTATATGTTTTAAAGCACAATCAACACAAACTATTAAGAGTAAATATGATATTTGAGCACAAGAGCAAAATGTATTCAAACAGATTAATTCATTTAATAGACATTAAGTTCCTGCCATCTGTCAGGGACTGCATGAAGTACTGAGACATAGTGAAGGAAAAGTCACTGTGGCCTCTCCCCGCATGTAGTTACATTCTCATTGGGAAATGAGAAAATCGAGTAAATCATAGCAACACAGTGTACTAAGCTTTAGGTTGGGGGAATAATGACTATGAGAACACAAGATAGGGAATTATTTAAAAAATGTTTAAATAAAAATAAATAATTCTAGGCCAGGTGAAAAAAAACAAAACAAAACCAACTACTGAAAATGACTAACTTTCCAGTTTTTACCTTTAAAAACCCTAAACTTTGTCAGCAATTTGGAGCATAATTTGGGCCGCTACCTAAATCAGTGTCCCCCTCATTGCAATCCCAAAGACCCCAAATAAGCACAACTAATTGTTTAAAAAAAACATGGGGAGCTATGACCTAATAGAAAGATCATTCATGTAAAGTGATGATTAAATTAAGACTAAGGATGAGCTCGCCCAGTTGGCTGTCTATGGTCGCGTAAAAACTGATTTGCTCCAGAGCTGATATGCTCCTTCAGAGCCTTCATCCTCTCCACTGTGATTTGGGTCTTTGGAACTGCAGCTGCTGACATGGCTGTAGTTGTAATTTCCCACGGGTGGCTGTGCCCTGAGTGCTTCTAGAGCTGCTAAAACTGCTATGCAGTAGTCCCACCTAATCTGTGGGGATGTATTGTGAGACACCTAGTGGATGCCTGAAACCGGATAGTACTGAACCCCATATATACTGTTTTTTTTCCTATGTATAATACCTATGATAAAGTTTAATTTATAAACTAGTCACAATAAGAGATTAACTTCAGTAATAAAATAATTATAACAATATACTGTAAAAAAGTTATATGAATATGCTCTTGTTCTCACACACAAAATAGTTTATTGACTGTGCTCACCCTTATTCATGATGATGTGAGGTGATAAAATGGATGAAACGATGAACTGAGATGAACAACGCAGGCATTGTGCTGTAGAGTTAGGCTACTGTTGACATTTTTGCTGGTATGTCAGGAAGATTGTCTGCATGCCTCAGTTGACCACAGATAACTGAAACTGTGGAAAGAAAACCCACAGATAAGGGGACAACTGTATTATTTCCAATGGACATGAACACCATGGAGTTTCTGTACAAGCTCTGGCTTGACAAGTTGCACTTTCTGGGACCCTTCTACAAGCTGGGATACTATCCACTAGCAGGAAACTTACTTGGTATATTTCTTTTATTCATTTATTGTGTCTATGTCAAATCTAAGCAGAGAGAGGGAAGGATTTTGAAGAGAAAGGCAAAAAAAGATGGAAAGGAAAGCAGAGACATAATTTTAGTGTATGACCTTGGTTACCATTAGTAGTTTGGGTTTACTGAGAGCAAATGAGGAGTCATTGAAGGATTTTATACAAGGGAGTGACCTGACCATATTTTAGATTGGAATGATCACTTTGGTTGCAACATTATGAATGAATCAGAATGCATTTAAAGTGGAAAAATGGGTAAGTCTCAAATTATGTAGAGTTTTTTCCCTTTGTTATAAACCATGTACTTTTGCAGGTTTGTTCTTGTGAAGAAATGTTTCTGACATATGCTTTGAATGATGAATTCAACTGATAGTGGTTTCCACTGAAGCATTGGAAATTAATCTGATAGAAACCCATTTAAACAGCTCACTGATTTTCTTCTGGGAGCAGCAAGAAAATGGCAGTGAACTTAACGTCTCTTACAAGTTCCCATGCCGGTAGCAGAACTATTGCTATTATGTTTACTTTTCTTTAGAGTTATAAAGGAAAAACAACAATTTATTGCACATTTACTATGAGCAATATACTGGCAACAGACTTTCATCTGTTACCTCATTTGATCTTACAACTAGCCAGTGAAACTGGTATTCTTATGCTCACCTTTCATATTAAGAAACTCTGAGCAGCTTGCTAATTTATCCAGGTCATAGTTGGCAAGAAATGAAATCCACACTTTAAATATAAGGCTTGGAAGCTAGTTTGTAAAAGCCCTAGGCCAATTAGGGTCACAGTGCTACCAAAACCAAGCCTGTGCCACTTGCTGCACAACACGCCAGTAAGTGAAGAGACAAGGTGTTGGGGCCAAGAAAAGCATCTTTATGCAGAAAGCCAGGAGACCAAGATGGCTTACTAATACAAAGATCTATTTCAGTTTAGGCTTTATTTAAATCAGGAAAGCAGAACAGGGGATGGTTGTGATTAGGAAGTAATGGTCAACCACAGACATCTGGACATAAGCAGGGGTCTGAGGAGGCTTGTGAAACTCTTTGTCCTTGGTTCGTTGACTCCAGTTCTCTTGTTGATGCAGGTCTGGCCATGATGTTCCTACGAGGCTTCAACGATCCAGTTGTTTCTGTACATACACTTCCGTGTCTCCTTGTCAGGTGGTGAGCTTCAGGTAAGGAGCTGATTGCACCAGTGTTAAGCTGTGAACAAAATACTTTTTGATGATTAACAAGCCTGTGTGCAGGGCTGCAGGGCTTAGTAGAAGTCTTTTGACCCAAAGATTAAGACATTAAAGGAGACAGATACCATATGAATGCAGAGATGCTCGCTTTTTTTCTCTGTTAGAACAGTTTGACTGAAATCTTATTTGTGAGTCAGTCACACACAGTTTATCAATATGAAATCTTGGGTTTAGTTTTTTTGCCCATTTTTTTGTTTTTATTTTTTGCTTTTCAGAGTTCTGTAGAAATTTAGCTTCTTTGTGGGAAAGTTAACAGAAATGAAGAAAATAGGGCAGAGTCTCACAGTCATAAAGGCATAGCCACAGTTTTGAACACACCCTGTATTTGACATTGTGCTAGTTTCTTATGATAGAGACAGGAACTAGAAATAGTCCCCAACTCTTAGGAAACCTGAGATAAAATGGATTGCAAGGCAAAAAGCATTATTAGGATTAAATAAAGTTATTACTCACTGAAAAAAAGCTTTAAATCATAAAACAAAATTATTTAATAATATATATGTAAAATATATACAGTAAAATTTGGCAATTTATAGAAGATTTAGTGACAGTACATCAATTAAGTAGAAATGGAAGTACAGAATATAAAGAAAGGATGCACTGTAAATTGTTATTTCATTCCTTTGAGGACTCATCAGTAGAGTGCTACATTTAAAACATTTTTTTCTAAAACTCAGTCATCTATTGAATAAAATTCAGTTGTTCTGTGATTGGGTGTTGAATACGTAAAGAGTTTGAGTAATTAACTCTTTGTGATTAATCTGATATTAAAGGCAAGATTTTTAATACAATAAAGAGTAAAATAAAGAATAGTATTTGTTTATAGGTATAGAACTTACTTAGCACACTTTAAAATATAAGCACTGAGAAAGCATAAAAAGTATTTTTCAGTATTTCTAATGTTTTAAAAGAATACAAAATAAATATTAGTTTTAGTGCTTTTTAAATTTCCCTATATATTTATAACTGATAATAAGAGAATTTTGAATATGTTAACATAATTTTTTAAAGGTCTCAGACCAATTGTAACTTCTCTCATTAGTTTTTGAAATCATTTTGGATGGTGTCAGCCAACATGGTCATTTTTAGGCAAAGAAAGGATGTCTACAGAAAAGATGAGTTCACTGATACTGATTATACTCAGGGTTTTAAATACAAATATCAACTCATACAGTTTAAAACATATAATTTAGAATCAGGTTCTTCCATATCCTTGTGTTATATTCCTCAGGGATGGCTTTGTAAAATAAAAGTGAAATGTTATGGTCCCCCACAGTGGTAATTACCCAGAAAGACCTGGAAGTAACTTGGCATCTGTAGACGTTACTCGGTTTGCTGCAAATCCATTTCCTGTCTGTGTAGACCCTGGCGCTACTGACTCCATTATCATTCAGGTAAGCGCATTCCCCACCTCCTTTGATGACAAACCTAAAACCAAACACCGAGTATTAAATATCCATCGATTGAACCCCTGCACTCATTCCTCCACTAACATCTTCAGCACGTCCACTCCAGGTGTTTAATGTGAATAAGAGAACAGTAAAAATAAAAACATGTCTCTTATATGGCTTCACAATAATATACACCATTCCTGTATTCAGTTCCTTCTACATCTCAAGGCCCTGCTTGCATATCACAGATCTCTTCATTCAGCCATACCGAACGCAGTGTGTATTATTGATTAGGTATTTAATCAGTGCTTGCTGCTGTCCTCAAACAAACTGCTGCCATTGGCAGCCTTCAGTGAAGATTATTTTCAGTCTTCTTCTGAACTGTTACATAAATGTGTGGAAATAAAAATATTTTCTTGCTGGTAAATTCCTAAAGGGCTTAGCTTTGATTGGTGGAAGTGACTGGGCCCCCTACATTTTATCTGCTCCATTGTAACGTTTAATCCAAAATACTCCATGGAAATGTTCACAATCCAAGAAACGGTTACTAAATTCTTTCTGGTGATACAACTTCAGGAGAGATTCCCCACTGGTTCCCAGAAGATATTTTTATGAATGGATGCAAGCAGCTGGAAGAGTGGGCTCAAGAGTTTTGTGGGTATCAGTTCATCAGTGGCTTTCTAGGATTTTAGAACCCTTGCTGTGCATCAGCTGTTCTCTCTACATTCTAAATTTCAGCAGAGAAAAGTTTAAATCATTGGGTGAAACTATAAAAATTATGTCATCAATCATGTTAAAGATTTCAACTGAAATCACAATAAGTAGTTTTTCCAAAGGCACAGCTAATAAATGAAAAGCATAAATAGGATTTATATGTCTTATGCCCTAGTGCAGTAAGCAGTCCATGATACTAAATTTACTGTCTCATAAGCACAATTCACATTCATAACCACATATAAACAGGAGAAGGAAAAGAAGCCTCAAAACCTACGAGACATTGTATTCAGGGTTGTGTGTCCATTTCCAAATGTGATGTGATGACTCTCTTCTGAGGCCTATCCAGTGGTCAGAAGGGCCTTTGTATCTTTTCAGGAAATTCTGTTATGAGGCACAGAAATCAAAAACATGTATCTTTCTCTCATAATACTCTTGAGTCTCTCCTCTCTACAGCCTTCTGTTTGGGGATCATAGCATGATATAATTGGGAAGTTTAGTATAGTCATTGGAGTTACACTAGGCCCTAATTCTTAGCTAAAGTCATTCAGTGTCTCTGTGATCTTAAATTACTTTATTGAAAGTCATGTTCCATTCCCAGTTTGACTGGGAAAATCCTAGTTATGCCTTTTGTTCTAGCATCATATTAATATCGTCACTTTAATTCCCTAAAATGTCCCCATTTGGATGATAAATTATATGATTACCATACTTTTTAGTACAATGGGAACAATACATCTAATCTTGCAGGTTAACTATGGGGATTACCTGAGAGAATGTATCTAAAATGCCTCTCAGGGTTGCAGACAAAGAAAACAAGTAAGTGTTAGGCACTAGTGTGCATCCCATGGCCCTCAGTCTGCCTGACATGGGATCCTTCCTTACCTTTCAGTTTAAATCCTGTGCAGCCTATCCCTTTAAGGGAGCTAAGTATTCAACAGAGAACATGATACAAAAATATTGCTTACCAGTTCCTCTACAGTTTCAAACTGAACAAGATAAGCTTCTAAAGAGGCACAAAAGGTCTGGCTGAATGTCCAATTTCCTGTTTCTTCAGAAAAATAAAAACACTTATTTCCAAATCCAATCCATGTTTGGGGGCAGGTAGCATACACAGGGTACTTTGAGACCAGCTGACTTTCTCCCTAAAAGTTGGACAATCACAAATAATTATAATAAATAAATTTTTTCTACCTACTTTTCCATTTACCATCCAAGGTCAGTTTTGAAGTATATACTTTTGATTATTGCTTTCTGAATTCATCACTGCATCTTACCCTGAGCACAGTGTCATCAGTCCAGTGGTCTTCAAGTGGGGCGGTTGTATATCTGACTTTCCAAGCAGTACATGGGCACTAATGGTTTTAAGGAAACCAACTTCTACAGCATCAACTTCTGTAGCTCTGCAATACTCTTTCCTATTATCACAGAGACTCTTCTTTCCCACTTCTTCCTTAATAGTAGCTTTTCCTCATGATAAAAAAAAGGCCACTCCTTCCCTGTCCTACGTGTTACTATGGTGCACTTCTCAGGGTGTACAGAACTGTCCAGTGGACAAAACATAACATCATTCAAAAATTGATTTTAGTACCAAAATAAAATTTAGGGCTTCCAACAGTTTTCCACTTTATATGTACTTCTGGTAAATATGTACAAAAAATATTTTGGCCCTTGGGAATATTCTGAAACCAAGATTTCAGAGTGTAGGCTATGGGAAGAATAGTCATGTCCCATAACCTCATGTTTTCCTCCTTTAACATCTAAGAAAGAAGCCACTGCTTCTTGGAGGGTCTAGTGAAAGCAATGAGATTTGGTAAGAAATATTCAATACCAAAGATGACTTCTATTTCCTCTTATATTCAAAGGTAGGCAATTCTTTACACATATGCTCAATCTGCATCCCTAGGGTGAGTCACTGGGTAAGGGAGTGAGAATAGCTAGCTGTCAAGGTTAGTATCACTGCTTTTAATATAACTGAACTGTTTTAGGAGATCACCTAATATATTTTAGATTATGTTGAATAAAATCCATTGGTAAATTACATGATGTCTTTTAGACTTCACTGAAGTAGTTAAAACTAATTTTATCAAATACCATGAAATATTTACTCCCAATTATGGTCAATTTTCATCTTATGTCCTCATGTAAGATATTTAACATGTTCTTCTTGTTAGTACTGAAAATAAAATTTGATGCTGTTAGACCAATTAAGATTTTTGAGGGAGGAGGGAGATTATTAGATTAGACTACTTTCTCCCATTATATTCATAGGAAAAATTTCATCTTGATTTCTAGCTTTATTAATTGATTTATTTCTGAGATTTATAAGTGTTTCTAATATAATTACTTCAAAAGGCAAATATTAAACACACTATGTGCAGGCATTTACTAAAAACTTAACATGCTTTTTGTCATAATCCCCAAACTAATAACTCATAAGATTAGCTATATATGACAGACACTGCATTATGGCAAACTACTGAGAACAGCATATAGATCAATTCACATACATTAATAAATATATAAATTTGCTTTTGATAATTACCAAATCTTTAATATATGAGTTATTTTTAAATATTACTAAAAATTATAAATCTAACTTAATTCAGAATGTTATTTTAAGAGTCTTATTGTCATATAACTTTTAAAAATTAGTAATTTTTTAAAGTCATATTGTGACAGAAAAAATAAAGAAAATATTAACAAAAGATAAGTGACTTCTAAGTATACAAAGATATTACATAGTATACTGTGATAAAATTCTAGAGTAGAAACAATATATTTCTCTTTTCTTAACATAGATGCCTCTCTTTTCTTAACATAGATAAAAGCGGGTTCAAATCACAGCATTATTCAGATTCCAATAGATATATTTAAAAGAACAAGAAACAGGTTAATAATAAAATGCCAAAAATGTACCTGGAAATTGCAGATTTAAAAGTGTGCTGGAAATTACATCATTTGCAACTAGTTAAATCTCTGATGAAAAATATTAGATGATAACTAAAAAATTTACCAGGATATATTTTGTTTTCAAAAATGTTTACATCACATTTAAGAGTTGTAGTAACAGAAAGCTTTTACACTAATACAATCAGAATATACGTAGTAGTTACTTACTAATATTGGTAAGTCATTTCTTCCTAACAGACCTAATTAAGTACGCCAAGTAATGCTGAGGACCTATTGCCTACATGTACAAAGGAATTTATTTTGAGTATATAGTTCTCCTGTACTTTTGTGCATTCCGCATCTATGTAGGTAGAGGATAAAAACTCAGAGATCTCACCTGAATATTTCTTTGATAAAATGGCAATTCTGATGTGACATGTCAGGAAATAGCTCCATAGATGGAATTCCTTTACCCACAGCTTTCTACTCTCAAGGATGGGAACCACTTTTTTGCCATGGTTCAGGAGAAAATCCTTAGAGTTAACTTTGACTTTTCTCTTTCTAAAACTTCATATCCAGTCTGATACAAAATACTGTTGACTCAACTTCCAAAATACCCATATGTGACTACCCTTCCCCACCTCCACTATTAATACCAGGCCCAAGCCATCTTCATCTCTTGCCTAGATTTCTGTAAGACTGCCCTCATAGGTCTCCCTGATTCTACTCTTTTCTTCATACAATCTTTTCTCAATATAACAGTTAAACTACAGTGGAAGTCAGGTTATGACATTCCTGTCCTACAATGTCCCTCTTCCCAGTCTTCCCAATTCACTCAAAGTAAAAAACAAAATCTTGAAATGACTTACAAGGTTATTACCTCTGACCCCCATCATTTACTCTTCTTTATTCTTTCTTAGCTTTGGTCAAAGCAGCCTCCTCGCATGGTCTCTCCGCTGGGAGTGCTTTCTCCAGCTAGCCACAAGGCTCCTTCATCTCCTTCCAAAGTTTGCTGCAAGATCATCTTCTCAAGGAGACTTGCCTTGACCACTCTCAGTAAACTGCAGCCACTTCCACCCCACCTCTATTTATTGTAGTATTCGTGTCTTCCTGCTAGAACGTAAGTTCCCTGGGAGCAGGGAATTTTGTGTGTTTTGTTCACTGATATACCTCAAGAACTCCACACAGTGCCTGGCATGTAATGAAGCTCAGTAATTATTTACTGACAATATAAATGTATGGAGAACATTGTGAAGTTTGGAGACTAAGCAACTACCTGCCAAAGGAATAGGAAGTGTAGACACAACAGCTAGGCATGCAGCAGTAACAAACCAGAAACAAAAAGTTCTCTTAGCAGGTGTGTTTGCTGCACATTTTCCTTGGAGCTTTTCTTGACCTATAAAATGCAAATATCATAATCTCAATATCATGAAGGCCTTAGGGAAAAACCTTAAATTTATCACAGACTCAACCCTGAGGTCAACTGTACCTCAACTCCCCTACTGCCAACCCCTCCCACTAAAGGTCCTGGCCATAGATGGTGGACATTGTCCAAAGAGCACCAGAGATAAGAGAAACTGAATCTTTTTCCTTATGGAATCTTCCAGTTTTGGGGATGAGAGAGCAAGAAACAAAAAGAGTAGAAAGCAAGCTGAAAAAGAAATATATAACAAACAATCCAAACTGACCTCCTTTTTAAGAGATCTGGATAGAAGTACTGAAGGAAGCATTAGAAAATAAATCAGTGTAATTCATCATATTAGCAGAGTAAGAAAAGAGAAAGCATATGGTCATCTCAATAAATATAGGGAAAAAATGTGAAAAAAATTAATACTCATCCATGATAACAAATCCCTACAAATTAGGAATTGAAAGACTTCCCTTAAATTTGAAAAAATCAGCTACAGAAAAAGTACAGCTAGCATCCTACTGAATGGTGAGAGTGAATGCTTTCTTCCCAAGATCAGGAATGAGGCAAGGGTGTCTGCTCTCACCCATCCAGTTTAACATCTTACTGGAGGGCCTATCAGGGGCAGTAAGAAAGAGAAATAAAAGGCATACAGATTGGAAGGAAATAAAAGTGTCTCCAGAAGGGATGTCAGCTCACCACCTGCCACCCAAACATGGATTTGACAACCTGCACATGAAAATACCTTCTCAAGAGCCAAGGACTCCAGGTGCTCCCCTGATGTTGCCTGACCCAGGGGTCTCAGGCAACTCCCATAGCAGAGCGTCCAGTGGGGTGCTGGGAACCCAGGCCCTCTGTACCCTCCCCCAAGCCTGGGCCCTCCTACAGAGAGACAGACAAAAAAAAGAGAGTGAAATGAGTGCCTGCCTTCGCTACAGACCCCACAGCTGCCTGGCCAGAACCAAGCTGACTCTTGAAGCCCCAGGTGGTTCCCTGCAGGTTCCTGCTAACCCAGGCCCCACCTTGTGCCTGCCAGTTCCAGTGACCAGGTGACTCCCACGACACCGGGTGCCCGGTGAAACAGCACAGAGGTGAGTTTGTCTGCTTGTGTGACAGAAAGCCAATCTCCAACACAGTCTTTAGTAGCAAGAGGATTTTACTGTGGCAGCCAAACACAAAGGCAAGAGCGGTTGTTCAGATTACCTCCTCAGGATTATGTGAAGAGTGCGTTTATGGGTCAGAGAAAATATTTATTCCTTAAGGAAAGGGAAATGTCCAGGGTGTTTCCGATGACCGGGACTGTACTTATTAGTGTGCAGGCATTGCATGTTATCATGCTTGTTCATAACATATTTAAAAAATGGTGGATAAGCACCTCCCTGGGCAGGAATCCTAGCATGCTAATGAAGCAGAGGTTATTCTAGTACTTTCAGTTAGTTCCCATGCCCTGGGAACCAGTTCTAGCCAGTTCCTCTATGAGAGTGATCCTCCTTACTCAGTAAAGCGCCTGCAGTTCCAGATAGGCCCCCTACCAAATAGCTCAGGAAAGTGATGACTTTATTTAGTCCATTGTTGGGGTTTTACCAGCAGGTTCCTGGGAACACAGGCCTCATTTCTCCCAGGCCCCTGCCCCGGGCGACTCCTGTGACTCCTCTGCCGGCTCCCACAAATCAAGAAACCAACTCACCTCAGTGCTTTGTGATCCAGAGGCCCCAGACGCCATCCACAGCTCCAGGTAGCTCCCACAGCAGGGCTCTCTGCAGGCTCCCAAGAACCCAGGCCCCCACTGCCCCTGACATGTCCAGCAGCCCCAAGGGGTATCCTTGGCACCAGCAGGCCATGGTGAATCCAGGCATATGGGGCCTGCTGGCTCCTGCAGTCCTAGGCATTTCCCATGGCACCACGTTCCAGGAGGGCTCCTGGGGGACCAGACCCCAGTTCACCCTGGAAACCTGCCAGCCCCGGTGGCTTCAGGCAGCTTCACTGGCCCCAGGCTTGCAGAAGGCCGCTGGGAACAGGATCCAGGCCCATGTGCCCCAGCAGCCCCACGCAGCCCAGTGGCCACAGGGTCCCCCGTGGCTCCAGGTATCTTCCACAGTTTCAGGTTCCAAGAAGGCTCCCATGAGCCAAGGCTCCTGACCCACTCCATTGCCTGAAGGCTCCCATGGTCCCAGGCAGCTCCAGTGGCCCCAGGATTCTGGCCCTTGTCATCAGACTCCCAGTGGGCTCCTAGGAACCCACATCCCCAGCTCACCACAGCACTTCCCAAATCCAGTTTCACCAGAAAACTCCTGGCAGGCTCCAGCATATCCCCTCACCAGCTGGTCTCCGTGGCTCCAGGACCCCTCCTGTGAACTCAGGCTCCCCAACACTCACGACCCAGGCTCCATGGGAGCACCTGTGAACCCAGGACCCTGTGGGACCAGCACTGGGCTGAGCACCCCTGTCCCAGGCTTTCAACCATTTTGAGTATTAGGCCACCCAAGTTCTCCAGCAGTAAGTCCACCAATGGACACCACTAGATTGCCCATCCAAAGTCTCGGGATGAACTAACTAGTGAAGGGCTTTGCCTTCCAAAGACAGTCTGTAACGACTGGAGAGGTCCATACATCCACAAATGCAGCCCCCAACACCAAGAGTGAGCAACAACACATGACACCACCTCCACAGGAAACTGATAAAATTCCAAAGACAGATCCTTGAAAAATGGAGATCTTGAACTGTCTGACAGGAAATTCAGAATAATTCTCCTAAAGAAATTCAGTGAACTAAAAGAAAACACAGATAAATAAATTGAACTAGGAAAACAATGCATAAACAAAATGAAATAGAAATAAAAACCATTAAATAAACAACAAATTAATAGAAACCATTAAACCAAGCAGAAATCCTAGAGCTGTAGACTACATAGAGCCCTGCACCAAAGACTCGAGAGCTGCAACAGTAGATTTTGACCTGTGAACTACAACATAGGTCTTTTGAAATCATACAGTCAGAGGAGAAAAAAAATAATAATAATGAATGAATGAAAAAGTTTAAAAAGCCTATTGAATTATAGGATGCCACTAAAAGAAATAATCTATGCATTCTTGGACTCCTAGGAGAAGAGGGAGAAAGGAGCTGAAGGCTTATTTAAGAAATAGCAGTTATGAAGTTCCCAAATCTTGGGACAGATGTAGATATATAAGTTCATGGAACTAATAGGTCACTCCAAAATTTCAACCCAATATGGTCTTTTACAAGTCACATTGTAAGAAAACTGCCTAAAATCAAAGACAAAGACAGAACAAATGTTTCACATATAAAGGAATCTCATAAGGCTTTTAGCAGGTTTCTCAGCAAAAAAACTTTTGCAGGCTAGGAGATACTGAGGTGATATATTCAAATGGCTGAAAGAAAACAACTATGAAATAAACAAGTAAACAAAACTAAAATAGACTCTGTAACTCCAGGGGGGAAAATCCAGGACAAAACACCTTTGAAACCAAAATCAGTCAAAGGGAGAAATAAAATAGGAGAAACCCATTTATTTCTTACAAGCAGTTGTCCACTTCTGCCTACCCATGTCTCTTGCACCCCAGCTGTAAAAGGAATCCCACTCAACCTCTCCAGTCCAGATATGCCCTTGCTCACCCTTGTAATTACCTACTGATATAGAGATGGACTCCTCTCTACCCCTTGGAAACACCTATTGATGTGGAGATGCACTAAGGCTGGGCAAGAGATTCTGGAAATACTGCAATTTTACCCACAGCCCACCCCTCCAGAAATCTCATATTATAGTCTACTCATTCCCCATCTTCCACAATGGCTCCTGGGAAAGAAAACTGGAGCATTGTAACCAGACTAACAGCATACAATAGCAACAGCAATAAAATCATGTTAATCCTCAAGCGAGAGGATTCAGCTAGGTTCAAAGTCCTATGCAAATTAAGCCATAGCTCGCCCATTCCACAGGCAGGCAGTCGCTGAACAGGTAGGGAGTTCAGAGCAATCATCACATGACAGCTGCAGCCAGGGGGCAGGTCCAGACCACAGGGACTATAATAGAAAATAAGTTTAAGGGTGATAAGATACATGTTTCAATGACACCAGCAAAGGCAAATCTTGTCCATCAGGTAGGATGCATGCAAGAGAGTGGTCCTGTGATAGGATAGTGGCAGGAAAGGGACCTCATCCTGGTCTAGTATACCAGCCTTTCACCCCCCTCCCTGTGGGAGTTACAGGTGTCAATATATAGGGCTATGGGACGTACACACACACTGGCCATAAAGATAAAACAACTTCCCCATAAGATGCTCTTACCTCCTGGACATTTTGGGTACACTAGTGTGATCTTTGGGGGTCACTCCACTGTTACTCCAGGAATACACACACGACCAGCTTCCAGGCCTTTTTCCCAAAGTGCCAGAAGGACCAGCCATCGCAGGTCTTTGTGTCAAAATGTCCAGGGCCATGTCCACTGAACAGTCTCCAGGGCTTAAAACAGTTGGGGCTGGCAGCAGGATGTTGCTCTGCTGGCCATATCTTGGCTTCAATAATTCTCTTTAGTTTGCACATACAGTTGTATAGGAGAGGCAGCAATGTGTGGGTGAGCATGTCCACAGGGCTTAAGGCTCATTTTCCATGAACTAACTGACCAGCCCCATAGATTTTTGGTGTCCGACTTCAGGCCAGATTTCAACAAACCATTGTACCACTCTGTTATGCCCCAGTAGGTTATATGGTACATGAAATTTCCACTTTATTCCTAATTGCTGCACCCATTCTTGTAAAGTATGGCCAGTAAAATGGGTACCTTGATCGCTCTCAATCACCTGTGGTCAGCCATAGGCTGTAAAGAGATACTCTAGGCCCTTTTTAGTAGTTTGCTGGTCTGCATGATGTGCAGGAAAAGCAACCAACAGGTCAGTAGATGTGTCCACACAAGTCATGGCATACCGATATACTTCTGATGTGGGCAGAGGTCCAATAGTCAATCTGCTGTCTGACAAGGGGTATCCGCCCATTTACTATTGTCTCATATTGCTGTGGGACTTGGTGTAAGTCCCTCTTAGAGCACACAAGGCACTCCTGCTGGACTCTGCTAACTTCTTCAAGGTCAGTGGCAAGCCCCACTGATGGGCTACAGCCCACATTGTCTTTTGCCCGTGTGCAACAAACACTGATGTAACCGTTGGGCCACATCAAAGGCAGGCTTTCCTTCTAGCCAATGTCCCTGGGCCAGTGTGTCTGCTTCATCATTTTCTGGGGATGCCAAAGGCAAACGGCCATTCAAATAATATATAGTAACTGTCTTAGTCTGACCAGAGGCCCTTAGTCTTGCCACAACTCTTGCCCCTTAAGGGGATGGTGACCAACCTTCCAGTTGGCATGGTACCATGTCAGTAGCCACAGGGTCAATCCCTAATAGCCCAGCTGTCAGTGCAGACAGCTATAGGGGAGGGCTCCCAGGTGATCACAAGCCATACTGCCGGCAACTCAGCCCACTGGCTGCTCTTCCCCTCTCCATCCTCCATCCATATTCTCAGTCTTAGGATGGAAAGCCACAGCCCTCCACTTTGGGGGCTGCCCACGACTGGAGCTGTCTGTATACCAAGCATCTTCACGTATAGCTTTTCCCTTCTGATAGGACTTTTCAGCTACCAATGGCTCAAAAGCAAGTTCTTTCTGCTTTCCACTGGTATAGGTCACCGGCCCCAGTAAAAGTTATTCTCCTCTTAAGGGGCTAGTAGAGAGGGTACTATGTTGCTTTAAGTATGTGCCCCATTTGGCCAGTGTAGTCATCTGTGCCATGTCACTCAATGGCTTTGGGGTCCAGTCTCCCACCCACCCAGTGATGCAATAGGTGGTTATTACCTTGGTCGGAGCTGTTCCGGTGATGGCCTCTGTAGCCAACAAGGCATGGTACACAGCAGCCAGTTGCTTCTCTGCCAAAGTGTACTGGACCTCTGCTCCTTTCCATAGGTACATGTACAGAAAGGCAGGCTGTGGAGTTGGGGCCCCACCCCCTACCTGCAGGAAAGGTCCTCTGACACGAGATGGATTACTCTACCCTCTGAGTGACCTTTTCAGACTACTGGCCATTCTTCTTTTGGGCCTGATTGCCAGGAGGGGCTGCTTTATAGGGAAGCCTTCCTGGCAGCATTGTTTGCTGCTGGGGTTGCTATGGTGATGCTTCCTGGTGATGATGCAGGGAGGAGGCCCTTACCTCTTGCTGGGAGGGCTTGCCGGTCTCTCAGGCCAGCGGCCTTTCAGGTGATAGGCAGAGAACAGGACTCCTAAGTTCTGACTGCAAAAGATGGTAACGTGAACTGCTTCTGGGGAGGGACTTGCCTAGGAGGGCAGAGTGAGGAAAGGACAGGCTGGCTTCCAGGCCTTGGATTGGGGACGAAGATGGTCACGCAGCACCTGTAACCAGACCCACATTCTCTAGTGTTCACCAGGGATTGGGTATGTTCCCCCTATAGGCCTTTCCCTGTCTGGGGATCCCTAAAAGGCCTACAACAACCAGCAAGTTCAGAGGTCCCAAAAAGAGGCAGGCTGTGCAGGACCAGAACTGGGAAAACTGCCAGTGTCTGTTAGAAAGGACATGTACCTGGCAGGGTATGGGAGGTGGTCCATGCTAAAGCCCTTTGCACTCTCCTTCAAGTGCATTTTTTGTCACGCTGGCCCTGCCTTCCCTTTCCCCAACTTCATTATCACCCACAAGCTTCTCTCATCCCTTCTTATGCTTCAGGGACCAGACACCAATACACCAGAGACCAGCACTTCCACCCTGGATTTATTGTTAGGTGGTTATGTAGTGTTCTTGAGGTCAGCCATGGTCTAGGGTGGCTCTTTGCAAAGCTGAGGTGTGAGCTAAGGCAGCCGGGCAGGTCAGGGTCCCTCAGTCTTCTCAGCCTCGGGCCAAGTTCTCGTCAGCATGAGTCTCTCTGGCATGATTAGGGACATTATCAGAGAAACATCTTATGGGTGCACATCTGGGCACCTCCACTCTGCTTTAGATGCATCCATCCCCCACCCTCAGTTCAACTCTTGACCCATGACGAGACCTTTTTACCAGGATTTCTTCTTGCAGGAAAGCAGACTTGGAAACATGGGTAGGTGGGAGGGAGGGGCAAACAGAGGGACCCTGACAAGCAGGTCCTCTTGTCTGGGTGCCTACAGTAAAGGGCCCTTGAGGTGGGTAGCTTGGGTCTGGAGGAAACCGTGCACTGCATGGCCTCCCTTCCCTAGGAACTGAAAGCAAGGATCGGAAGCAAACTGAAACCCTTTGTCATCCTACTCACCTTCCGGGAGTCTCTAAATAATGATCTAAGGAAATAAGCTTACATTTATAATTAGAGGATAATTTGGAGAATATACACTATTTACAAGGGCCACCCTGCAAAGAGTGGGGAAGGTGGTAGACTGCTGGGCGTAGATGCAAACGGTTTGCTTTGTTTTTGCTGTTCCCACCTTTCAGCTCCTAGTCGGGAGAGTGAGGAATCATATTCTTAGGGAGTATAGGGTGGCACAGAGAGCAGTCACAGGGCCTCACTGCTTGCAGAGGGCCCAGTGGCAGCTACAGTGTGACATCTGCCTTGGCATAACCAGACAAGGTGAGGCTAGAGGACAGTCCTTGCCTGCTGTCCCCACTCGGAGGACCTGGAGGCCCAGCCACATGAACACTCCAAAGAGCAGACATGTGAGCGGCAGGGTCAGGCCATGTCTCTACTGCACTCGGGAATGAACTGAGCCCAGCTGATGTCAGGGCCCAGGGGGTCCTCCTCCAGGCCAGGGAAGCTGATGTCCAGCAGGACCTTGCTGAGGCTGTCATTCATTGTGTCCAAAACCAGACCTTCTGTCAGAGAACGGTTGGCTGAAAGGCTGGCAACCTGTGACTCGGGGGAGCCTGGCTTGGGGATTTCCCTATCTGAGGGGTAACAGCTACCAAAAGGGTCAGAGGTGAGTTCAAAGGGCTCAGAATTGAGGAGCTCTCGGGGTGAGTCAAAGAGGGGGACGTTTTTCAGTGGGGTGGTGCTGAGATCCATCAGCCCCAGGGAGTCAGGCAGGGGGCCAAAGGCAGCCTGGGGGGTTTGTACTGGGCTGAAATCTAGCCCCCCAACTTTGGCTGGAGGTGTGAGTCTCCAGGATTCGGGGGTCCTGGGGAGGACAGATTTGCTCGGGGTGGAGGAGATGGGCAACATCTCCTTGATGGGTGTCTTAAAAGGTCCTCCCTCCTCCTGGGAGTGGCCAAGTGGGCAGGCGAGCTCAGAGGGCTCTGCCGCGAGGGTGAGCTCTGGGGCCCCTCGGGAAGGCCCAGGGCGCCCGGCTGAGAACAGCTCAGGCTCATCCAGGCCTGGAGGCAGTAGGTGCTGTTTCCTTCGAGACCGGCTCACCTCCCTCCCTTCCCTTCGTTTCATCACCAGCATCTCTGAGACACAACGGGCTGGGGACTTGAGCCTTGGAGTGGGGGAGTGCGACGAATCCTCCCAGGAATGGGACAATTCTTCTTTGACAGAAGGCCACGGTGAGGGCCACTCTTCCAAGGGCGGGCTCTCTACTTTGATGGGTCTCCCCAAGTGTGGGTATTCCTCCCCAGGCTGGGCCTCTTCCTCCTTGATGGGCTGAACAGGAAGCAGAGCAGACAGCCCCTCTCCAATCAAGATCTTCTCCTCTTCCCCTGTCCCTGCCATGGGCAGGGGGTCCACCCCCTCCTCAGCCAGCAGCACCTGGAAGCAAAGCAGGGAGAAGATGAATGGGTTCCCTCGAGGCTCCGATGTTTAGGCTGGTCACTGAGCAGGACACAGGGTGTGGCTAAAATATGTGACTTGCTGCTCCTGATCCTCTTTTTTGTCTTTTTAAAGTCTTAAGAACTATTACATATGAGAATATATGATGAAGGTGGGAGTTCAATGCTGGGAGTAAAATTAGAGCATTTAATATGGTGCTGGCAAAATTGGTATCCATCTGAGAGAATAAAATTGGATGCCTACTTTACACTGTAAACAAAGACTTAAACAGAAAAATTAAACCATACAAATCTTAAAAGAGAATCTAGAAGACCACATGTACAAACTGAGGGTGGGGTGACCTTCTTAACCAAGACTGGAAACCCAGAAACTGTAAAAGAGAAGAGAGACATATTTGACTATATAACAATTTAAATATCTTACTGTGACAAAAGATAAGATAAAGTTATGAAACAAACAGTAGAGGCAAGAAATATCTTCAGCATAATAGGCAGAAGTTAATAATTTGATAACAAAGAACTTACACAAATTCTTAACAAACCCCTATAGAAAGATGGGCAATGTCCATAAATGAGTATCTTCTAGTAACAACCCCAGGGACCAAACATATCAAGACGGTGCTCACATTTCCTGATTAGCAAAGAAAGATAATATGAAACAAGGAGATATCATTTACACATAGTAGCTGGGCAAATACTTACAACACTAACAATAACAATTGCTGGCAAAGATACAGGTCTTATCATATACTGCTGATAGAAATGTGAATTATCAGATTTTTTGGAAACCAACCTTACCATATTTCATACAATTTAAAACACCTTACTACTTAACAATCTCATGTCTGGTTCTCGATCTCATAGAAATAAAAGCACTAGTAAGAAAGATACTTGCAAAGATATTTATTGCAATACTGTTGATAAGGCAAAAAAACTAGAAACGAAGTGTGCTCATAGAAGTGGGAAGATTGGAAATTTTATGGCATAGCCACAACCACGGGATATTGTGTGGCCATTAGGAAGCAATGAATTAAAGCTATGCCAAGTGACTTGGAAGAGTTTTCTGGAAGCAGAAAAGTATGTGTCATATCCCATTTTCAACATTCCTTGTGTTGTGCACATATAAAATGTCTAAGGCATTGTATGTCTTATATGTATATTTTACTAAGAGCATGGGAAAATTATGAAGAAAGCATACTAAATTATCAACAGGAATATTCATGGAGAGCAGGGGTGATGTGGGAGCAGGTGGGGAGAGGGGGGCAGAAGGAAAAGAGAAAAGAACAGACTGCATTAAAACACATACCATGCAACACATGAGAGAAATTAAAGAAGCCACCAATGAATGGAGATACATCCCGTGCTCATGGATAGGAAGAGTTAATATTGTCAAATGGCCATCTTTACTAAAGTAAATTACAGATTCAGTGCAATCCCTATCAAAATACCACAGCATTCTTCAAAAAACTAGAATAGTTATAAAATTCATATGGAACCACAAAAGACTCCAAATAGCCAAAGCAATACTGAGAAGGAAGAATAAACAGGAGGGATTATGCTCCCCAACTTCAGGCTCTACTACAAAGCCACAGTAATCGAAACAACTTGGTACTGGCATAAGAATAGACCCATAGATCAATGGGACAGAATAGAGAGTCCAGATATAAACCCACACATATATGGCCAATTAATATACGATACAGGAGCCATGGACATACAATGGGGAAATGACAGCCTCTTCAACAACTGGTGTTTGTAAAATTGGACAGCTACATGTAAGAGAATGAAATTGGATTATTGTCTAACTCCATACATAAAAGTAAACTCAAAATGTATCAAAGACCTGACTGCAAGTCATGAAACCATAAAACTCTTAGAAGAAACATAGGCAAAAATTTCTTGAATATAAACATGAACAACTTTTTCATCTCCTTGGGTAAGGGAAATAAAAGCAAAAATGAACAAATGGGACTACATCAAACTAAAAATCTTCTATACAGCAAAAGACATCATCAGTAGAACAAAAAGGCATCCTACAGTTTGGGAGAATATATTTGTAAACAACATGTCCAAAAAGGGGTTAACATCCAAAATATATAAAAAACTCACATGCCTCAACACCCAAAAAGCAAATTACCCTATTAAAAAATGGGCAGAGAATATGAACAGACACTTCTCCAAAGAAGAAATTCAGATGGCCAACAAGCACATGAAAAGATGCTTTACATTGCTAATTATCAGGGAAATGCAAATTAAAACCACAATGAGATATCACCTCACACCAGTTAGGATGGCCAACATCCAAAAGATAAGGAACAACAAATGCTGGCGAGGATGTGAAGAAAGGGGAACCCTCCTACACTGCTGGTGGGAATGTAAACTAGTTCAACCATTGCAGAAAGCAGTATGGAGGTTCCTCAAAAAAAACAAAATAGAAATTCCATTTGACCCAGGAATTCCACTTCTAGGAATTTACCCTAAGAATGCAGGAGCCCAGTTTCAAAAAGACATATGCACCCCTATGTTTATTGCAGCACCATTTACAATAGCCTAAGTGTCCAACAGTAGATGAATGGATAACGAGGTGGTACATATACACAATGAATATTAATCAGTCATAAGAAAAAAACAAATCCTACCATTTGCAACAACATGGATGGAGCTAGAGGGTATTATGCTCAGTGAAATAAGGCAGGTGGAGAAAGACAAGTATTTGATTTCACTTACTTGTGGAGTATAAGAACAAAGCAAAACTGAAGGAACAAAACAGCAAGAGACTCACAGACTCCAAGAAGGGACTAGTGGGATTAAAGGGCATTATGATTAACACACATAATGTTGGGGGAACATGGGGAAGGCAGTATAGCACAGAGAAGACAAGTAGTGACTCTGAGGCATCTTACTATGCTGATGGACAGTGACTGCAGTGGGGTGTGGGAGGGGACTTGATAATATGGGTGAATGTTGTAACCACAATGTTGCACATGTGAAACCTTCATAGATGTATATCAATGATACCGTAATAAAAATAAAACACACAGCATGCAAGCTACCATCACATTAACACTTCTGTGTAGATTTATGTATATTTTAATAATATTTTTTAATGAAGAAAAGATAAAACAAACCCCCACGTCCTAAGCCTCAGACCATATGCTATGGCCATCTCAGGGCAGGAGGAAGGGTTCTTTCCTCTACTTTACTACATCAGCTCTCACTCACAAATTCTCCTCTCCAGACTTGGCAGCCTATCACGATGTGGTCTTAACTTACCTTCCTCACGTTCTCCTCAAGCTACACCACTGACGCTTGACCAGTGGCACCCCTGCCCCCACCCGGGGACCTTTGGGAATGCCTGGAGACATTTTCATTGTCACAGGGGGGGTGCTCCTGGCATCTGGTGGGGAGAGACAAGGGCTGCTTCTAAACATCCTTCAGGCACTGGGCAGCCTCCTCTCACCCCCCACAAAGAATTACCCAGCCCTAAAGGTCAAGAGCACTGAGGCTGAGAAACCCTGCGCTAGACTGACCCAATCACTCTACCCTTCCTGGGGTAGAGACACTCCCTCCCCATCTCATGGCACTGCCACTGGAATGTCCTCCATGCTGGCTGCTTACCTAAGGTGATTCTTTCTAAACCTTGCTTCCCTTGGAACTCCTCCTTAACCAGCCCAGTCCATTCATCATAATCACTGTTATTGGAATTGTTACAAACTCATCAGGTATTTATGGCCTTCAGACACCATTTCCACCATAATCCAAATTCCTTTTTAGCTCTTACACTGTTACTGAATTTTCCTTTGTGTTTTTATGCCAACTAAGTTTAAAAGCTTCTCAAGGAACACGGAGTGGAGTGATTTGCAAGCCACAGGTCCAGCACTTTGAATGGACTGGCGTCTCTCCTCAGAGACAAATAGAAGCCACTCACCTTGGGAGCAATACGGACCCGCTTGCTGTGGCGGGCAAGCTCTGAGCTTACGAGGGAAGCTGCCAGGGGCAAAGGCACCTTTACCGAGGGCTGCAGCACCAGGGACTGGTTCACTGGGAACTGGATGGGCACCAGGTACGAGCTGACCCGTGGGAGCAGCGGCTTCATCTTCCGCCCTAGGAGGAAACGAGATGAGAAGCAGGGGTCCGGGGATACAGCTCTTCTCAATCCCAGGACCCTTGCCTTTCTTCTCTGGGCTCAGACCCTGTGAGTGCAGCACAGAATCCCAGAGCCTACTGCCCTAAAGGTACATCCCCAGACCAGGCTGAGGCGCGAGGCCTGCTCTCCCATACTAACGTGTGCCCAGTGGGAGTTCAGATTTGACGGTCATGTTCCGGCGGAGCTCAGGATTGGGTCGTTTCTGCTGCTGCTTATGGGAATAGGGAGAGAAAGAAACCTGGGTTAATAAGGCAGGGGGAGAGGGCAGGAGACCCCACCAGCAGCTCTGGTGCCAAGCACTGTGCTAACCGACAGCCCAGGAAGTAAGAGCCGGTTTGGCATATGAGCATTGTCTCCAAAGATGGTTAGTGAGAAGAGGTGGGCAGTGCACAGACATATGATGGCAGGTCCTACCATCTCAGCCATGTGTCCTCACCATCCCCAGGGAATGCTAAAGCGTGTAGCTCTATGAGTGGCGAAGAAAAGCCAGGTAGAACAGCGAGAAAAAAACACTGCCTGCCAGGCCTACGCCATGCACTGCAGTTGCTGTCTTGCACCAAGCCCATAGCGTGTTCTCCTGCCGCTCCCTGCTCTGCTTAGTGAACCTGCATGACACCTATGGGCGGGGGAGCCCTACTTCTGGGGAGATGACATGGTGCCACAGACTTCCTCACTCCCAGAAGCTTGGGTGCTCTGCATTTGGGACTGGCAGTCACATGGCCACATGATCCCTCCCCTGCTTATCATCCTGTCACTGTCCACTAAAGGCATACTGGCAGTGAAAGGAAAACAGGCCGAGCCCCGAGCCGGAGGGAAAGAATCTTACTGATTCCAAGTGCTCAGGCGATTGTGGAGACCCTGCATCCAGTGGCTGGTGGCAGTCAGGCATTGTGGGAGAGAAATGAGATGAAGTTACCACCAGCGTGGTCAACCTGGCCAGATTGGGCAAAATACCTATTCCTGATTGATACTGAGAGCCACCCTGGACAACTCTCCCTCCCAGGAGAACAGCGACTGTTAGCAGCAGCCTTATACACACTCTAAAAGCCCAAAACCATGGCTTCTGAAAAGATGTTCTGGTTTCCAGCCTGAAGAAGGGCTTTAAAAACAAGGTTTCCCAGACTTTCTCTCTAAGAATCACCTGAGATGCTTGTTAAAACTACTTATTTCTGGACCCATCCCAGACCCACTGAATCAGAAGCCCCAAAAGAGGGGCCTGGGAAGGTGTGGTTTAATAAGCATGCCAGACAATTCTTACCCATGGAGTGATAGGGGGACAGTGAACAGTCCTTTCCACGGCCTGATCTAGCACAAAAGGGTGTCATTTGGTATTTGTCAGCTGTACTTAATTCAGTTTCACACAAATCATCTATGGGCTGGTGGGCCTCTAATTCTGCCCTGATTGGATAAGATCATCACAAGGAGGGCTTGTCTCCTCTTGAGATGGATATTATGACTCTCATCTGTGGCCCTGTTTATATGAAACCAGGACACTCACCTTAAACACCTGGTCCAGTGTCAAGTAGCGATTGGCACCAGGGTGAATGGTCCAAAAGGACACCTTGCCATTGGCAGACGTCTCTCGAACAAACATGTCGTGGAGAGAAAGGTTGTGGCGAATGGAATTCTGAAAGAAAAGACAACCAATTACTGGCTACTTTAGCTTCAGAAACGTCACCTTTAATGTTTCCTGAGGGGAATCAAACTCGGGGCTCGCCCACTGTGCTCAGCACAGGCTTTGCGAGCATCCTTATGACCTTGCCTATTGGCAACTCTCTTCCTGACACTCCACAATGCAGGGCCGGCAGCCTGAGCCGTGGACCCATCTACCCACCGGGGAGGAAGACTGGTGGCATTCCTTAGGTGGGTGATAAAGACCCCAATAGCCATCAGGGGCTGGGAAGGAAGTGTGAGGCTGCGAAGCAATACTCAACAGCAAGACAAGTGAGTAAAGAAACAAAGGAGCTTGGAATTTAGTTGAGGTAAGAGCATGAAGTTAAGACGTCTACTTTGTGGAAAACCAAACAAAAACCCTTGGCTTGAAATTGAGTATGTGTCAGAAGCCCTAGGTGGTGGCTCTGACGCTGAGGTGTGCATTACAGTGACTCAGACACCTCAGGGTTCCCATGAATAAACTGAAGAGAAAATCCCTGCCTTCTAGAGATGATATGTGACATTATAGGAGGTGAATATTGGGTCATGAGGCTCACAGACAGCATGTTTTTTTTCATTAAGATCTTTTCATAAAGCTACTTAGTCACTCCAGCTGCTGTTCAATGGAGCACAAAAGCAGGCTTCGTGTTACACTGAAGCATCTCCATTACCCTTAGACAGCCACAAGTGAAGTGGAGGCAGAGCTCTTACTGATGATTTTGCCTGGACTCAGCAGGATAGAGTCACATTCCAAAAGATCTAGTTGTTTATAGTTCCAGCATCCTTTGCATTTAACTGCTCCCTCAGGGCGCCAGACACAAATTGCTCTACATCCATGTAGACAAACTACCAGCCAGAGCGACTGGTTGTATGGGACATGGTACCTTCCAGCCTGGCTTGGCAATATGCTTAAAGTAGGGGAAGTGGTCCTCAATCCAAGTATAGATGTCCTTCAAGGTCATGCGCTTCCTCTCGGTGCTGTTGATAGCGAACTGGATCATGGCCATGTAAGAGTACGGTGGCCGCTCAGACACGGAGTCCTGCCAGGATGCTGATGTTCCTGGAGGCTCCTCAACCTAAAGGTTATAAGAAGCCAAAGGGAAAGAGAAAATGGAATGTCATGGAAGCATTCACAATGCTGCGCCTGGCTCCTCCCAAAACAACATCCCCTATAGAAACCTTGGATCCCATAGAATCACACTAGAAACAAACTCATCTGAGCCCACAATTCCACTGAATAAACTTTTAGGATTAGGAAGATCTTGGAGGTGACCTAGTCCAGTTCCTAGACATGTAGAACCACTTCTCTGTCCTCATTCATTTTGTTGGTGATATTGCCCAGTAATAAACACAAGTCCAGTATTTCTTTGCTAGCTGGAACCTCTTGGGAAAGTTTGGGAATTTAGATTCTTAAAGCACTGATTTCATCCTAAGACCATTTTTCAGACCTGGGGGTCAAGAGACCTAGGTCTTCATCTGATTCCTACTTCTGATGTGATGTGAATAAACCCATCTCCTTTCAATGTTTGTATGAGAGCAATATTCCTAAGAGTATGGGTCAAATGTGTGCAAAGCACACATCTGGCTAAGTCTTAGGCAAAGGTCAGATCATTTACATGAAAAAAACTTGAGCTACCACTTAATAAGTACACAAATTTTAAGTGAAACAGCTCAGTTTTTACTCACGTACAAATTCATGTAAATTTTCACTTGGAAAGGTAGTTGAATGAATGATTAAAGAGTATATACAACAGAATCTAGGCATGTGGCAACTGTGAAAAACAACCCCAGCCCACAGAGTTTGGGTCAGTTTTGATTGCTGGGGAAATATTTAAAATGCACATGTAACTTGCTTTATTTGCTATTAATATGTCTTCTAATAAAACTACCTTGTTAAAAATGCTGTATTCGTATGGTTGGCATGCCCCTTTAAAGTTTAAGTTGCTTTTCAAACGAAGACCTCATCATTATTTATTGAATACCTACTAAGGGTACAAAAGTCAGTGCTGCTATAATGAATACAGAGTGACCCAGAGGAATTTGCCTTCAAGGGAATTTCACAGATGGCGGAGAAAGATCCTAGGCAGAAAGGTAGCTCACAAGTTCTACAGAATTTCACTAAGTGAAGAGCTAATCCTAGAACCTGGAAATTCTGTGCCACAGGCCATTTGACCCATTTCCCTTCTTAGAAATTCTCTGCACTGGCTTCGACTTCTCCAGTGAGTGACAGAACAGTTCACCTTAACCTGACGCTGCTCTAGGTGATGGTTCTCCTTTTCCTCCATCTCTTGCTTGATGCTGCTCAGTCCATCAGAACTCACTTTCCCAAGCCACTGGATGTTGGTCAAGCTGTTGTCCAGAGTACCGCCTGCTGCCTCGCCGCCAGCTGTTTGGGGGGAAACAATCCAAGATGCAACTTAGCCGCCTGATCCGATGCCCGGCAGGCCCATCACAGTTGGTGGTTAGGGGTCACCTTGCTATGACCTTTACCCTCAGGGACAGGGAAGAGGTACCAGATCTAGTGTGGCCCTCAGGTACTCTGCCCCCTTATGGATTTCTGGAGAAATCCAGGAGCACAGTTCAAGTTGCCTTTCAATCTGAGCCACAGTGAGACAGAGACCAGTCAAGGCAACTGTCCGAAAAAGAATTACTGAGTAATCTGCACAAGAAAGTCACTTTCCCTCCTCATGCTTCAGTTTTCTCCTTTATTAAGAAGGAGAAAAATTCGTACTTCCTTATACAGTCAATGGGAAGGAGAAATAGAAACAATAAACAAATCCTTATTTTTAATATAAAGAAGGCTATAGAAATGCTAAATTATAACTGCAATCCTTTTGACAGTGTCCAAAGGATCTGGATCAAGGTTTCAGGATGAAGAAAGACAAGACTTTCCCTTGGTGCATGCAAGTATCAACATGACCGATGACAGTCTGTGCCACCAGAGAGGAAAGGCTGGGCCCCTCACCTGTTTGCTTTGTGGACCACATACCACAACTCTCCCATCTCTGTCTGGGACGGGCTCCAGCTGGTCTAGGGAGATTCATAGCCCTCGCTGCAGGCGTTGGTCCCTGGGTCTCAGCAATCACTTCTGTGCTCTTGGGATCATTACTGGCTTGGGCTTCAGGTCGGGCTCCTGGAGGGTTAGTGGGGGCTCCCCCACAGCTGATGAGGATGAATTTATTGGGTCCATTGCTGCCACTCTCTTTCCCTTTGGCAGTCAGTGCTGTGATGATGCTCTGGATATTGGCATTGCTGGGGACAGCCACCACTTGGGTATTGGGCATGGTGGGGTGATTAATGATTTTGATCCCAGCTGGAAACTTGCAAGGGTTGGGCTCTGCCCCCTCCATGGAGGCCTGTGCTTGACCGGGCTCTTGTTTAACAGGGGGCCTCTTTGGCTCCTCTTCTGATGTTTCACCTGGGGCATTTTGAACAGGCAGCCTCCTCCGTCTTTTGAGAATCAGTGGTCGCCGGGGGCTGGTTTTCATCATGAATCTGTGCTTTCACTCTCCATCGAGAATCACAGGCATGGACCCTGGAAAGCACACAGTGTCAGGATGTCAGAGATTTGTTAGGGCTGAGAAGGAGGTTCTGTTAGAGAGGCGTTCCTGCCCTTCGGCCAGGAGCACTAGCCCGCAGGCCAAGGTGAATGGCCCCTGGGCCTCTGCAAAGACCTCAGACAATAAGGAGATGAGTTCTACAGACAGGAGGTGGCTAAACATGAGGAAAACTGAAGAAATTCGAAGGGAGAAAGTGGAACTGGGAAGAATGTAGGTCCATAGAGCCAAAGGTCTTCTGGAAGCTTAGGAATGTTTGGCTACAGAAACAAGTGGGACGGTTACAAAAATATGGAACTCTCTCTTGTTGACTACAATACTACAGATCACTACAGTGACTGTGGGATAGGAATGCTGGAAGAGGAGGACATTTGGTCATCAGAAGTCCTGACAAAACACTGATCCCATAACCCATTCTAGAAAAGAGCCTTTATATTTTCCTATCATCTTAGTTTAAAATAAAAGGATCAGTGCCTATGAATCAGAGGAGAAACGCAGTTTGTACTCTTGCACTGTTGCCACACCACTGAAGAAATCATGGCACAGTTCACAAGACCTCAGATAAAAAGGCAACCTGCTCTGTTCAAGGCCCATGGTACGGTTGTACAGATTGTGCACTGCATAACACTACGGGGTGCCATTTATCTCACATACCATTATCCTTGCATTGATGCAAAAATATACATTTTTCCTCCACAATATGCAAAATATTTATACAATGACATTTTAGTGTTTGCATGGGCTTTTTCATGTTTTAACTTTCTAAGCAAATTACTGTATTACTTAATAACTCTTCCAGAACCAAGACTATAAACCCTCTTTTCTTTTTTTTTGGTATCATTTATCTACAATTACATGAGGAACAGTATGTTTACTAGACTCCCCCCATCACCAAGTCCCCCCACATACCCCCTTACAGTCACTGTCCATCAGCGTAGTAAGATGCTGTAGAATCACTACTTGTCTTCTCTGTTAAACCCTATCTCTTAACTAACAGAATGTGCCCTCAATATGCTAAGGTGGTTTTGTAATGTTCAGGAAAATAGTTTTATCTTTTAAAACATTTGTGCTTTGTTGATTCTAATAGACACACGGAATACCTCATTAGTATGTGAAATTGTGTAATCCTATTTAGAGGTATTTTGAGAGAGCAGTGGACTGTCTCTTTTAGGACATCTGTTACCTCCCTAAAAATGATTGTCAAACTCATATGACATTTGCCATATGCTTAGAGGTCACAGGAACGCTCCACTCTGCCTCCTCCCTCTCCTTGATATCTAGATTTCCTGCACCTTCAAATCTGTTCCACTCCACATCTCTCAGGTCTCCCTTCCTCCCCCACCACTCAGTAGATACTATTATTCCCTCCCACTCCTAATATATATCTTTCTGGTCTAAGGCTCAGTTCTCCCTTCTACTCTGACCAGCCTCTTTGCACCCTGGAAGCCCTGGAAAAGGGTGGCATGCAGACAGTGTTGCATAATGGTGAGAACACCCAGGAGGGGAATGTGCGAGCAGATTGGTCTCTGACTTAATGCAGAATAAGCTTAATCTTCATTCCAGTCACAGTCTGCCTAAGTAAGTAGGCCACCCCCGCCATCCCAAGGTGTTCTCCCGAACCCTCCTTTGCGAACAGGGTTCAGAGGTCAGACTTCCACGGAAGACCGAGGGGTGCTTTGAGAAAGAAGTGAGGACGAGGTTGGATGCAGAAAAAATTTGCATTCTACCTCAGGCCTCCTACCCGCGCAGCCCCAAACCTCCACTGCCGTCGGACCCCTGACGTCGGTGTCCGAGACTCGCTGCCCGCGTCTGTCTGCCGAGGCCGGGCCTCAGCCTGCGTCCCTCCGCCCCCGCTCACCTCCCGACTGCAGCCGCCGCTGGGTTCCGGCTCTTGGGGCGGGCTCCGGGCTCCTCCAAGCTGGGGGCCGAGCCAGGGTCCCGGGCAGGGACTCGCGCCAGGCCGGCCGGGTCCCCGGCGATGCGGGAGGGGTGGGGAATCCCGGGGGATCCCGGGAGGGAGGGGGTCCCGGGCCGGGGGCCGGGGGTGGGGTCCGACGGCCGAGCTTTCAGTTTGTTCCGCTGTTTGAAATTGGCGCCGGCGGAGCGTTGCGGTCACGTGACGGAGCGTCGCCAATCGGCGCAGCCCTTGTCTCCGCGTTCCAGGCCTAGCGCCGCGGCGGCCGGGAGGAGCGGCGGCAGGGGAGCCGCCGGGCGGGTAAGGTTTCGCTGCCGGCTCGTGGGGAGCGGCGCCCGGGGCCCAGGCGGCCGCGGCGGGCGGGGACCGCGGGGGACGCGGGGTACGGCGGCGCCTGTGGAGGCCTCGCGGCGGGCTGTCTTGCGCGGTCCGGGGCGCCGCCCTAATCACTCCGGGCGACGCTTCCCCGTCTGCGGGTACCCTCACCCAGTTTTAAAGCCCACCCGGCTTGATTTCCCTCCCGGGGGAGATGTTGCTTCCCTGACCTCCAGCGATCGGTCATCTGGTTTCCCCGACTAGAATGCGAGTTCTTTGAGGGCAGCGTGAAATCTTGTCCAAGTTAGCGCCATTAACAACTGCACACCGAAAGCCCCACTTCAGCCTCGAAACCTCATGATACGACTCCAGTCTCTTTATATATCTCATATATAATAAAGTACTTTGTTTATTAACTTATCCACGCGTTTTGTCGAGCACTTACTGTGTGCCAGGTCCTGCCAGGATACAGTGGCCGAGGACATTCTTCCTTCTCCTGAGTTTACAGTCTAACTGCGAGGAGAGGGGAGCGCAGACTTTCCCAAAAATCAGCGACTGGAGAATTACAATTGTGAAATGATACATTAGAGGTCAGCTATGCCTTTGAGCCGCTACAAGGGAGTCTTGCTGTCTGTAGGTTAGGAAAGGCTTTTCTGATGAACCAAAGCGTGGTCTGAGATGCGATGCCCTTATGCAAAGAAGGGAGGGAAATTCTCAAAGTAAAGGGAATAAGGTGTGCAAAGGCCGTGTGACAGGAGGAAGCATGGTGTGTACAAAGGCTGAAGAATAGCTGAGGCCACGGAGCTGAGATCTGAATGGAGTGTGGTGTGAGGTGAGGTTGGAACCAGAAGAGGCAGGACCTTAGCCAGAGCTGAGGGAGTTTGGTCCTTACTCCAAAATCCAAAAATTTAAGCACAAGCGAGTCAAGATCAGATTTGCCTTTTTAAAAGGGCCCTCTGCGGGAGGTGCCAGAGTGGATTAGGGTGACAGGTTAGACTATTGCAATACTTCAGGCCAGAACTATTGAAACTTGAAGGGTGGTGGAGAGAGGGGGAGAGGGAGAGGAGAAAGGGGCATTATTAGAAACACGTATAAGAGGTCAAATTGACAGGGCTTGGTGTTGGGTTGAATGGGAGGGGGGAAAAGAAAATGTCAAGATTTCTGGTTGCGTCATTGGATGAATGGCAATACCAATTCCCTGAGCAAGGGCCCTGGAAGATAGTCACTTTTATGTAGCAGGTGCAGGGGAAATGATCATGAATTCAGTTTTACACATGTTGAGTTGGAGGTGCAGTTGCGGCATCTAGTTGCTCTCAAGCAGGCAGTGGATGTGTGGGTTTTGGGTGCTGAGAATTCTAAGCCGAATATGTAAATACTAGCCATCTACTTCTAGGTGGTTATTGAAACATGAGAGGATGGTTGCCTAAGAAAAGTGCACAGAGTGAGGAAGGCTCCAAAGCCTGGCCAGAGGGGAAGGCCTGAGACAGCAAAAGGGACGGACCTCTAATTACAGCAGAAAGAGGATGTATAGCAGATATATGTAGGTTTTATGTTTGATTTCTGGAAAGTGGGAGTATTTCCTTTGACGTCTCCTGTATCCTTTGTGAAGTAGGAAGTGAAGTCAATTGTTGAAAAAGAAGGGGAGTTCTAAAGTTCTAAGAAAGTGGGAAAGTTTTAAGATAATCTTTGTGGAAAATGAGTTGATGGAGGAAACAGTAGGATTGGTGAACAATGTACTGCCCGTTGAGACTGGTTAATTTCCACACTTTTCACTGGAGCCTGCTAACGGCTCCCTGCTACTTTCTCCTCCTCCTCTCCCCAAGCCACCTTTTCTCACAAAGCGCCTTATCTTTTAAACGTATAACTCAGAAGATATCATTTTCCTGTCCAGAATCTTTCAATGGCTTCTGTCACACTGAGAATAATTAAATCTAGAGTCCTTAACCTCACCTCTGAAGTTCTGTGTCATATGAACTGTCTCAGATCCCGCTACTCTCCAGTTCAGCCATACTGGCCTTACTCTCTCTTCGACAAGTCAGACGTATTCCCACGTAGTGGTCTCTGCTCTTACTATTCTCACAGCCTGGAATATTCTCCTCTCATATCTTTTTTTTTTTTTGGTATCATTAATATACAATTACATGAGCAACATTGTGGTTACTAGATTCCCCCCATTATCAAGTCACCACCAGATACCCCATTACAGTCACTGTCCATCAGCATTCCTCTCACATCTTTTTACTGTTGCTTGTTCTCCATTCTTCCTTCCATACCTAGGTCAGATGTCACCGTCTGCAGAAAGCCTCCCCTGAGGTCACTGAAGCATTCTTCCCACTGTTGTAGTTGTCTGTCTCTCTGTGCTAGACCATCAGCTCTTTGAAAACAGGAGCAGTCTGATCCTTCCAGTGCTTGGCACTCCAGAAATGATCATAGAATAAATGGTTATCCATCTTTCAATTCCCAACACCCAGCATGGCACTTAACACGTGCTCGATGGATGTTCATTGAACGACTGTTTTTGCATGTCTTTACTTGGTGGTGTAGCTATAGGAAGCTGCTCCCAGCAGCCTTGAGGTTGGGGTGGTAGTTGGTAGTAGAACTGGTTGGCAGAGTATGAGGAAGAGCTGGGGAATTGTGGGAATTATTTTCTCCTAGCATTTGTTTCTTCTCTGCAGGCATGGGTTGGAACTTGAGCCTTTCCCTCGACCTGACTACCACCAGCATCATGTGGTTACTAACTGCTCTTCACTCACCTTTTGATGCCTCCCAGAAAAAAACGCTGCCAAGGTTCCCAGAAAGCCCAGCTGGTATTTCACCAACAACCACTGGAGGGTCCCAAACACTGCTATAGATCTCCACAGCTTCCCATCACTTACACTAGACAGGTGGCTAGCAAGCCCATTGACCACGACACCGTTACTTCCTGGGTAGGTCATGGGATTTGATTTGAATTTGTTAGGTTTCTCACAATGCTGACTCTTATGCTCCTTGAACCAGAGCGTCCAAAGACTAAGATTTGGGGGGCAGGACAAGGATGTAATGTATTCTTTCTGTCTTGTCAGCCCTGTTCTCTGGTATATCTTCTTTTCCTAAGTCCAAACAGAGGCATGGGTTGGTTGGAATTAGAGTCTTTCCCTCCACATTCCTCTGAAAGTTCAATATAAACCAGTAACTGAGACAAAATGGCAGAACCAGTAAAAAAAAATGAGGTTGTTTCTTAAGCTTCGTGCGATTGGTATTTAGCTATTTACTGCTTATTAGGTTGAACCTTGAAAAAAACCCACAGAAATGGTGTATGTCATATTTTGACAGTTTAAAAGCCTTGCGAAGAGAACATGTCAGGGAAGTAGAATGGCAAATGGGTCAGACAAAAACATAAGCTTTGCTTAAGAGTGCTTAGTAAATATTACTCATTCACGGTTGTTTAGAAGAACCATAATACCTGGTTCAGGACTATAGGAGAAACGAATGTTTGAATCCTGTAGATGAGAAGAAGAATGAGCATTTATTGAGAACTTGTTATATGCCAGGTCCTATGCTAGTTGCTCTCCATACAGGACCTCACTCCCTATTCTTGCATGAAGCCATTCATTCTCTCCTGGGGCCCTTCGTTATGCCAGGCACTCCCCTAGGTGCTAGAGATTAGTGGTGAGTAAGTAAGGTCTCTGCCCTTAAAGTTTAGAGATAAACAAGTTGCAGTTGTATGGTGTGATTAGATGAAAGAGGCATTGTCCCCTTTCTTACAATGAAGAGATTGAAAGTCAGAGAGATTGAATAACTTGTCCAAAGTCATGTCCGTTTCTAGTAATATCCCATTAGACAGGTATTTTTGTTTTGTGTCCATTACCATAGTGCCCATTTAGGGTTCTAGTCAGTGATGTCATTTTCTCCCTCAAATTCTTGGTCATCAGCTGTCCTCACTTTTTTTTCCTTTGGATCCTTAGGTGTCACCTCAGTTTGATATACCCACAGAAAGCTGGTTTCCAGTCAACCGGAAACGTCATAAGCGAGACCAGGCAAGACATTCAAGTCGAAAATGTACCACTTCTAAGTTTCCACATCTCATGTTTGAGAATCCACAGTCTTCTTCCAGTTCAGCCACACTTGGAATCCCCTCAACCAGGGAGTGCCCCAATCAATCAGAAAAGGACAGTTCTAGAAGGCCCTTAGTTCCAATGCTCAGTCCCCAAAGCGCTGGGGAGCTGTCAGCACATGCACTTCAAAACTTACCTTATGTGTTCATTCCACCTGATATCCAGACCCCAGAGTCATCTTCTGTGCAGGAGGGGCCCATTTCCCCAGATCAGAGGGAAAACAGCTTTCTAAACTGTTTTCATACGAGCACTCCCAAGAGTCCAGAGCCTGGGCCTGTTCTGGTTAAAGACACTCCTGAGGAGAAGTATGGGATAAAGGTCACATGGAGAAGACGACAGCACCTGCTTACTTACCTTAGGGAGAGAGGGAGGCTGAGCAAAAGCCCATTCCTTGCGAAGAACTGACTGGGTTTCTCAGGCATCAATGGTCTCAAGAAATTGATTGCTGGTTTTCATCGTGTTGCTAAAGTCACTCTTCCAGCTCACAGGAGAGTATATCAATAGGATAGAATGGAAATAATACCAATAACATCAATAGAAAAAATATTTTAATTACAGTCTTGGAGTAATAAGGGTTCCATTCCCAGATTTATCTGCTTTTTAAAAATATCTTGTCATAAACAGTTTTTAGTGTCATAAACAGTTGACTTCTATTTCTCTTGTACTGTTAAAAAATTTAAAGTATCTTGTAGTAACTGATTAAGATGTATGTAAATAAATAATTGCAGAAAGTTTTCAGAGAATCCTGCTTCTGACTGCCAATCATGCAGCAATACTGCTGCTCCCTCCACAGAAGTCTTTTTAAATTGTTTTCTTTAACTCCAACTCATTAATCCTTTAATCACCTCTCTCAAACTAATTCACTCCACATTTTTGAATACCAGCTCTGTGTCAGGCTCATGGGCAGCTTCCTCTGACCTGTTAGATGAAAAAAATCAAACTCTGAGTTTTGATAATTGAACTTCCACCTCTGCAACCTTGGCTCATCTGCTGGAAGAGCAAGATGAAAACGAGGCAGCAAGCCCTGTTTTAGTGAATACGATGGGATCAGGGAGGTGAAGGGGAGAGAGATACTAGGTTATCTGGTTTGCTGTGTTTTGATTTTTTATTTCCAGCCAAAGAAATCTGTAAATATTAAATAGAGTGAGAAAATGGTTTCTTGTAGTAACTGTTTAAAATGTGTGTAAATGAATGTGGAAATTTTTCAGAGAATACTACTTCCTAATGCAGGGCTGCCCAGGCAACAAAAGTGTCTCCATGGTCCTCTCACTAGTACAAAGAGTTTCCCATTCAACTCCATTCATTCGGCTTTAAGAGTCAGGTCCAGCCTGAGCCAGACAAGCGGGGATTATTATTTTATAGATGGGGGTTTGAAACGGATAATGAACCATGTTCTGGTCACAGTGAGGGGCGACTGACCTGGGAGCACAATTCTCTGCTCTCCTAGCTTGTGCCAAATTCTATGCCTCTTAGAAATTCAAAACCAATGGGAAAACAACTTCGACTTCCAAATGTGATAACTTATGTCAGCAGTTTTGTAGACACTATAGTGCTGTATATAAGTTGGTGGTGAGAAGAGATGTATTGGAAACGGGAGTACAGGTCTAGATAGCGGATTTCATTAAGGGATATGGATGTGTGAAGATGGGCCACAGGCTGTAGAGATGTAAATGGAAAAGATTCTTAGGAGAGTCTGTAGAGCTAGTGTTAGGAGGGCTCTCACCGCTCAGGCTTGGAGTAGGGGAGCCTCAAGTTTCGCGCAGTTGGAGAGCCAACTAGGTAACTATGAAAGGTGCTTTTAACGGGGAATGACTGCTGGAGAGGGAACCAGTGTGGTTCCCAGGAAGGCCCTGGTGTCCGGAAGGGGCCGACCTGAGGCAGGCGGCAGAGGTCTGTAGGTGCTCACATTACAGACCTCTGGGTGGTCTCTGGGTACAAACAGCCGGAAGTGCGGGAAGACTGCTTCGTGTGTGGCGGTTAGTGGGGGATGGGTGGCTCCCCGACTGGCTTTCCAGCCGCCGGGAGTGAAGTAGCTGAGGCAAGCACAGCCTTCCGCCCGGGGGGGGTCTTCCCGGTGCGCCGCACCAGGAGCCAAACCCTAATGCGTCACCTAGCTTGGGCGCAGGGGCCTTTTACGCCCTGTTCATACTCCCCTTAGAAACCCTCCCGCAACGCCGGGCGGCGGCAATAGCCAATGAGAGGCGAGAGGCCGGCACGCAGACCAATGGGCAATGGCGACAGTGCGCGGTTCGGTTGTTAGGGGGCGGGGCCCGGCTGCTGGCCAGTCTTGCCTCCCTAGCCGCAGAGTCGGGGTCTAGACGCGTTCGCTCACAGCGGCGATCGCGATGGAGGCGTCACGCTGCCGACTGGACCCCTGCGAGGACAGGTCAGAGAGGGTGTCGGCTGGTCTCGTGCTGAGCGGGGCGGAGCGGAGTGAGACCGTGGCGGGACCGTCTGCGAGCTCGCAAGAGCGGGAGTTGCGCGCGGGTCTGACGGGGAGGGACTGGTTCGTCGCAGGAGGCGAGTTCCCTCTCCCCAGTCCGCCGTGGGACCCCCTTTTTGCAGGCGAGCGGCGGGGAGCCGCGGCCCTGCAGCGTGCGCGGGAGCAGGGACTTCATTTCGGGTCCCTGCGTGGGACACTCGTGGTTTTCGTTGCGAACTCGTCTTGCCCTGGTGGGCCGTGCCTCTCTCGCGCTGCCGCGGCGAGTCCTGACTAGGCTGGAGGAAGGCTTTCTCGGGGCGTCCAGCCGGAAGACTCTGGGTGTTATTTAATGATCGGTTCTACTGCGTTGCTTTTGGCAGGCAGTGCTGGATTCTGGAACGGAGTTCGAGGGCAGAAATGCAAAACAATTCTTCTTTTGCTTTTTCCTACTTTGTAGGAATAATCTTACCCAGGACTGTGTTATTTGCAGTGTACCGTACCCCTTGTTTGAGCACCGCTTAACTCAGCCTCCGCCAGAGGAACAGCCTGGGAAATAAAACGATCCGACATCTCAGCTTGTCACTTTCTTGTTAGCAAGGTTGATGAAAAGTTAATGGGGAGCGGCGTCAAATCGTCGGCTTAACTTCGGCATTACCTGAGTATTTTAGTCATGCCGACTGTATCCCCCCGCTCTTTATTCCATTACCTCGGCGAGTAAAGAGCATGTAAGGATTTACTCTGGTATTTAGACTATAGGTATTGAAACGTTTTTGAGCCATTTAAAATCCTTGTCATGAACGAGGCGTTGGGGTAGAGAACACTCATTTTCCGATTTTATCTGGTTTTATTTATGTGATAACTGCGCTCTGTGAAATTTGTTCACTGCACTTTTTTTTCACGTCTAGAGAAAAATAATCCACATTTATAAGTAAATAAATATGGAAGGTGTTAGAAGGAGATAGAGTTAAAATTCAGATGGTATTTGTTCAGCTGCAGGCACACCCTAAACCTCAGCTGAATGGTTTTAAGGTAGTAAATTTAATGGGTACCAGATGATTGATATGACTCGCGATTTGGGGCGAAAAAAATGGAATTGGCTTGGAAATTGAAACCAAGGAGGCAAAATGGTTTTTAATTTATTGGATCTGAAGTTTAAAGGGATAATTTAAAATGTTTTCCCTCTTTTTTTTCCCTGAGAAAACAGCTCTTTAATTTTAAAATTGATATTAAAGGGAAATGTGTGAGTCACCAAATGTTTCTCCTGCCCTAGGTAATGTTAATACAGCTTCTGTCAGTGTTTAACTCATTTGTCACGGAGAGGAAGTGACAAGTCTCTTGCTTTTTTGGCTCCAGGTTGTGTGCTTAATATTTTTGATGAAACACATCGATAGAGTTTTTGATATTACACCTTTCAATGTGAAGCATAACATCTGACTTAAATCTCCTGTAATTTGTTTTATTTGAATTGTGTGACTGTTTTACCATGAGGCAGATTTATTTTCGACAAAGTAGAAAAGTTAACATAAACTTCAAATGTTTTTTCCAAATATGAAATATTTAGTGAAAATTGGAGGTGGAATTTAAAACAGCCGTCTCACCTTTGTTGACGCTAGGTATTGTACACTATAGATTTCCTGGAGATGACATCGGTTGGCTGGTGCTGGAACTTGAGCGCCCTCTTGCCTTTTGTTCATGATCGGGAATTGAAGGTGTGGTGAGACTTCTCAGTGTGATGTGACCTTGTGACCTAGAGTTGACTAAGAGGGTCCTCATCTGTGGTTTATCCATATACCATGGCTTCTCTTCAGAAATATGAACCTGGAAGTCATGGTTTGGCCAGGCTTATTATCCACTCTCATGTTCTCTCTTTTTCAAATATTCCATCAGAACAGCATTGTTGGCAAACAGACTTACCCAGTGCTTAAAAATCCTTAGGTAAACTAAAAAGTAATGACTACAGTATGTTTGGCTAACAGCAAAAACTGCAGTAAAGGCCTAATAACGTCTGACACACATGTATTTCTCGAAATGTGAAGGCTACATACACATGTAGAAAGGAAACAGTAACTGTGTAATAATCCTCCTTTCTTCCAGGATCCCTTGTTCCAAGCAGACAGACTCAGACATTTTTGGGCATAGTTTTTAATTCTGACTTCTCTTATCTTTGCTGTGGAAACTCTGCTGTTTCCCCTGCATTTGTACCTATTGAGAGAGAAGGTTAACATTTCTTCTTACCAGCCGGAAAAGTATGCTTGAAGTCATCAGAGGAGGAGTTGAAACTGTCTTGCTTCTCCTTATTTGAGAATTTTAGGACTAGTCGGGGCCTTGATGATTCCCTTAGTTTTCTGTTCGAGAGTAGTTCCACAGTGGAATGTTGAGGCTTCTTTCAAACTGGAATCTCCTGTAGTCTGCTTTTGCTGTATTTCCTCGGAGTCAATTCACTAGGAATAAACTCTTTGAACTACTAAATCTATTCTGCCTCATCAGGGATCCTTCCTGTTAGTAATAATGAAAGCTGTAAACTCTTCCTGGCCTGGTTAAAGCTTAAGTCCACTTTCAGGCACATTATCCACATGCTGGTTGGCGTGCTGTCTCCATTCACTTGCTTAATGCTTGGTGTGGGCTTGATGGTGAGGACTGTCATCTCTGTCCTTTTGCCCTGGGACCTCTGTGAAAGCATTAACAACTAGCACTCTATCACATGTGTTACCAGGACCTCGGGAAGACCACAGTTCTGAAAAGGATTATAGTAATACTTTTTATTGTTCATAAGATGCTGTTTCACCACAAGGCATTGTGGTGAGGGGGGAGAAAAACACTGGAAGCGCCCGGTGGCTTCTTGAGTTCTACTCCCAGCTTTTTCGTTCTCTGGCAGTGTGATCTTGAGCAGCTCATCTGCTTCTTAGGCTTCAGTTTTCTCCTCTGGAAAATGAGGGCTTCTTTGGAGTCCTTCAGTGATTTACAACGAACTAAGAAACTAACATATTTTTAACTGTACATGCTCAGGTTTCAAAATACAAAATGATATTCAATGAAAAATATGTCTTTATTTCTCACTGTCCCCATGTCACCTACTTTATTCATTGGTAGGTTTCTTAGGGAGCCTTCCAATGATATTCTACATTTTAATCTCTTAATATTCCTTTCCCACTATTAAAATTTGGTGGTTTTGAGTTTTAGGGTAGAATATAATAATCTAAACTCTAATATCTACTTTTATCATGTGCAACATGTATTTTTAGAATATGAACTATGATTGCTATAAGTTCTAATTTTTTTCCTATGATAATTAATGTATAGAATATAGGACTGTAAGAAGAAAACAAGAGTTATTTTTCAGGCAGGCTTCTGGAAAAATAAATCATTGCTATTTAGCTTTGGAGGAAGAAACTTCAATAAATCTACAGTTCACCTTTGAAAGTAGGTTTTAGAATGAAATAAGTGTAATAGAGGATTGACTTGTTTCCCTGTTGAAATATAGTGTAATTTTGTTCTGGTGATTTGATATGTCTTATAAGCTGGAGGCAAAGTAGAGGGGAATGTTTTGACTGGGTTGTTCTCAAGCTGTGTTTTTAAGGGAAGATATGACTAAATAAAATTATCAGTAATAATGGCTTCCATCCTGTAACCTTTGTGGTGTTCTTAGTGCTTTTATGTATTTGATCTCTTGAACTTTATACTCTGAAGAAAGCCGGGCTGGTGTCATTATCTTTACTTTATAGATAAGGAAATTAAGGCTAAGAGAGGGCGTAATATATCTTAGGTCACCTGACAGGTAAGTTATATAGTCAAAAGTGAAATCCAGCTTTAGATCTCTCATCTCCTCTTTTCTTCTCACTTTTTATCAGAATATCTATTCCAGATATTCTGGATGTCATGTGTGCATATAAACAAGAACAGCTGATACTGATTATATTCTAATTATTTTTAGGGTGAGCAGTTGAAGACATCAGACATTTTAGCAAAGTACAAATGAATATGAATTTTATCCCATGGAAAGGAAGTGGAAATATTTATTTGGTACTGTTAGGCAAAAGAATGTGCTTTCATCTGCACACAAGAAAGAGAGGGGAAATAAGTAACATTTCTGAGGAGAGAAAATGAAACCCCGAGAAAAGGAGAATCAGGTGAGAGGGAGAATGTTCATTAACTTAGATTCTGAGTAATGTCTATTACTTTATATCTATAAAGAATAAATGGAATCTTTAGCTTCCGGATCAAATCATATATTTAAAATAACCTTTCTGTTTGGGTCACTCAAAAGGATGTTTTTGCTTTGCTCTGTGAGGCAAAACGAGGAGGGCTTCTCACTCTAAAGGAATTTTCTTTACTGCATTCTTTGGGGCCAAATGAATGATCAGTTCATTCTTTTCCTTCTCATTGTCTCCCTTTTTCCCCAAGCAATTCTCTTTTTATTCTGCCTCTACTAAATACGCTTCTTAGGAAGTGGATTTTCATTCTCTAGCTTCAGTTAAGTTAGTTCCATTTTGTGTGGGTCGTCAGGTAGAGGACAGCCTGAGCTGGAACACTCTCACTTCCCCTCAGATGAGACGGGATGGGCTTGAGAGGAGTCTGTCTGGCAGTTCTAATTGGACCTTTATGTGCCTTTTCCCAGGGGCAATGTTTTACTCTAGCTGGATGTGTTCTCTGTGTCTCAGTACATGTGAAAATAGGGCCTTCCAATATTGACATTTAAGATTTGGACAAGGTGAATCTATTTGTCAGTTGACTGAGAGAAAATTACTTTATTAATAGCTATTGCCCTAACCACCTGACAATGTAATTAGTTTGGACACAATGAAATCTGCTGATTCTTTTTCATAATATATGAACTATTTCTAACTATAATCAACCCCCAGGGTTTTTTCAGAATCCTATACTGGCTGGGACATTTTGCTAACGAGAAATACCAAAGGAACTGCATTTGGTATTTGACTGCAAGGGTTCTTGGCAGACTTCCTGAAACTCCATAATACTGAAAATTTCAGACTCTCTGCTGACTGTGTGAATAAATATGGTCAGTGGTGCAGTTTCCCATGTGGAGGTGGAGGGGACTGTGGCTTGTGATTGAAGTGTAGCCCCTTCCCCCGCTGGCTGTGTGACCTGAAGCACAGAGCCTCACCTCCCAGTGTCAGAGAGTTCTGTAAAATGGGATTATAGGTTCATTGGGAGATAATTTGTAAGGTACTTAATGTAGTTTCTGGCACACAGTAGTTATTCCCTAAATGATACTGCAACTGGCTATGTGGCAACATATTTTAACAATGTTTCAATATCAATGAAAATAAAAAAAATTGAGGATTTATTTAATACAAGGGGAATTCTAGAAATGTCTAGGTTTAGAAAGGCAATGAAGAAGTTTTTACAAGATGATAATATGTTGAAATCATTAGTCTTGTCAATAAAGACAAAATTAGGGTAATACATTTGTTTGTAGTATTAAAAAAGTTATAACGTAGAGCAAAAATCTGACATAATAGCAGAGTGGCACTTATTGAGCACTTACTGTGGACTAGATCTTATCTAACGCTCACAGCAACCTTATGAATTAAGTGACATTGTCCTTGTTTTGTAGAAGAGGAAACCTGAGGCTCCACAAGGTAAGTTGGGTTGGAAACTGCCCTAGCCACATACCTGTGCTTCGGGGGAATTTTACCCCTTGATTTGAGCTAAGCCAGGGGTTAGCACATCTTCTCTGTAAAGAGCCAGATGCTAAATTTTTAGGTTTTGCAGGCCATACAATTTCTGTCCCACCCATTAAGCTTTGCTGTTATTGGACAAAAACAGTTATAGATAATACATAAACAAATACATCACAAACATGTATAGATAAGCCATAAACAAATGAGCATGGCTGTTTAGTTAGACTATTTATAGACCCGGAAATTTGAATTTCATATAACTTATACATATCACAAAATACTACTTTTCTGATGTTCTTTAACTTTTTAAAAATGCAAAAACCCCTTTTTTGCTTATAGACAATACAAAAAGAGGTAGCAAACCAAATCTGGCCCACAAACTAGTTTGCAGATACCTGTGCTCAGTCACAGGGTAAAGACTATTTCTTCCTGGAAGGTTGTAGTTACTGATATTATCATTATGATTATTATATTATTAAAAAAGAGGAGTGGGGGTTTATATTAAAATATAACCAGTTACATTATTGACTAAATACAAGGTTAAATTAATTTTCAGGATAAAACCTGAGGTTGTAAAGATAGATTATTCTGTAGATGGTCTCCTTGGGCTGTACCTCCCTCCTTTCTGCCCAGTTTCATCTGAGCATGAAATCTCTCTTTTCTACTATTAGAGGCACTTGGATGGAAATATTGCCTACACTAATCCACATAAACATCAGTGTGCCAATAAAAGATTATTAGGTACAAAATTAGAATCTAAAGGCTATTTACATGTCCCTAAATTGGAGGGGAGTAATGATTGGTGATTGTTTCTATGAAATCATAGAAGTAAATGTGTGGTTTGGGAAGCTTTCCTGCTCTGCTCTCCTTGTCTCTCTGATTCACATATGCCGTTGTTAGAATAATGACTAATGCTTTTTTAGTCTCAAAAATGTCTGGTTTGTATAATAAGATTTTTGACACCCTTGCTTTGAGGTAACTCTTGTTAACAGTTTGTGTGTATCCTTCTGGAATTCTTCTGTGTCTGTGGACATCACAGGCATCTTTTTCCCCCCACTTACAAAAACATATAATATTTATCCACCAGAAATACAATATATACACTGAACTTTATTTTTAGTAGCTGTATTGAGATATAATTTACATACCAGAAAAATTCACCCCTTTTAAGTGTACAATTCAGTTGTTCCCAGCATATTTGCAGTTATGCAACTATTACCCAAATCTAATCTTCCAACATTTCTTTCACCCAAAGAAACTTACTCATTTCCAGTCATTCCCTTTCCCCTGCCCCCACTCTTAGCCCCCGGCCACCACTAATCTATTTTCTGCCTATCTAGATTTGCCTATTCTGGATATTTCATAGATTGGAATCATGTGATACATGGCATTTTGTGAGTGGCTTCTTTGACTTTATTATATGAATTCATTAATTGATGGGCATTTGAGTTGTTTCTGCTTTTTTGGCTGTTATAAATAAGTGCTGCTATAAGCATTAGTGTCCAGGTCGTTGTGGACAAATATTCTTATTTCTTTCGCATATCTACCCAAGTGGAGTAGATTGTAGTTGTTGGACCATATGGTAACTGTAATTACTCTTTACCATTTGAACAACTATCAGACGTTTCCCAGATGACTGTCATATTTTACTTTCCCACCAGCAGTGTAAGAGGGCTTTAATTTCTCCACATCCTTACATTTGTTATTGTCTTATATTTTTGATTATAGGCTTCCTAATGGATATGAAATTACACCTCATTGTGATTGTTATTGGTCACTCCTATATCTTCAGAGAATGTCTTTCCATTTATTTTACCCATTTTTAAATCGGGTTGTCTTTTTATTAGTTATAAGAGTTCTTCATATATATATATTCTGGATATAAGTCCCTATTAGATAAATGATTTGCCAATATAATCTCTCAGTCTGTGGATTGCTTTTTCACTTTCTTGGTGGTGTCATTTGAGGTGCAAATATTTTTAATTTTGATGTAGTCCAATTTGCTAATTTTTCTTTTTATCCCTTTTGCTTTTTGTGTCATATCTAAGAAATTGTCTAGCCCAAGCTTACAAAGATTTACTCCTATGTCTTCTCCTAAGAGTTTATAAGTTTTAGCACTTATATTTAGGTAACTTTGATCTATTTTGAGTGAATCTATTTGTATGCTGTAAGGTAGGGGCCCAAATTCATTCTTTTGCATGTGAATATTCAGTTGCCCTAGAACCAATAGTTGGAAAAACTATTCTGAACCTATTTTAAATTAAAGTGCCATAGGTTACAGCTTAGTACCTCTAGATCTAGCTTCTTTTTAATGACCACAAAGTATTATTTTCATAAATGTGTCTTATTAATTGCTCACCTATTGACAGACATTGATATTATGTTCAGTTTCTGTTGAAAATAATGAAACAATAGCATACTTGTATCTTTGTATTTTGGCCTAATATTTTGTAAACTTTATACATTTAGGCATACAGAGTTTAAATTTTGGTAGAAGTTGGTAAATTTCCCTCCGAAAAGGTTATAGACTGTTTCTTCAGCAGAATATGAATACCTATTTTGAAGTGGAGCAGTTACTGTCCATTCTTGTTGCTCAGTCCCTTGTATGTACATGAGTACATAGTAGGCACTTAGTAAATATTTACAGATGATAAATATGAGTGTAGAATTTAGGTCTGTCTACAGTTTGGATCAAAATTAGTTTAAAGTGGTCAGGTGGGACAAAGAATATAAAACTAACTAATGCAAAAATTCAACAACTAAAGGCAAATTTACATATCAAGGTAGGAACAGTGGTAGCCAAGATTATGTAGCTAACATTCTTATGTTCCTTACAGAGAAACAAAGCATATTGTTTGTTAGTCCACAAACTGGTAATTACGATAGGTAATTGTCATAAAGACTGTATCAGAAATATATAATGAAAGACATTTTGTTGACATGTGTGAGTTAATTAGCAAAATATAATTGAATGTGTAATGGGAAGATGTACCACTTTGGGCATGCTAAGATTATTAATCACCATTTGCCTCTGAAATGTGGTTTGATAAAAGCATTAGCAATACAATAAGTTCAAATTTAAGAATGTGTTTTAAAATCAATGCTTCCAGCTCTTCTGATATAGAATAATAATCTCAGACTGACTGATCTTCACCAACAAAAGTAAAGGTGTGCTTTGGACTATAACTGATATTATAGTACAGTTTGAAACAGTGTCCCAATTAAGTACATGAATGAGAGAAGAAAATGAGTAAGAAAACCAAGGAAGAACAGAGCAGAAGCCTCTTAACATCTCAACAACTGTGTTGATTGCGCCTCTAAGAGATTTGCTTTTCTAATATTAGACTGTGATAATGTGTAGAGCCAATAGTGTAGGTATTATTTTATTAAATCTGTGAACAGTTCATTTGGGGTTTATAACTAAAAGTCTTAAGTTTTTTTAAAAAATTATTTTACGCTGATAATAACCTCTGTTGAAATTATTTCCCTAGTTAGGCAAGGTAACCAGGTGATCCTTTATCATTTTCTTAATTATTTTCCATAGCTGTACAACTCTTAAATGGGAATAATAATATCTAATTTTTACCTACTTTACAAAGTCAAAAAGCAAGGGATGATGAATTAGAGTATTTTTAAAGGCATAAGAGGAATATTTTTCATCTAACTTTAAAATTCATTTACTTAACAAACATTTATTTTATATCTTCCACGTTCTAGTCATCATGTGCCATTAGTCATTTTGAGTAACATTAGAAAGTACTGATATTTATAAGTTTCTTTCATAATTTTGCTTGTCTTTTGAGTGTTAGAAGCATTATCTCAAAAATCATAAAGGAAATGACTATCTTGTATGTCACTGAGCAGAGGCTAGCTTCATACCCACAAGCTCACACTTGAACCAGAGGTGTGCACCTGTTCCCATAACTGATCCCTACCAGAAGGTCAGTTGTCTTCCCCAGACTGAGCAAGCCGCTCCTTAGGGTATTCGGGGAGTTCCTGTTGCTAACCGAAATAACGACATCAGTTTGGATTTCTAGTTTAAAAATAATCAACACAGGGGGCGGAGCCAGGATGGCGGCGTGAGTAGAGCAGTGGAAATCTCCTCCCAAAAACACATAGAGCTATGAAAATATAACAAAGAAAAATCTTCCTAAAATAGAGACCACAGGACACAGGACAACATCCAGACCACATCCACACCTGCAAGAACCCAGTGCCTTGCGAAGGGGGTAAGATACAAGCCCCGGCCCGGCAGGACCCGAGTGCCCCTCCCCCCGGCTCCCGGCGGGTGGAAAGAAACCCGAGCGGTTTTTTTTTGGCGAGCGCTTTTTGGAAGCGTTAAAGGGACGGGCCCCCGTTGCTAGGGAGGCAGGGTGGCGGGACCTGTGAGCAGGTGCCTGGGACCGGTGCCTGAGGACAAAGAATATCCTGCATTTCTCCCTGCGGGACCGGCAGGCGGGTGCCTGAGACCGGTGCCTGAGGACAGAGGAAATCGCGCGTTTTTCCCTTTTTTTTTCTCTTTTTGGCGAGCGCTTTTTGGAAGCCTTAAAGGGACAGGGACCCCAGTGCTAGGGAGGCAGGGTGGCGGGACTGGTGAGCGGGTGCCTGGGACCGGCGCCTGAGGACAAAGAATATCCCATGTTTTTCCCTGCGGGACCGGTGGGCGGGTGCCTGAGACCGGCACGTGAGGACAGAGGAAATCGCGCGTTTTTCCCGTTTTTTTTTTCTCTTTTCTGCGAGTGCTTTTTGGGAGCCTAAAAGGGACAGGGACCCCGGTGCTAGGGAGGCAGGGCGGAGGGACTGGTGAGCGGGTGCCTGGGACCAGTGCCTGAGGACAAAGAATATCGAGCGTTCCTTCCCTGCGGGACCGGTGGGTGGGTGCTTTTTGGAAGCCTTGAAAGGACAGGGACCCTGGTGCTAGGGAGACAGGGCAGCAGGACCAGTGAGCGGGTGCCTGGGACCTGCACCTGAGGACAAAAAAAGAAAAAAAAAATCGCTTGTTTTTTCCTTTTTTTTTTTTTCTTTCTTTCTGTTCCCTCTCTCATTGTTGCTGTTGTTGTTTTGGTTTGGAGAGTGCTTTTTGGAAGTCTTAAAGGGGCAGGACAGGTCACTTAGACCAGAGGCAGGGAATCTGGGGATCTCTGGGCACTCTAACCCCCTGGGCAGCAGGGAGCACAGAGGCCCCTTACGGAGATAAATAGCCTCCTGGCCACTCCCCCTCCAACGGGGCTCCACCATTTTGGAGGAACAGCCCCAGCCAGGCCAAGCCCACAGCAACAGCAGAGATAAACCCCAAAGCAACTGGGCAGGAAGCAGAAGCCCTGTCTGCGCACAGCTGCCCAGCACAAGCAACTAGAGGTCGCTATTCTCCCAGGAAAAGGCTACAAACCAACAAGAAGGGAAGCTCTTCCAGCGGTCACTTGTACCAGCTCTGCAAACTATATCTATCACCATGAAAAGGCAAAACTACAGGCAGACAAAGATCACAGAGACAACACCTGAGAAGGAGACAGACCTAACTAGTCCTCCTGAAAAAGAATTCAAAATAAAAATCATGAACATGCTGACAGAGATGCAGAGAAAAATGCAAGAGCAATGGGATGAGATGCAGAGAAAAATGCAAGAGCAGTGGGATGAGATGCAGAGAAAAATGCAAGAGCAGTGGGATGAAGTCCGGAAGGAGATCACAGATGTCAGGAAAGAGATCACAGAAGTGAAACAATCCCTGGAAGGATTTATAAGCAGAATGGATAAGATGCAAGAGGCCATTGAAGGAATAGAAGCCAGAGAACAGGAACGTATAGAAGCTGACATAGAGAGAGATAAAAGGATCTCCAGGAATGAAACAACACTAAGAGAAATATGTGACCAATACAAAAGGAATAACATTCGTATTATAGGGATACCAGAAGAGGAAGAAAGAGGAAAAGGGATAGAAAGTGTCTTTGAAGAAATAATTGCTGAAAACTTCCCCAAACTGGGGGAGGAAATAATCGAACAGACCATGGAATTACACAGAACCCCCAACAGAAAGGATCCAAGGAGGACAACACCAAGACACATAGTAATTAAAATGGCAAGGATCAAGGACAAGGAAAGAGTTTTAAAGGCAGCTAGAGAGAAAAAGGTCACCTATAAAGGAAAACCAATCAGGCTAACATCAGACTTCTCAACAGAAACCCTACAGGCCAGAAGAGAATGGCATGATATACTTAATGCAATGAAACAGAAGGGCCTTGAACCAAGGATACTGTATCCAGCACGACTATCATTTAAATATGATGGCAGGATTAAACAATTCCCAGACAAGCAAAAGCTGAGGGAATTTGCTTCCCACAAACCACCGCTACAGGGCATCCTACGGGGACTGCTCTAGATGGGAGCACCCCTAAAAAGAGCACAGAACAAAACACACAACATATGAAGAATGGAGGAGGAGGAATAAGAAGGGAGAGAAGAAAAGAATCTCCAGACAGTGTATATACAGCTCAATAAGCGAGCTAAGTTAGGCAGTAAGATACTAAAGAAGCTAACCTTGAACCTTTGGTAACCATGAATCTAAAGCCTGAAATGGCAATAAGTACATATCTCTCAATAGTCACCCTAAATGTAAATGGACTTAATGCACCAATCAAAAGACACAGAGTAGTAGAATGGATAAAAAAGCAAGACCCATCTATATGCTGCTTACAAGAAACTCACCTTAAACCCAAAGATAAGCATAGACTAAAAGTCAAGGGATGGAAAAACATATTTCAGGCAAACAACAGTGAGAAGAAAGCAGGGGTCGCAGTACTAATATCAGACAAAATAGACTTCAAAACAAAGAAAGTAACAAGAGATAAAGAAGGCCACTACATAATGATAAAGGGCTCAGTCCAACAAGAGGATATAACCATTCTAAATATATATGCACCCAATACAGGAGCACCAGCATATGTGAAGCAAATACTAACAGAACTAAAGAGGGAAATAGACTGCAATGCATTCATTGTAGGAGACTTCAACACACCACTCACCCCAAAGGATAGATCCACCGGGCAGAAAATAAGTAAAGACACACAGGCACTGAACAACACACTAGAACAGATGGACCTAATAGACATCTATAGAACTCTACATCCAAAAGCAACAGGATATACATTCTTCTCAAGTGCACATGGAACATTCTCCAGAATAGACCACATACTAGCTCACAAAAAGAGCCTCAGTAAATTCCAAAATATTGAAATTCTACCAACCAATTTTTCAGACCACAAAGGTATGAAAGTAGAAATAAATTCTACAAAGAAAACAAAAAGGCTCACAAACACATGGAGGCTTAACAACATGCTACTAAATAATCAATGGATCAATGAACAAATCAAAATAGAGATCAAGGAATATATAGAAACAAATGACAACAACAACACTAAGCCCCAACTTCTGTGGGACGCAGCGAAAGCAGTCTTAAGAGGAAAGTATATAGCAATCCAGGCACACTTGAAGAAGGAAGAACAATCCCAAATGAATAGTCTACATCACAATTATTAAAACTGGAAAAAGAAGAACAAAGGAGGCCTAAAGTCAGCAGAAGGAGGGACATAATAAAGATCAGAGAAGAAATAAACAAAATTGAGAAGAATAAAACAATAGCAAAAATCAACATAACCAAGAGCTGGTTCTTTGAGAAAATAAACAAAATAGATAAGCCTCTAGCCCAACTTATTAAGAGAAAAAGAGAGTCAACACAAATCAACATAATCAGAAATGAGAATGGAAAAATCACGACAGACTCCACAGAAATACAAAGAATTATTAAAGACTACTATGAAAACCTATATGCCAACAAGCTGGAAAACCTAGAAGAAATGGACAACTTCCTAGAAAAATACAACCTCCCAAGACTGACCAAGGAAGAAACACAAAAGTTAAACCAATTACAAGCAAAGAAATTGAAACAGTAATCAAAAAACTACCCAAGAACAAAACCCCGGGGCCGGACGGATTTACCTCGGAATTTTATCAGACACACAGAGAAGACATAATACCCATTCTCCTTAAAGTGTTCCACAAAATAGAAGAAGAGGGAATACTCCCAAACTCATTCTATGAGGCCAACATCACCCTAATACCAAAACCAGGCAAAGACCCCACCAAAAAAGAAAATTACAGACCAATATCCCTGATGAATGTAGATGCAAAAATACTCAATAAAATATTAGCAAACAGAATTCAACAGTATATCAAAAGGATCATACACCATGACCAAGTGGGGTTCATCCCAGGGATGCAAGGATGGTACAACATTCGAAAATCCATCAACATCATCCACCACATCAACAAAAAGAAAGACAAAAACCACATGATCATCTCCATAGATGCTGAAAAAGCATTTGACAAAATTCAACATCCATTCATGCTAAAAACTCTCAGCAAAATGGGAATAGAGGGCAAGTACCTCAACATAATAAAGGCCATATATGATAAACCCACAGCCAGCATTATACTGAACAGCGAGAAGCTGAAAGCATTTCCACTGAGATCGGGAACCAGACAGGGATGCCCACTCTCCCCACTGTTATTTAACATAGTACTGGAGGTCCTAGCCACGGCAATCAGACAAAACAAAGAAATACAAGGAATCCAGATTGGTAAAGAAGAAGTCAAACTGTCACTATTTGCAGATGATATGATACTGTACATAAAGAACCCTAAAGACTCCACTCCAAAACTACTAGAACTGATATCGGAATACAGCAAAGTTGCAGGATACAAAATTAACACACAGAAATCTGTAGCTTTCCTATACACTAACAACGAATCAATAGAAAGAGAAATTAGGAAAACAATTCCATTCACCATTGCATCAAAAAGAATAAAATACCTAGGAATAAACCTAACCAAAGAAGTGAAAGACTTATACTCTGAAAACTACAAGTCACTCTTAAGAGAAATTAAAGGGGACACTAATAAATGGAAACTCATCCCATGCTCATGGCTAGGAAGAATTAATATCGTCAAAATGGCCATCCTGCCCAAAGCAATATACAGATTTGATGCAATCCCTCTCAAATTACCAGCAACATTCTTCAATGAATTGGAACAAATAATTCAAAAATTCATATGGAAACACCAAAGACCCCGAATAGCCAAAGCAATCCTGAAAAAGAAGAATAAAGTAGGGGGGATCTCACTCCCCAACTTCAAGCTCTACTACAAAGCCATAGTAATCAAGACAATTTGGTACTGGCACAAGAACAGAGCCACAGACCAGTGGAACAGATTAGAGACCCCAGAAATTAACCCAAACATATATGGTCAATTAATATTTGATAAAGGAGCCATGGACATACAATGGCAAAATGACAGTCTCTTCAACAGATGGTGCTGGCAAAACTGGACAGCTACATGTAGGAGAATGAAACTGGACCATTGTCTAACCCCATATACAAAGGTAAACTCAAAATGGATCAAAGACCTGAATGTAAGTCATGAAACCATTAAACTCTTGGAAAAAAACATAGGCAAAAACCTCTTAGACATAAACATGAGTGATCTCTTCTTGAACATATCTCCCCGGGCAAGGAAAACAACAGCAAAAATGAGCAAGTGGGACTACATTAAGCTGAAAAGCTTCTGTACAGCGAAAGATACCATCAATAGAACAAAAAGGAACCCTACAGTATGGGAGAATATATTTGAAAATGACAGATCCGATAAAGGCTTGACGTCCAGAATATATAAAGAGCTCACACGCCTCAACAAACAAAAAACAAATAACCCAATTAAAAAATGGGCAGAGGAACTGAACAGACAGTTCTCCAAAAAAGAAATACAGATGGCCAAGAGACACATGAAAAGATGCTCCACATCGCTAATTATCAGAGAAATGCAAATTAAAACTACAATGAGGTATCACCTCACACCAGTAAGGATAGCTGCCATCCAAAAGACAAACAACAACAAATGTTGGCGAGGCTGTGGAGAAAGGGGAACCCTCCTACACTGCTGGTGGGAATGTAAATTAGTTCAACCATTGTGGAAAGCAGTATGGAGGTGCATCAAAATGCTCAAAACAGACCTACCATTTGACCCAGGAATTCCACTCCTAGGAATTTACCCTAAGAACACAGCAATCAAGTTTGAGAAAGACAGATGCACTCCTATGTTTATCGCAGCACTATTTACAATAGCCAAGAATTGGAAGCAACCTAAATGTCCATCGGTAGATGAATGGATAAAGAAGATGTGGTACATATACACAATGGAATACTACTCAGCCATAAGAAGTGGAAAAATCCAACCATTTGCAGCAACATGGTTGGAGCTGGAGAGTATAATGCTCAGTGAAATAAGCCAAGCGGAGAAAGAGAAATACCAAATGATTTCACTCATCTGAGGAGTATAGGAACAAAGGAAAAACTGAAGGAACAAAACAGCAGCAGAATTATAGAACCCAAAAATGGACTAACAGGTACCAAAGGGAAAGGAACTGGGGAGGATGGGTGGGCAGGGAGGGATAAGGGGGGGGAAGAAGAAGGGGGGTATTAAGATTAGCATGCATGGGGGGAGGGAGAAAGGGGAGGGTGGGCTGCACAACACAGAGAGGACAAGTAGTGACTCTACAACATTTTGCTAAGCTGATGGACAGTAACCGTAATGTGGTTGTTAGGGGGGACCTGATATAGGGGAGAGCATAGTAAACATAGTATTCTTCATGTAAGTGTAGATTAAAAATTAAAAAAAAAAAGAAAGAAAAGGGGGATTACTCCTTGATAGGATAAAACTATTGGTAAATCAAAGATCAACGCATGCTTTAAATATCCTTAATGTTGATCACTTAAAGGGTGTCAGATGATCAGGTATGGAGGTACTCTTTTCTGATAATATTCCTTTCTCTTAATTAAAAAAAAAAAAAAAAAGCAGTTACTGTGTGCTGACCTCCAATGAGTTCTGCACAGTGGTATAGAGGGCATGTCAAAGTGTGGGCAAAGGGTCTGTTTGTTTCTACGCAGAAGATCAAGGCCTAGCTTGGATACCCAGAAAATGAACTAAGATACGATATGAGGAGGAGCTTCCGGCATCAGCACTCTCTGGAGGACTTGTGCGGGGGGATGATCATCAAAAAGCCTCCACAGGGATCCGGACGATGCTGCGGTTGTGGCTGTATCCAGCCCACCATCTCCTGGACTTGCCATAGGAATGAGGAGGGATATGTCTAGGCTGGCATGTGCATACAGTGAGACAACGAATTTGACCGGATCTGTACTGTTGGAACTCAACCAGGAGTTGGGAGGGGTGCAAGTTGTAGCGCTCCAAGATCTCATGACTATAGACTATCTATGGTTAAAAGAACATATGGGATGTGAACAGATCCCAGAAATGGGCTGCTTTAATTTGTCTGATGGTTCAAATACAGTTGGACAATATCCATCATATCATAGATAAATTTTCACAAATGCCTAGGGTGCCTAAATGGTTTTCTTGGCTTCACTGGAGATGGATGGTAATTATAGATTTGCTTTGTTTATGTCACCGTATTCCTATTATGTTAATATGTGTGTGCAAATTAGTTAGTAGTTTAAAACCTATACATACTTAAGGTACTCTACAAGAAGATATGTCAAAGAAATAATCAATCCTCCCATGTTTCCTTCATATGCTACATCTATAGGTTTTCTTCTTCCTTCCTAATTACAACCCTTAAATAGAATTCGTGCCTCATATCGAATTTACCGAGTATCATAATTCCTCCAGGTGGTATAGATACCTCGAGACAAATGCTGGGCATAGAAGCCACAGGGCATAAATCTGCAAAGAAGTAAAAAGCTAACCTTTGCAAACAAAATGGCTTCTCTCTCACTTACCAACTTTACATTTCCCTGTATGGCCCCGGAAGATGACTGGTTAGCCAGAGACGGGTAAGATTCCTCAAGGGAGGAACAACCTAAGACAGGCACAGTCGCAGGGGGGCCATCAGGTGAGAATTTGGGGATCAACAGAGGTGAGGCTCAGAACCTCACCCCCCCTGCTTTGAGAGAAATCTTCTGCATCCATGGATGTTTTGCTGCCCTTGTCTAGCCTGGATTAATACTTAGTCCATAGGCACACACCTGATCATCTGATCATCTACATTTGCCCTCTTACAGCACTAAACTATGTTTTCTACCTTTATCTTGCATCTACCTACCACTTCAGCATTTTATTAAAAATAAAAATAATAATAACAATAGGAGAAATGTGGGATCAACATATAAATCAAGTACAAAAATCAAACAAATATTCATATTTGACCTGATTGTTTATAGGTCATATTGCATGATCAAAACCGAAAGTTTCTGTGATGAATGCCCTTGTACTGTTCACCATGTAAGAATTTATTCACTATGTAAGAATTCGTTCACCATGTAAGAACTTGTTCGTTATGCTTCAGAAGATTGGAGACTGACGAGAATTAGGCTTGAGATGGATTAATGATTGTACATTGAGCGTTGACCCCTCTATACTGAATTTTATTGTTGTTAACAACCATTTGATGAATAAATATGAGAGATGCCCTCTCAAAAAAAAAAATAATAATCAACACAATTTGTACTCATGTTTTTGTTTTAAAATGCAGCCTATTTAAGAGCCATCAAGTATATTTTGAGTGAGTGTATGCAGCAATTAGCAGAGAGCAGATCAACATGCTGGCAACTCCAATTCTGGGCTGATTAATATATAGCAGAACACTGCTGGCTCCTATGTTGATTTCAACCATTTATAGTTTCAAACTGTTTTATTCTTAGTCATATTTAATGAACTAGAAAGCTGACTTTTTAAACTTTTTTTTATTAAGGTATCATTGATATACAATCTTATGCTCAGGTTTCACATGAGCAACATTGTGGTTACTACATTCCCTCCTATTATCAAGTCCCCACCACATACCATTATAGTCACTGTCCATCAGTGTAGTAAGATGCCATGGAGTTACTACTTGTCTTCTCTGTGCTATACTGCCTTCCCCTTGCCCCAACCCCTAAATTTTGTGGACTAATCATATGCCCCTTAATCCCCTTATCCTTTCCTTCCCACCCTCTGTCCCCAACCCCTTTCCCTTTGGTAATCGATAGTCCATTCTTGGGTTCTGTGAGTCTGCTGCTGTTTTGTTCCTTCAGCTTTTGCTTTTGTTTTTATACTCTACAGATGAGTGAAATCATTTGGTACTTGTCTTTCTCTGCCTGGCTTATAGAAAGCTGACTTTTAATATATATATTTTTTAATGCCTTCCCATGGTGCAATTATGCAGATACTCAGCTTTTCCCATCTTATGTGGGGAAAAAAACCCAGTTCTTCCCTACTGTGTGTTTCTTCTCTGTGAGTCTCCTTTACCATTCACACAGACCACTTCACTTCCATCACTTCTGGTCTCCAAATGGGTGGTGGTTTCTCACCACAACAATCAATTCTCCTTGACACCAGCTGGGAGTCTTACAATTAATTCAATTCTGTTACTGTCTACCTGGAGATAGCATCAGATCCCACAGGTTAAGGGCTCAGTCCCACAAGATCGCCTCCCCGTCTGCCACCTCAGATGCCAGGTGCAAGCCCAGATTGTCACCTGTGCTTCTGACCAACCAGCTATAGGTCAGAGGTTCCAAAGACCCACTTCTTGGGTTCAATTAATTTGCTAGGGAGGCTCACAGAACTCAGGGCAACACTTACGTACATTTACCAGTTTACTAAAGGATCTGATCAAGGATACTGATGGACAGCCAGATGAAGAGATGTGTAGGGTAAGATATGGGAGGGTCCTGAGAGCAGGAACTTCTGTCCCTGTGGAGCTAGGGTGTGTCACCCTCCCAGTGTAGATACATTGCTAACCTGGAAGCTCTCCGAACCACCTACTTTTGGGATTTTATGGAGACTTCATCCTGTAGGCATGGTCGATCATAAAGTTCATTTTCAGCCCTTCTCCCTACTCCAAGTGAATGTGGGATGGGGTTTTTAATTCCACGCTTCTAATCATGGCTTGGTCTCTCCAGTGACCAGTCCTTATCCAGGAGCTTGGCAGAGTTACCTTGTTAGAGCCAAAGACCTCCTATCACACAGGAAATTACAAGGGTGTTTAGGAGCTTTTTTCAGGAGTCAGGGGCAGAAACTAATATATATTTTCTATTTTCTCATAGGTACAAAATTCAAAAGCATTGAAAGGTTACAGAATGAAAAGTAAGGCCACTTCCTATCCTGTTTTGTTTTCCACCCTGAAGGCAACACTGATACTAGCTTACTGTGTATCCTTCTAAAGACATTCTCTGCATTTCAGATAAAATGTGTATATTTTCCTTCTGTACATGGTAGCAAATTTTACTTCCCAGTGTCCTGCACCTTACCTTTTCCAATTAATTAAACATCTTGGAAGTCATTCCAAATCAATACATCTGTTATTCTATTTATTTGTATTAGTGCTTTTTTTTTTTTTTAAAAAAAACAGCTGCAAGTGGGACTGTATCAAGCTGAAAAGCTTCTGTACAGCAAAGGACACCATCAGTAGAACGAAAAGGCATCCTACAGTATGGGAGAATATATTCATAAATGACAGATCCAATAAAGGCTTAACATCCAAAATATATAAAGAGCTCACGCACCTCAACAAACAAAAAGTAAATAATCCAATTAAAAAATGGGCAGAGGAGCTGAACAGACAGTTCTCCAAAGAAGAAATTCAGATGGCCAATAGACACATGAAAAGATGCACCACATCGCTTGTCATCAGAGAAATGCAAATTAAAACCACAATGAGATATCACCTCACACCAGTAAGGATTGCCACCATCCAAAAGACAAACAACAACAAATGTTGGTGAGGTTGTGGAGGAAGGGGAACCCTCCTACACTGTTGGTGGGAATGTAAATTAGTTCAACCATTGTGGAAAGCAGTATGGAGGTTCCTCAAAAAGCTCAAAATAGAAATACCATTTGACCCAGGAATTCCACTCCTTGGAATTTACCCTAAGAATGCAGCAGCCCAGTTTGAAAAAGTCAGATGCACCTCTATGTTTATCGCTGCACTATTTACAGTAGCCAAGAAATGGAAGCAACCTAAGTGTCCATCAATAGATGAATGGATAAAGAAGATGTGGTACATATACACAATGGAGTATTATTCAGCCAGAAAGAAGTATTCAGAAGAAAACAAATCCTACCATTTGCAACAACATGGATGGAGCTAAGAGGGTATTATGCTCAGTGAAATAAGCCAGGCGTAGAAAGACAAGTACCAAATGATTTCACTTATATGTGGAATATAAGAACAAAGGAAAAACTGAAGGAACAAAACAGCAGCAGACTCACAGAACCCAAGAATGGACTAACAGTTACCAAAGGGAAAGGGACTTGGGAGGATGAGTGGGAAGGGAGGGATAAGGGCGGGAAAAAGAAAGGGGGCCTTACAATTAGCATGCATAATGTGTGTGGGGGCTTGGGGAGGGCTGTGCAACACAGAGAAGACAAGTAGTGATTTTACAGCATCTTACTATGCTGATGGGCAGTGACTAATGGGGTATGTCCGGGGGACTTGGTGAAGGGGGGAGTCTAGTAACCATAAGTAATTGTAGATTAATGATACCAAAATAAAAATAAACAAACAAAAAACAGCTGCATGATGTTCCATTGCATGGATATACTATACTTAATTCAACCAGCCCACTACTGATAAACATTAGAGTGTGCTGTCTTTTGCTGTTACAAAGCTAGTGTAGCTATTACTGTTGACAAAGCTAGTGTAGCTATTACTGTTGCGAAGTCATGTAAAGTTTATGATCACACTGAACAGTTGTCCAAAGTCAGGAAGGAATAAGTTAATAAAAGGTATAAAAACAATAATGTTGTAAATTTGCCTACAGATGAGTTTCTCAAAGAGTGTAAGATGCATTTATTAGTGATCAAAAACTTTATTTCATACTGATGTATTTTTAATATTTAAAAGACTAATATTATAAAAAACAAGCACATGCTTATTTTATACAATTGGGCTTTTTATTTAGTGGGAATAAAATAATAATGAAAACTCTGGGAGCTATTGGAAGGTTGGAATAGAGAGAGATTAAGAATGGGACTTGTGTCTATTTTGTTTTACTTCACTGACAATATTTCTGATTATTATTTGTGGAAGTTTCAGGGTAAAATCACTCCCTCTTTAAGAAATTATACTATAATAGGTCACATATTTTATTTGTGGCTGCTTGAATTTATTGAGTGCTCATTATTCTATAATTAGTAGGCCACTTTATTTTGACACAAAGATTTTAACTTTTATTAATGTTAGTACCACTAATTTCATATAAGCTATTTTAGGCAATAAGTACATCTTTTTTTTTATTAAGGTATCATTGATATACAATCTTATGAAGGTTTCACATGAGCGACATTGTGGTTACAACATTCACCCATATTATCAAGTCTTCCCCCATAGCCCATTGCAGCCACTGTCTATCAGCATAGTAAGATGGCATAGAGTCACTACTTGACTTCTCTGTGCTATACTGCCTTCCCCTTGCCCCCCCCATCTTATGTGTGCTAATCATAATGCCCCTTAATCCCTTTCTTCCTCCTTTCCCTCCCACCTTCCACACCCCCTTCCTTTTGGTATCTGCTAGTCCCTTCTTGGAGTCTGTGAGTCTGCTGCTGTTTTGTTCCTTCAGTTTTGTTTTGTTGTTATACTCCACAGATGAGTGAAGTTATTTGGTACTTGTCTTTCTCTGCATGGCTTTCACTGAGCATAATTCCCTCTAGCTCCATCCATGTTGTTGCAAATGGTAGGGTTTGTTTTCTTCTTATGGCTGAGTAATATTCCATTGTGTTATATCTTTAACTCTTATATAACACAAGGCAAGATAGGGATTCAGAAAATAATAATAATACAGATTAATGAATGCTTTCTATGTGCCTGACACTATTCTAAGCATCTTATTTTTATTGTTTAAATATTACATGGTCATATGAAATAAATATTATTATTATCTTCATGTTGTCCATGAGGTGGGAAGAGGTTATATAACTTATCTGGAGTAGTAAATAAAGGAGCCATGACATTAAAAAGCCAGGTAGTCTGGATCCAGAGGCTGTACTTACAATGATTCCTCTATACAGTGGATCAACTTTGCTTTTACACTTAGATGTTTTGTGAGGTCATTCTCATTATCCGTTTTATTAGGGAAGGAAAATGCAGAAAAGCAAAACTGTTTATCCATAGTGTCAACATGTTTATGGAAGGCCTGAATGGAGTGCTCTCAGCTTAAGAATAGTGATAAAGACTACCTGGGGGAAAAATATAGGTTTTTCATCTTCTGAACTTTGAATAGCATGGCTGTTGAGCAGTCACTCATTTGACCACAGTTAAGATGGCAATTTGAGTAGATTGTTATTGTCCTTTCTATTTATTTATCTGTCCACTTAGTGGCTTTTTTAATCTTTACACTAATAAACAATTCACAAGGAAGGGCGTGTTGTTTAAAAATATGCTGGAATTGAGGCAGCAAGATACGAGGAGGATTATTGATTCAGTCTCCTCTGTAGAGAGGAATTGTACTGTGTTCCTATGTCATCTACAGAAGAAACTTTCCAGGAGTCATGAGCATTATGCTCTGCTTCAGGTGTTGAGTTTCATTGTTCTTTTTTGACTCAACTTTAGGATTCTTGTAAATGTATTGCAGTCTTGAAATGCCCTTTTCCTTTGATGTTTTGTCATCTGACTTCCCACAGATAGAGAAATTCAGAATGATGTTGATAATGGAAAGAATTGGTCAGGAAAAAGCAGAAGGAAGGCCCAAGAAACAAAGATCAGGACCTATAATTGGGAGGAAAAAAGGGGTTTCTTCTTTGGTGTTAGCAAAGTTCTGATATTAACTAAAGTAAACCTTTGCTGAGCTACTCCAGGCATGTGTGTGCAGTCATAATTTGCAGGTACAGATAAGGAGGGAGGGATGCTTCTCCGTTCTCTTTTCACTGAATTTTCTGGTCTCCTTGGTTCATCTGCATCATTTCAGCAGTTTATTGATTCATGCTTATTGTCACATTTATAAATGTTTATTATATGCATACCAAACAATGAAACCATCTTGTGTGTAGCTTATAAAATCATTCTGATTTCTTCATTATGCATGCTGTATACAATCTCACAGGTAATAATGCCAAAATTCCTTGGCGGTGGGAAATGAGGGAGTTAACGGTGTCATAATACGACAAAATATCATGACTTAGTGATTGGGAATGAACTCATTAAAAATAATCAGGTGCATTAATTTGAAAGGCATATGGGAAATTTAGGCTTTTTAGAAGAAGTTCTAAAGGGGAAACTTAAAAAGAGAGTTGTATCTTGACAGAGTTAAAAAATATGAAGTACAAAACATTACTTTGCATTGGTTGATGGTGCAGTTGAAGGGTATGCCAGGAGGGTAAAAGGCAGTATGTGTCCTCCTATAGATAACTGTTTATGGAGTGTCTATGTATATCCATATTTCTTTTCTTAGCTCTCAACTCTTTGTCCTTTCTTTTAGAAAGTTCAAGTTGGAGATGGCAGTTACACTGTATTATTAATTTGTGTTGGTATCAGTTCCTTGGTAGGTTAATTTGTGTTGGTATCAGTTCCTTGGTAGGTGTTTTAGTATTCTTGGTTACAAATAAAATGTTAGGTACAATGTTCTTTCGTATAGTCATTGAGAGCATAGGTTTTGGAACTAGACAGCCAGGGTTTGGATCTTGGCTCTGCCATTTACTGATTGTGGGACCACATAACTTAACTTGGCTGTGCCTTAGTTTCTTCAACTGTAAAATAGAGATAAAAGTTGAATTACTTTACTTCAACTAAATAACCTATATTGAACTCAGATCTCATATCGCTCAGATCCAATTTAAAAATTCCAGGAGTGTCTGGTTACTTCATTTTGGGTGAGGTGTCTACCCCAGTCTGTCAGCTTATGGCCATGGACACAGGGCCTTGTTAGAGACAGGGGATTATTTTGGGCCAGGCAGAAAACCCCGAATCTGCTTTTGGCTTTTTTTTTTTTTTTGGTATCATTAATCTACAATTACATGAGGAACATTATGTTTACTAGACTCCTCCGTTCACCAAGTCTGCCTCACACACCCCATTACAGTCACTGTCCATCAGCATAGTAAGATGCTGTAGAGTCACTGCTTATCTTCTATGTGTAGCACAGCCCTCCCTGTGCCCCCTACCACATTATACATGCTAATCATAGTGCCCCCTTTCTTCCCTCTCCCCTTATCCCTCCCTTCCCACCCATCCTCCCAAGTCCCTTTCCCGTTCGTAACTGTTAGTCCATTCTTGGGTTCTGTGAGTCTGCTGCTGTTTTGTTCCTTCAGTTTTTTCTCTGTTCTTATACTCCACATATGAGTGAAATCATTTGGTACTTGTCTTTCTCCGCCTGGCTTATTTCACTGAGCATAATACCCTCTTAGCTCCATCCATGTTGTTGCAAATGGTAGGATCTGTTTTTTTCTTATGGCTGAGTAATATTCCATTGTGTATATGTACCACATCTTCTTTATCCATTCATCTATTGATGGACACTTAGGTTGCTTCCATTTCTTGGCTATTGTAAATAGTGCAGCGATAAACATAGGGGTGCATCTGTCTTTTTCAAATTGGGCTGCTGTATTCTTAGGGTAAATTCCTAGAAGTGGAATTCCTGGGTCAAATGGTATTTCTATTTTGAGCTTTTTGAGGAACCTCCATACTGCTTTCCACAATGGTTGAACTAATTTACATTCCCACCAGCAGTGTAGGAGGGTTCCCCTTTCTGCACAACCTCCCAACATTTGTTGTTGTTTATCTTTTGGATGGTGGCCATCCTTACTGGTGTGAGGTGATATCTCATTGTGGTTTTTTTTTTTTTTTTTGAGAGGGCGTCTCTCATATTTATTGATCAAATGGTTGTTAACAACAATAAAATTCTGTATAGGGGGGTCAGTGCTCAATGTACAATCATTAATCCATCTCAAGCCTAATTCTCGTCAGTCTCCAATCTTCTGAAGCATAACGAACAAGTTCTTACATGGTGAACGAATTCTTACATAGTGAATAAATTCTTACATGGTGAACAGTACAAGGGTGAACATCACAGAAACTTTCGGTTTTGATCACGCATTATGAACTATAAACAATCAGGTCAAATATGAATATTCATTTGATTTTTATACTTGATTTATATGTTGATCCCACATTTCTCCCTTTATTATTATTATTATTATTATTATTTTTAATAAAATGCTGAAGTGGTAGGTAGATGCAAGATAAAGGTAGAAAACATAGTTTAGTGCTGTAAGAGGGCAAATGTAGATGATCAGGTGTGTGCCTATGGACTAAGTATTAATCCAAGCTAGACAAGGGCAGCAAAACATCCACGATGCAGAAGATTTCTCTCAAAACAGGGGGGTGAGGTTCTGAGCCTCACCTCTGTTGATCCCCAATTTCTCACCTGATGGCCCGCCCCTGCGACTGTGCCTGTCTTAGGTTGTTCCTCCCTTGATCATTGTGGTTTTAATTTGCAATTTCTCTGATGATTAGCGATGTGGAGCATCTTTTCATGTGTCTGTTGGCCATCTGAATTTCTTCGTTGGAGGACTGTCTGTTCAGCTCCTCTGCCCATTTTTTTTTAGGGCTATTCACATTTATTTAGTTTGTGTTTTTGAGGGAAAGCTGTCCATTTTCACCTTGGTTGTCAAATTTATCTATACGGAATTGTTCACATTATTCCCTGTTTATCCTCTGATATCTACAGGATCTGTAGTCCTCTCAACTGTTTCATTTCTGATAATGGTAATTTCTGTCTTTCCTTTCTTCTTTCCAATTTTCCTACAGATTTCTCAATTTTAATGATCTTTTCAAAGAATCAGCTTTTTGTTTCATTCATTTTTTTCTATTGTTTTTGTTTGTAATTTTGTTTTCAATGCCCTTACCTTTATTATTTTCTTCCTCTCCTTGTTTTGGCTTTATTTCGCTCTTTTCTACCTTCCTGAGGTGGTAGATTAGATTATTGATTTGAGACTTTTCTTTTTTTTAATGTGTGTGTTTAGTTGCTATAAATTCCCTCATAAATGTATGCTTTAGTTGCATCTTATAAATTTTGACATGTTGTATTTTCAATTTCATTCAATTTAATGATTAAAAAATTTCCTTCAAGACTCTCTCACCCATAGATTATTTAGAAGTGTGTTGTTTAGTTTCCAAGGTTTGGAATTTTTCCTGTAGTTTTTCTATCAATTTCTATTTTGGTTACACTGTGGTCAGAGGACAAGCTCTGTATGATTTCAGTTTTATTAAATATTTTTAGGTTTATTCTATGGCCCAAGATTATGATCTATCTTGGTGAATGATCCATGTGCACTTGAAAAGAATGTGTATTCTGCTGTTGTGGGTGGAGTGTTCTAAAAATGCTTGTGAGATGCTATTTGTTGTAGGCATTCTTAAGTTCTTCTACATCCTTGCTGAATTGTTGTCCAGTTGTTCTATCACTTGTTGAGAAAGGGGTGCTGAAGTGTCTAACTGTAATTGAGGATTTGTGTATTTCTCCTTTCTATCAGTTTTGGCTTCATATATTTTGCAGCTCTGTTGCTTTGTGCATATACATTTGGGATTGCTATGTCTTCTTGGTGGATTGACCCATTTACCAACCTGCTTACAACATTATATTTGAAGTGAGTTTCTTGTAAACAGCATATACTTGGGTCATGTTTTTAATAAAATCTGCTAATATTTCTTTTAATTTAGATCATCTAATAAGTAATTTTTAAGGGATTAACTCTGCCATTTAATTTTTGTATTTTTTAATCTATTTTTTTAACATCTCTATTGTCTCTTCCCTGCCTTCCTGTGGGTTACTAGAGCGTATTTTTTAGAATTCCATTTTGATTTTTCTCTAGTGATTTTGATTGAATCTCTTTAGCACATTTTTTAGTGGTTGCTCTAGGTAGCAGATTATACATACATAATCACATTCTACAAGTACAATCATTTACCAGTTCAAGTAAAGTATAGAAACCTTAGCTATTTTTTCATCTTTTCCCTCTCCTGTTTAAAATATAATTGTCTTAATATTTCCTTTGCATACATTGAGAACTACATCAGGGTTATCATTTTTGCTTCAAATGTCAACCATAATTAAGAAAACTTAAGAGAATAAGGAAAGCCTATTGTACTTACCCATAGTTTTGCTTACCATGTCCTTTCTTCCCTCTTGGTGTTCCAAGGCTGCTTATTGTTTCATTACTGTTTAAAGAACCTCCTTTAGCCATTCTTTTAGAATACATCTTCCTGACAACACATTATCTTAATTTTCCTTCATTTGGGAATGTCTTGATTTCCCCTTAATTTTTGGAGGATATTTGCACTGGATATAGGATTCTTTTTTTTTTTTTTTTCAATACTTGAAAATACTGTGCCACTTTCTTCTGGCTCCCGTGGTTTCTGATGAGACACTTAACATTGTTCTAACTGCTTTTCCTTTATAGGTAAGATGTTGTTTTTCTTTGGCTGCTTTCAAAGTATTTTTTTCATTTTAGTTTTCAGAAATTTAATTATAGTGTGTCTTGGAGTAGGTTTCTGTGCATTTATTCTACCTTGCTATGCTGTTCCTTTCTTTATCCTTTGGCTAAGAGAGCAGACTTTTTGTTGGGGTTTTCTTCATCAGTGTTTGTTGGCATTTCAAGTTTCTGGCTTCTTCAGCTCCAAGTCCAGGGAGAACGTATCCTCACATGTTGAGGGATGGGGGGATAAACTGTTGATAAATTTCACTTCACTTGCTTTGAAGATGCAAAAAGAAAAAAAAACCATTTCGATTCCACATATTAAATTTGGTTTCTCCTCCTCCTCCTCATGCAAGTTATCCTTCTCTCGCCGGCACCTCCCCCATGTTTTCCTGCTCTCCTCCACCAGCCCGGCCAGCCCCCTCCTTGGCCCAGCCACGAACGCTCCAGGTCCTGCAGCCCGCACTCGCCCTGCGCACCCGGGCGCCCCCCTCCCGGCCCCTGCTCTGCCCATTTTTTAATTGGATTATTTGCTTTTTGTTTGTTGAGGTGCGTGAGCTCTTTATATATTTTGGATGTCAACCCTTTATCAGATCTGTCATTTATGAATATATTCTCCCATACTGTAGGATGCCTTTTTGTTCTATTGGTGGTGTCCTTTGCTGTACAGAAGCTTTTCAGCTTGATATAGTCCCACTTGTTCATTTTTGCTTTTGTTTCCCTTACCCGGGGAGATATGTTCATGAAGAAGTCGCTCATGTTTATGTCCAAGAGATTTTTGCCTATGTTTTTTTCTAAGAGTTTTATGGTTTCATGACTTACATTCAGGTCTTTGATTCATTTTGAATTTACTTTTGTGTATGGGGTTAGACAATGATCCAGTTTCATTCTCTTACATGTAGCTGTCCAGTTTTGCCAGCACCAGCTGTTGAAGAGGCTGTCATTTCCCCATTGTATGTCCATGGCTCCTTTATCGTCCGAATCTGCTTTTGAGTACAGTATTTAGACTATCATTAAAAAAAGTACTATACTTTATTTTTTAGAGCAGTTATAGGTTTATAGAAAAATAAATGGAAAATACAGAATTCCCATGTATCCCCTTACCTCCCCCCAATTTACCCTAGTATTGCATTATTAGTAATACATTTGTTACAATTGATGAGGCAGTATTGATACGTTATTAACTCTGAAGTCTACAGTTTACATTAGGGTTCACTCTCAATGTTGTACATTCTGTGGGTTTGGACAAATACATAATGTCATTATCCACCATTACAGTGTCATGCAGACTAGTTTCACTGCCCTAAACAACCCCGGTGCTCCACCCATTCATCCCTCCACTGATCTTTTTACTGTTTCTGCAATGTTGCCTTTTCCAGGTTGTCATTTGGTTGGAATCATACAGTTTATACAGCCTTTTTAGATTGGCTTCTTTCACTTCCTGATGTGCCTTTACTGCTCCTCCATGTCTTTTTGTAACTTGGTAGCTCATTTGTTTTTAGTGCTAAATAATGTTCTGTTGTATAGTTGTGATCTGGTTTATTTATTATCCTATTGAAGGACATATTGGTTGCTTCCAGCTTTTAGCAATTATGAATAAAGCTGGTATGAACACATGGTAAAATTCATGTGCAAGTTTTTATGTGGACAAAAGTATTCAACTCATTTGAGTAAATACTAATGAGCACAATTGCAGAACTGTATGATAAAAAGTATGTTTAGTTTTTTACGAAACTGCCACACTGTCTTCCAAAGTTGCTGTGCCATTTTGCATTCCCACCAGCAGGGAATGAGATTTCTTCTTGCTGCACATCTTTGTCAGCACTTAATGTTGTCAGTGTTTTGGATTTTAGCCATTCTAATAGGTATGTAGAGGTAACTCAGTTCTAATTTTCATTTCTCTAGTGACATATGATGTGGAACATCTTTTCATATGCTTATTTGCCATCTGTATACTTTCTTTGGTGAGGTGTCTGTTCAGATCTTTTACCATTGCTTAAATTGGGTTGTTGTTGAATTTTTAGAGTTCTTTGTATATTTTGTATATGAGTCCTTTATGTATTTTTCAAATGTTTCCTCTCAGTTGACATTATTTTTCATCTCTGCTGGCTTCTGATTTCCTGTTTGGCAGGGCTACACAATGCCTTCTACTGTTGGTCAGGCTAAATAATCACTCACAAGTGGTGACTCTTAAAAAGGCTTCTCAGCAAGATTCTCACATATATATCATGGGATAGAGGAAGTAGAAAACTTTCTTTTTCTAATATTGCCCCCCCCCCAGATTTTAATTATTGCCCAGCTAATAGAAGAATGAGAAAAAAAGGAAGGGTTACCTATAACCCTAATATCTGCTCTTTGTTTCCTGCATTTTCTTTGCTTGCCACATGGGAAGTAGTAAACTTGATGTTCTCTTGAGGCTGCCATAACAATTTGCCACCTTTGACATTTATCTTTATGTTAAATAAGAGACCCACATTTTTATATTTCTCTTACTTGTAAGAAAATGGAGGTTTTGAAAGATGTGGGAAATAACTCAGTAAATCAATAGTAGAGTAGAAAAGAGACCCTCTTCTCTCTTGTCTACTCAGTGTTCTATTTTCAAACCTCTTAGAATTTCTGTCACTGTTACATTAACACCCAGACCTTGCTCTAAAATGCTGACTCTGGAGTGACAGTATTGTCATTGTAGCCTGTGTGGTATTGTGTTCAGCCTTAACTTTGCCAGTTGAGATGACTGTACAGATATGTATGGACTGTTCCCAATTTATAACTGCATTATGTTCCAAACATTGGTATGAAATAGTTGTTTGGCATTTAGAATAATTTCCCATAGAAAAAATTTTTGAATGGAAATTGAATTTCCAGAGCAATTTATAACAGTGAATTTAATTCAAAATTATAAAATAATTACATGATTTTTTAGTTTCATCATGGTTTGAGACCTTTCTGAGCTTGACTAGAAACCTAACAGGATTTTTGGAGGTAAGAGTTTTTTTGGAGAAAATTGTTCTGTAAGTGGTGTAGGTCATGGTAGATAAAGGCATATTGTTAATTTTTCCCATTATTCTCCTAGGATTACCTACTTTTGAAATGATTTTGTCATTGGTATGTATAGATGCTCCAAAGTTGGGAATGCCTGCCTAGTCCCGTAAGGGGAGGGAATGTTGCTAAAACTTATTACCCTGGTAGATTTTACCTATGGTAATGCATTTCTCACAGGGTATGGGAACTATATTTGGTGTTCTCATCAGACTTTCACTAGTCTGTGTTCAGTGGACTAGTCTCACCAGACCTGCTAGTCATCTCACCTTTGTCTCATCAGGGTACTTCATGGTACTTTTTACATTATGCTCAGTAATTGCTTGAATTAAAGAAATAATCCACTGTCCTGGCCATGGCCTACCTTAGAACGGTGAGCAAATTGGATGCGTTAGTAGGTAGGTGCTGACATTCACATGGTGCTTTGCAATTTCCAAAGCACGTTCACACATGTCACCATATACTTTCACATACATTACGATTATCTGCTCTTTACAAACAACTCTGTGAAGTAGATATTGTCCACATCTTATGACTGAGGCAGTTGAGGCTTGGGAGGATGAATTGACTTGCTGAAGGTTAAACACATAATAAGTGTTAGAATTAGAATATGAGCCCAGATCTTCTGACTATATTATCCTTCTAAATCATTGATTTTTATCCTTCTCAAATACAAGATCTGGAAAATATCAGAATTAGTTTGGAAATCTGGGCTATATGGTCACTGTGGTTTTAGTGGAGCATTGACTGACTTAGTAAGCAGTGCATTAATATTTTAAAAATTAGAAAATAGTTTCACTTTAAAGAGCTTCTGATTGAGCCTGTTTCTCTTTTTCCCCCTCACAGTGGTCCTTGGCTTTTATTTTATATATTACTTTTAAATGTACAGATATTAAATTTTTATGTAGTAAAACCTATCAGCTTTTTCCTTGATAATTTCTGGGTTTTAAGACTTTTCTATAGTTCACATTATAGAAATATTTTCTTAAGATTTTTGTGTTTAATTTTTTTTCATTGTGTTAAAATCCACATAACATAAAATTTAACCACCTTAACCATTTTAAGCATACAGTTCAGTGCTATTAATACATTCACACTGTTGTGCAGCCATCACCACCATTCTTGCCCAGAACTCTTTTCTGATCTGTGATGTTGAGCACCTTTTCATGTGCTTATTGGCCATTCAGGTATCTTGCAAAATAGAAACTCTGTCCCCATTAGACACTAACTTGCCCTTCCCCCTCCCTGAAGCCTTGGCAGCCACTATTCTACTTTGTCCCCACAATTTTGACTTCTCCAAATACCTTATATAAGTGGAATCATAGAGTGTTGGTCTTTTTGTGACTGGTTTGTTTCACTTAGCATAATGTCTTCAAGGTTCATCCAGGTGTGGCATGCATCAGAATGTCCTTACTTTTTAAGGCTGAATAATAATCCGTTGTTTGTATATACCACATTTTGCTTATCCATTCACCCACTGATAGACACTTGGGTTGCTTCCACATCTTAGCTTTTGTGAACAAGGCTACGAACATTGGTGTACAAACATCTCTTTGAGGTCCTGCTTTCAGTTCTTTGGGTATGTATCTAGAAGTGGAGTTGCTGGTAATTCTGTTTTTAATCTTTTGAGGAATTTTCATACTGTTTTCCACAGCAGCTATACCATTTTATATTTCCACCAACAGCACACAAGGATTCTGATTTCTCCACATCCTTGCCAACACTTGTTTTCTGTTTTTTTTTTTTTATGGTAACCATCCTAATGGGTGTATCTCACTATAGTTTTGTTTTGAATTTCCCTAATGATCTGTGATGTTGAGCACCTTTTCATGTGCTTATTGGCCATTCAGGTATATTCCTTGGAGGAATGATTATTCAAGTCCTTTGTCCATTTTTGAATCAGGCTGTTTGCCTTTTTGTTTACTTTAGGAGTTCTCTATATACTCTGGATGTTAGTCTCTTATTGGATATGCGATTTGCTCGTATTTTTTCCCATTTGGTGGGTTGCCTTTTTATTCTGTGTATAGTATCTTTTGATGTGTGAAACTTTAAAGTTTCATGGAGTCCATTTTGCCTATTTTGTTTTGTTACTTGTACCTTTGGTGTCATATCCAAGCTTTCATTGCCAAGTCCAGTGTTATGAAGATCTGTCCTGTTTTCTTCTAAGAGTTCTATTGTTTTAGGGCTTACATTTAGGTTCATGATCCATTGTCAGTTAACTTTTTGTATATGGTGTTAGGTAAGGGTCCAGCTTTATTCTTTTGCATGTAGATATTCAGTTTTCTGAAACACCATTTGTTGAAAGATCATCCTTTCTGCATTGAATGTTCTTGGCGTATTTGTCAAAAATCATTTCACCATATATGTGAGGTTTTATTTCTGGGCTCTCCTTTCCATTGGTCTATATGTCTGTCTTTATCCCAATAGCACATTGTTTTGATGACTGTAGCTTTGTAGTAAGTTTTGAAATCACGAAGTGTGAGTCCTCCAGTTCTGTTCTTCTTTTTCAGGATTGTTTTGGTTATTTGGGGTCCCTTGAGATTTTATATGAATTTTAGGATGGGTTTTTCTATTTCTGAAAAAAGTATTATTATTGGGATTTTGATAAGGATTAGATTGAATCTGTAGATCACTTTTGGTGATACTGACATTTTAACAATATAAAGTTGTCCAATTGATGCCGGAGTTCTTGTTTGCAGAGTTGAAGAATGAACTTAGCAAACACCCAAGGTAGGAGAGCCAGGGACAGGCTTTTGTTGAGAGATACAGTGAAAGGACTCCTGGCTCATGCCAGAAAGGGGACAAGAGAGCCCGTAGTTGTGCATTGTCTAGGGGGTTTTATAGGCAGTTGAGGATTTTTCGGAATGTGAAAAAAAGGCTTAGGGGTGTGGACTTGTTAAGTGGTCGCTGAATATTTAGAATTAACTTAACACGAGGAACTTCCAGCCATGATTTCTCCTTGAGATACCAGGGCCTTGGTCTAGGAGCATATCAAACAAGGCTTGCCTGCACAGCCCCCAACGTGGGCTGAGGTATTGTTTGCTAAAGACTAAGAATCATACTTCTTAATGTCCTGGGTGTTAAAATGTAATCTTATCTTTTTATTTTTTTATTTGGTATCATTAATACACAATCACATGAGCAACATTGTGGTTACTAGATTTCCCCCATTATCAAGTCCCTACTACATACCCCATTACAGTCACTGTCCATCAGTGTAGTAAGATGCTATAAAGTCACTACTTGTCTTCTCTGTACTATATGATCTTCCCCGTGCTCTGCCCCCCACGTTATGTGTGCTAATTGTAATGCCCCTTATTCCCCTTTTCCCTCCCTTCCCACCCACTCTCCCCAGTCCCTTTCCCTTTGGTAACTGTTAGTCCATTCTTGGGTTCTGTGAGTCTGCTGCTGTTTTGTTCCTTCTGTTTTTGCTTTGTTCTTATGCTCCACAGATGAGTGAAATCCTTTAGTACTTGTCTTTCTCCACCTGGCTTACTTCACTGAGCATAATACCCTCTAGCTCCATCCATGTTGTTGCAAATGGTAGGATTTGTTTTCTTCTTATGGCTAAATAATATTCCATTGTGTATATGTACCACCTTTTCTTTATCCATTCATCTACTGATGGACACTTAGGTTGCTTCCATTTCTTGGCTATTGTAAATAGTGCTGTGATAAACATAGGGATGCATATGTCTTTTTGAAACTGGGATCCTGCATTCTTAGGGTAAATTCCTAGGAGGGGAATTCCTCAGTCAAATGATATTCCTATTTTGAGTTTTTTGAGGAACCTCCATACTGCTTTCCACAATGGTTGAGCTAGTTTACATTCCCACAAGCAGGGTAGGAGGGCGCCTCTTTCTCCACATCCTTGGCAGCATTTGTTGTTCCTAGTCTTTTCTATGTTGGCCATCCTAAATGGTGGGAGGTGACAGCTCATTGTGGTTTTCATTTGCATTTCCCTGATAATTAGCGATGTGGAGCATCTTTTCATGTGCCTGTTGGCCATCTGAATTTTCTTTGGAGAAGTGTCTTCATATCCTCTGCCCATTTTTTAATAGGGTTATTTGCTTTTTCGGTGTTGAGGTATGTGGGTTCTTTATACATTTTGGATGTTAACCCCTTCTTGGTTATGTCATTTACAAATATATTCTACCATTCTGTAGGATGCCTTTTTGTTCTGCTGATGGTGTCCTTTGCTGTACACAAGAATTTTAGCATGATGTAGTCCCATTTGTTCATTTTTTATTTTGTTTACCTTGCCCAAGGAGATGTGTTCAGGAAAAAGTTGCTCATGCTTATATTCAAGAGATTTTTGCCTATGTTTTCTTCTAAGAGTTTTATGTTTTCATGACTTACATTCAGGTCTTTGATCCATTCTGAGTTTACTTTTGTGTATGGGGTTAGACAATAATCCAGTTTCATTCTCTTGCATGTAGCTGTCCAGTTTTGCCAACACCAGTTGTTGAAGAGGCTGTCATTTCCCCATTGTATATCCATGGCACCTTTATCATATATTAATTGATCATATATGCTTGGGTTTATATCTGGGCTCTGTAGTCTGTTCCATTGGTCTATGGGTCTGTTCTTGTGCCAGTACCAAATTGTCTTAAATACAGTGGCTTTGTAGTAGAGTTTGAAGTTGGGGAGCATAATCCCCCCCTCTTTATTCTTCCTTCTCAGGATTGCTTTGGCTATTTGGGGTCTTTTGTGGGTCCATATGAGTTTTAGAACTATTTGCTCTAGTTTGTTGAAGAATGCTGTTGCTATTTTGTTAGGGATTGTATTGAATCTGTAGATTGCTTTAGGCAGGATGGCCATTTTGACAATATTAATCCTTCTTATCCATGGGCATGGGATGTTTTTCCATTTATTGGTATCTTCTTTAATTTCTCGCATGAGTGTCTTGTAGTTTTCAGAGTATAGGTCTTTCACTTCCTTGGCTAAGTTTATTCCTAGGTATTTTATTCTTTTTGATGCAATTGGGAATGGAATTGTTTTCCTGATTTCTCTTTCTGCTTGTTCATTGTTAGTGTATAAGAATGCAACAGATTTCTGTGTATTAATTTTGTATCCTGCTACTTTCCTGAATTCGGATATTGTACCTAGTAGTTTTGGAGTGAGCTCTTTAGGGTTTTTTATGTACAATATCATGTCATCTGCAAACAGGGACAGTTTTAATTCTTCCTTGCTGATCTGGATGCCTCTTATTTCTTTGTGTTGTCTGCTGTGGCTAGGACCTCCAGAACTATGTTGAATAAAAGTGGGGAGAGTGGGCATCCCTGTCTTGTTCCTGATCTTAAAGGAAAAGCTTTCAGTTTCTTGCTGTTAAGTATAATGTTGGCTATGGGTTTGTTATATATGGCCTTTATTATGTTGAGGTACTTGCCCTCTATACGCTTTTTGTTGAGCGTTTTTATCATGAATGGATGTTGAATTTTGTCAAATACTTTTTCAGCATCTATGGAGATGATTATGTGTTTTTTGTCCTTCTTTTTTTGTTACGGTGGATGATGTTGACGAATTTTCGAATGTTGTACCATCCTTGCATCCCTGGAATAAATCCCACTTGATCATGATGGATGATCTTTTTCATTTATTTTTGAATTCGGTTTGGTAATGTTTTGTTGAGTATTTTTGCACCTATGTTCATGGATATTGGGCTGTAATTTTCTTTTTTTGTGGTATTTTTGCCTGGTTTTGGTATTAGAGTGATGCTGGCCTCATAAAATGAGTTTGGGAGTATTCCCTCTTCTTCGACTTTTTGGAAAACTTTAAGGAGGATGGGTATTAGGTCTTCACTAAATGTTTGATAAAGTTCAGCTGTGAAACCATCTGGTTGAGGAGTTTTGTTCTTAGGTAGTTTTTTGATTACCAATTCAATTTCCTTTCTGGTTATTCCTGGGTTAGCCTTGAAAGGTTGTATTTTTCTAGAAAGTTGTCCATTTCTTTTAGGTTTGCCAGTTTAATAGCATATAATTTTTCATAGTATTCTCTCATAATTCTTTGTATTTCTGTGGTGTCTGTAGTGATTTTTCCTTTTTTATTTCTGATTCTGTTTATGTGTGTAGACTCTCTTTTTTTCTTAATAAGTCTGGCTAGGGATTTATCTATTTTGTTTATTTTCTCGAAAAACCAGCTCCTCCTTTCATTTATTCTTTCTATTGTTTTATTCTTCTCGGTTTTATTTATTTCTGCTCTAAACTTTATTATGTCCCTCCTACTGACTTTGGGCCTCATTTGTTCTTCTTTTTCTAGTTTCTTTAATTGTTAGTTTAGAACTGCTTATATGGGATTGTTCTTCTTTCCTGAGGTAGGCCTATATTGCAATATACTTCCCTCTTAGCATGGCCTTCACTGAGTCCCACAGATTTCGTGGTGTTGAGTTATTGTTGTCATTTGTCTCCATTATTGCTTGATCTCTGTTTTTATTTGGTCATTGATCCATTGATTATTTAGAAGCATGTTATTAAGCCTCCATGTGTTTGTAGGCTTTTTCATTTTCTTTGTGTAATTTATTTCTAGTTTCATACCTTTGTGATCTGAGAAGCTCGTTGGTACAATTTCAGTCTTTTTGAATTTACTGAGGCTCTTTTGTGGCCTTGTATATGATCTATTCCTGAAAATGTTCCATGTGTACTTGAGAAGAACGTGTATCCTGTTGCTTTTGGATGGTAGATGTCCATTAGGTCCATGTGTTCATATACATTGTTCAATGCCTCTGTTTCCTTACTTATTTTCTGTCTGGTTGATCTGTCCTTTGGAGTGAATGGTGTGTTGAAGTCTCCTAGAATGAATACATTGCATTCTAGTTCCCCCCTTTAAATTCTGTTAGTATTTGTTTCACATATGTAGGAGATCCTGTATTGGTTGCATAGATATTTATAATGGTTATATCCTCTTGTTGGATTGACCCCTTTATCATTATGTGATGTCCTTCTTTGTCTCTTGTGACTTTCTTTGTTTTGAAGTCTATTTTGTCTGATACAAGTACTGCAACTCCTGCTTTTTTCTTCCCATGAAGTATCTTTTCCATCCCTTTATTTTCAGTCTGTGTTTGTCTTTGGGTTTGAAGTGAGTCTCTTGTTGGCAACATATAGACAAGTCTTGTTTTTTATCCATTCAGTGACTCTGTCTTTTGATTGGTGCATTCAGACCATTTACATTTAGGGTGATTATCGATAGGTATGTACTTATTGTCATTGCAGGCTTTAGATTCGTGGTTACCAAAGGTTCAAGGGTAATTCCTTTGTTATGTAACAATCTAATTTAACTCACTTACTATGCTATTACAAACACAATCTAAAGGTTCTTTTTTTTCTCTCTTTTTTCTTTCTCCTCCTTTCTTTATATATTGGGTACCAGGTTCTGTACTCTTTGTCTATCCCTTGATTGACTTTGGGGATAGTTGATTTGATTTTACATCTGATTAATAATTAATTGTTTTACTTTGCTGTGGTTTTATTTCCCCTGGTGACAGCTATTTAGCCTTAGGATAACTTCTATCTATAGCAGTCCCTCTAAAATGCACTGTAGAGGTGGTTTGCGGGAGGTAAATTCTCTCAGCTTTTGCTTATCTGAAAGTTGTTTAATCCTTCCAAATTTAAATGATAATCTTGCCAGGTAGAGTATTCTTCATTTGAGGCCCTTCTGCTTGATTGCATTAAATATATCATGCCACCACTCCTTTCTGGCCTCTAAGATTTCTATTGAGAAGTCTGATGATAGCCTGATGGGTTTTCCTTTGTATGTGACCTTTTTTCTCTCTCTAGCTGCTTTTAAAAGTCTGCCCTTATCCTTTATCTTTGCCATTTTAATTGTTATATGTCTTGGTGTTGTCTTCCTTGGGTCCCTTGTGTTGGGAGATCTGTGCACCTCCAAGACCTGAGAGACTATCTCCTTCCCCAGTTTGGGGAAGTTTTCAGCAATTACTTCCTCAAAGACATTTTCTATCACTTTTTCTTTGTCTTCTTCTGGTACCCCTATAATACGAATATTGTTCTATTTGGATTGGTCACACAGTTCTCTCAGTATTCTTTCATTTCTAGAGATCCTTTTTTCTCTCTGTGCCTCAGTTTCTTTGTATTCCACTTCCATAATTTCTATTTCATTTATCGTCTCCTCCACCATATCTCATCTGCTTTTAATACTGTCCATTGTGTTCTTCAATTACTGGATCTCCATCCTAAATTCATTCCTGATTTGTTGAATATTTTTCTGTACCTCCATAAACATGTTTGTGATTTTTATTTTGAAGTCTCTTTCAGGAAGATTTATTAATTCAATCTCACTCAATCCTTTCTCTGGTGTTGAGATTTTTCTTTGAACCAGGTTCCTTGACATTTTATATTCGTATGTGGCGCCCTCTAGTGCCCAGAAGTTCTACTCTCTGGAGATGCTCAACCTCTGGAGTGATGTTATGGGTCACAGGGGAGTGGTGTTGGGGCCTGGGGGGAGGAAAGAGTTGTTTCCTGCTTTCTGGCTGCCATGTCTGTCTCTACTTCCAGAACCAGTGGGTCAAGCACACAGGTGTAAGCCTCTTTGCTTTGCGTCTGTAGCTGCCATAGGCAGGGTCTCCCTCTGGCTGGCCTGATGCCAGGGCAGCGACTGCCGGTTTGCAAGCTGGTGCCTGTAGACAGGAGGAAGGCTGCTGCGTATCACAGTGGCGGGCCTCGGAGATGCGTAGCCAGTCAGGGGGTTGGAGCACCTGAAGGTCCTGAAAGTTCCCAACCTGCTGGGCAGAGCGTGCCCAGACAACCTTGTCCACCTATCCCTTCTCCCGTGCAGCAAGCTCCATGCAAACCCCACCCTTTTAGCAGCCCTCTAGGTGCTAGGAAGCCTCTCAGACCACCCACCTTTCCTTTTGTCCCAGAGCAGCCGGATGTGGATCTCTGTCCTCCACAAATGACTGGAATGTCAGTCTCTCCAAGTATTCTGCCTGTCTTAGCTTTCCAACCGCACTGATCTCCAGAGCACCATGCAATGTAGGTTGGTGCTCCCAAATCAGATATCCAGGGCTGGGTATTCAGCAGTCCTAGCTTTCCACCCCCTCCCCACTCCATTTCTCTTCCTCCCGCCTGTGAACTGGGGTTGGGGAAGGGCTTGGGTCCCGCTGGATCAAGGCTTTGGTATGTTACCCTGTTTTGTGAGGTCTACTCTGTTCTCCAGGTGTATGCAGTCTGGTGCAGCCTTCTTTCCTGTTGGTCTTTTAGGATTAGTTGTATTAACTATATTTTCTTAATATATGTGGTTTTGGGAGGAGTTCTCTGTCTCACCTCTCACACTACCATCTTGAATCCAAGCTGAAATGAAATCTTATCTTTAAGGTAGAATCCTTCCTGCCTTTTACTTTATTGTTTATGGCTGGGCCTACATGCTATATTAGTTGTCCAGTTTGCAAATCACCTCATTATCAGGTCTGAAGGAGGAAAGACAGCACATAGGCCTGGGCCTTTAGCATGCTTAAGTGAATCTTACACATGATTACAAATGATTAGCATAATAAAAACATTGTGCTACTCTGGGGGAATGTTAACTGATCTCACTGAAGAATGACTCTAGAGCTGAATGTTTAACATATTTAACATGGAGTTTTGGTAGGGGGTTTCCTTGCATGTAGTAACATTGCTCTGACTATAAATATCCTGTCTTGCTTTTTCTGGAGGCCCTCACCATATTCAATCTAAGCCCTGTCTCACAATCCCCTGAACATAGGACGTGTTTCCATTTACTTATGTCTTCTTTAATTTCAGTGGTGTTTTCTAGTTTTATATGTCTTTCACCTCCTTGGTTAGGTTTGTTGAAAAGAAGTGGTGAAAGGGGGCATCCTTGCCTTGCTCTTGATCTTAGAGGAAATGCTTTCAGTCTTTTACCATTGAGTATTATGTTTGCTGTGGGTTTTTCATATATGGTTTTTATTATGTGGAGGTAGTTTCCTTCTATTCCTATTTTGTTGACTGTTTTTATCATGAAAAGGTATTGCATTTTGCCAGATACTTTTTGTAAGATAAATTCTAGCCGAAATAAACAGGCGACGAGAAGCAACAAAGGGCCAGGCAGTTTATTTGAGCACAATTCCCAGGTGATGTTCCCCGGTCTGGCTATCACAGGCCGGGGAAGTCACGCGCAGCAGGGCAGGCAGCGTGTTTTTAAAGAAGGTAGGAGGAGGCAGAGCTTAGATTTACAGCGGCGCAGCGTGAGGATTGGCTAGCCTAAGGCACATTTTTCAGGTTGGGAGGGGGCAGCAGCCGGGGACTTTGGCACGTCATCAGTGTCCAATGTGCTCACCCCTCCCTCTGGTGCCTCCAACCTTACATTCCAGCCTTTTGGTTATAATGGGCACCGACTTGATCTGGCTGCTTCATGCTGAGAGGGGGCACAGTAAAGGGTGTAGCCAGGTTTCCATCACTGGTCAGTTGAGAGGGCCTCAGAAGGTTGGTGCTTCTATTCTGAGTTTCATTTCTATTACTATTTGCAGTTTTGTGGCTTCTAGGCAAGACAGAACAAATTGTGTTATTAGATTAAGTAGCAACATCTGGAGTTGGATTTTCTATTCTGGAAGGACAAACTTGATGAGATTAAGAATGCATGGTTGAATATGAGAACTAGAAATATGAAGGGTCTAATTGAGAATTATAGCCAGGTATCATGGGGAAACTAGAATTCTGGATTGAGTTTACATCTTAATGACTAGTATTAGGATTTAGTATAGATAAGACTGCATTATTGAAACAATACTTTTCTTTAAAATCACCCTCATTTTTAGAAGTAGCCAGATTAAGAAAATAATTAACAGTTGGCTTGATTATTTGCATAAGTGCAACAAGAAGAGTAATTGATTACATGGGATCTTTTAAATGTGCTTTGCTGGAACTTTTTGTAAGGAATTTCAGATTGAACCTTTAAAGGCCTCTCGAGCCTAGACAGCTAAGCCAGACTTGCCATCAGGTTGTGCCTGCAGTACCTGTACACTTGGGTGAATTCCTCTCTTCTTGAGGTTACCAAGACATTCTTGAGGTTCCTGCACCTGCCAGGAAGTGACCTTCCTTACTCACCTGGTAAGGCTGCTGGGAACTCTGTAAACAAGGTACCAGGCCAGTTCTTCTAAGGGGCTTTGTTGGCTTTATAAAGTCAGTCTTGGTTCTTTAAAGCTGTCTGTTTATATCTGAGTTTACACATGTGTCTCTCAGGTATGGCGTTCCAGTCAAAGCTTTGGTAATATAACTAGTGTTTTTAATTGGTCCTCTTACAAGGAAAGCAGGTTCTTATTGAACTTATGCAAATAAACATACTGCCATGAAATATAAAAATAGTCACTGAGAGTTTTTAAATTCTGGAGGGATCAGGTAGAGAGAAAGATAAGTTTCAATTTTGCTCATAAAGATCATTCATTTAATAAACTGTTGTCAGCTTAAGAGAAAAAGCTAACACTTTATCAGCAACATTTGAAAGAAAAAGCTACAAAATCATCTTCCTTAGTTTATTTAGTCTTATGTAAGCAATACCTGTTCTGCCAAAATCTAGTTCTTTACTAGTTTAGGATTAATAAAACAGTGGCTATAAATGACAAAAGACTTACAAATGACAAAGGTTGAAGATCTGATGAGAGCTTACTGTAAGGCAGTTGACATAAGGAAATTCTGATATTTCTGTAACACAGAACATTCAGTAACAAAGTTTAGCATCATTCCCTTTGACAGTCCTTTCCAGGTAAATATATATCAGATAAATAAGCCAAATTAGCCGAATACTTTCTTCAATGAGAAAAAAAATTCTTCTGACATGTTCCAGGGGCCCTCTGGAAAATATCAGAGTTAACTAGAGGTAAAAGCACCTTTTTGAATTTGATTTTAGAAAGTTGTCAGAAGAAAGTTTCTTTGGCATTTGCTTAAATAAGATTGTAGGTTGCCGTGAAGCAATACTTATTCATTTAAATAGAATGACAACAAAATACCTCAAAGGCAAATAAAGAAGGTTACACAGTTGTTAGCAAAGTTTAGCTTTTAGTCTTTTTAATATTAAGATCTCATTTTCTTAAATACTCCGACAACTCACTGAGACTTTAAGCATGAGAAACTGCTTTGATAGAACAATTAGAGAACTATTTGCAATCTTTTAATATTAAGAGCAGACTAACAGTTAAGAAAACTGCCTTTTTAACTGAAAACAAAATTCTAATTTTGCTGTGTACTTGATACCAACTCATCCACTTTAATTTTATATAGCATGACCATATTAAATTCTTCTAAAACTTTCTACAACCTTCTTTTTACATTTAGATTTCTCCCTCTAAATAAACAGCTGTACTTTAGAACAAAGTTACTTTTTTTTAATCAAAAGACACATTTTTTAGCATGCAGAAATGTTTTCCTTATTACTTTAAGTAGTTTTAATTAGAACTTAAAACTATTACTTTAACCTTCAGTGAACACTGAAAAATAGGCTACTGTAAACTGTTACACTAGCGTTCTTCAGATTGATACATCTATGAATGTATATTATCATTTTTGGAAATGTGCTTTATTTTCTTTGCACAATTTCTCATTAGGCAAACTTTAAGAATTTTCGTTACCACAAAAATTCTCAGGCCGTTTGCATATATATACACTGTTATACATTAATACAGTATTATTATTAAGATGTTTATTTGCTACATTTGTTTACTTATTTTTAGCAACCATGCTAGATTACTTACAAAACTTTTACCAAACATTAGACAAAGTCAAGCTTTTCTTTAAGCATCTTCTTGAAATGTTTAACAGATAACATCAACTTAAATGACTTTAAGTAAACTTTGGCAGCTGATAACTATAAGGACATGTCCATTTCAGTTAAACTTAAATTAGCACTAATGCTTAATATTTTTTATTAGATTTTCTGGAAGTTTTAGAATGCCTAATTTTCACAAGCGCTTGTTTTAAAATTAATTTTTATTAATACCATCTGGAGGTAGGAAAATATTTTTCATTTACACACTTAGACACACAAACATACAAATTGAGACATAATGATTACAGTTAGCAACACTTTTCATATAAAAACATATACACAGACAGACAAACTGATATAAAGATTTGAGTTACTGATATTCAATTGCTTTCTTTCTTTTTAGCTTCTTGTCCGTGGTTTCTGGAACCAGAGGGCAGGAGGAGTGTGTTCCGGTGGGGGAAGAGGGTGGTGAAGGTGGAAGGAGAAGGGCAGGGGGTGGTGCAGCCACTGGAAGAGGAGAGGAGCAGGAAGACCGCATGGTTGAGAATGTAGAACTTTTAAGATGGCAGCAACACGGGGGAGGCCAAATAACTTAAAGATGGTGGTGGAGAGAGGTAGGGGGTAACGAGCTGAGGGAGGTGGGAGACTAAGGTCTTCTGGCAGATCTGAAAAGGAAGAAGGACTGGGCAGAGTAAGAAGCTGACAATCCTTAACTGGAGATCGGGCCAGGAGAACTTGGGTTATTGGACACTTAACGTAAAGGTCTGGGTGGGAGCGTGAAGTCCAAAAGCCTGCACATACAGGATTTTGCCCCACTCTCTGCTCCGGTGGCAATAATTAGTCAAGTTGGTGAGGAGGCCAAAATCGAAAGTTCCCTCGGGGGGGCCAGTGAGATTCGTTGTCCAAGGGATACTGAGGCCCAGCCTCAGAGCAAAGAAAGACTAGCTTCTATTTGCGAACTTCCCAGGACAAACAGGAGTAGCCAAATTAGAAATGAGACACCACAATGGGGTCTGAGCCTCTGCTTTTGAGGACTGGTTCCCCATGTCTGTGTCACCTCCCCAACTAATCCCTCTGAGAGGAGCGTCCAGCGTCCCAAGCACGCCAACTCAGGGGAGACGGCCTGGGAGCCTGGGTGAGGGACGTCTCCCACACCGCAGGGCCAGGGGCAGGCCAGATGGCCGCAGACGTCCTGGGGCCTGGGTTAGGGGCGTCTCCTGCACTGCAGGGCCAGGGGCAGGCCAGATGCCTGCAGAGGGTGGGCCGATGCCCAAGGGGCCGGATGCCCCGACCTGGATATAGCTACGATTTTGAAGGGACCAGGTGAAACGGAGTTAGGAAGGGAAACAGACCGGGGGAAACTCAGGGACTCACTGGAAAATAGTCCATGCAGCAGACAGCAGGCTGAGGTCCCGGGTCGGGGAAGGAGGGGGCCGGGCCGCCAGTGGCCGGTCAAGGCCCCGCGCTCATGCTCCTTCCCAGGATTTCAGCACCAAATGTAAGATAAATTCTAGCCGAAATAAGCAGGCGACGAGAAGCAACAAAGGGCCAGGCAGTTTATTTGAGCACAATTCCTGGGTGATGTTCCCCGGTCTGGCTATCACAGGCCAGGGAAGTCACGCTCAGCAGGGCAGGCAGCGAGTTTTTAAAGAAGGTAGGAGGAGGCAGAGCTTAGATTTACAGCGGCTCGGCGCAAGGATTGGCTAGCCTAAGGCACATTTTTCAGGTTGGGAGGCGGCGGCAGCCAGGGATTTTGGCATATCATCAGTGTCCGATGTGTTCACTCCTCCCTCTGGTGCCTCCAACCTTATACTTTTTATGCATCAATTCAATGATCATTTGGTTTCCTTCCTTCATTTTGTTGATTTGTGTGTGTGACTTTTTGAGAAGCAGAATGACATAAAGGGAAAAACCTGGACTTTGGTGTTGGATATATTTGTATAACAATTTGGCTTTGTTTTTTCTAATATGTATGACCTTAATCTTGGCTTAGTGAGTTACTGAATCCCTTGGAGCCATCTAATTAAGCCACTATTTAGCACTTAAGAGCTATTTAATAATGCCAATCTTACATGGTTTATATGAAGTGTAAATAAGATCTATTGTAAAGCCCTTAGCACCCTCCCTAGCAAATAGAACTTTTTCTTTCCCTTAATCCCAATGACACGTGTCTGTTGTTATTGTATTTCTATTAGACTTTTGTTATACTTGGCTTTGGTTGGGTTCATATTAATGTTATAGAGTTTTTTTACTTTTAAGGAAAATGTGAAGAAACTTGTTCTAGACTTAAAGAAGAACAAGATGGCTAAATGAATTTGAATATTTTTAAAGGCAAAGTTAAAATGTCTGTGGTGCTAGGATATATACAGTCAAGGGATAACTAAATTATGAAAGTTTATTTTGAAGATGTTGACTGTAATATGTCAAAGGATTTAAATTATCAAAAGAGAAACTTTGAACATTAACTTATTTTTTATACCCTTGAACAGGTTATCTACATGTGGATACCAAGAAAGATCATTTTTACTTCATGTATGATCAACAGTATATTGCTGGTGGGAGTATGAACTGATGTAGTTAGTTTGGAAAACCATTTGGCAATAAAACCATTTGTACTCTTTGACCAGTCTTTTTTGTTCCAAGAGACTTAAAGGCTTATACCCTGTAATTTTAATAATCCTACTTCTGGGAATCTATCTGAAGAAAAAAAACCTTAGAGTGTAGATAAAAATTTTGTTTAGATTTATTTATTCATTTATTATTGAGGTAGCATCTACATATGGTAAAGTATACAAATTTTAAGTGTATAGGTCAAGACTATTTTACGTATGTATATATCTCTGTGATAAAGATAGAGAACATGTCCATTATCTAGAAAGTGCCCTCATGCCTCTTTCCAATTATGTCTCCTCACCCAACAAAGGTAACCACTATTCTAACTTCTGTTATCATAGATTGCTTTTGTTTAGCTCTTGAACTTAGTTAGTGAAACCATACAGTATGTACTCTTTTATATAAGGCTGTTTTTGATCAGCATAATGTTTTTGAGATTCAGCCATGTTGTGTGTATGTTAGCAGTTTGTTCTTTTTATTGCTAAGCAGTATTCCATTGAATGAATATACCACAATTTGTTTTCCTGTTTACAGACATGGGATTCCAGTTTTGGGCTGTTAGGAACATTCTTATACAAGTCTTTTTCTAGATATATGTACTACTTTATTTTGTGATATTAGCAACAATTTTTTGTTACTAAAAAATTAGAAACAATATTAAAAAGTACTCAACATCAGGGTAATGTATTGGTATGGATAAATTTTATATAGCCATTGAAATTGTGCTTATAAAAATTAAATAAAAAGTTAACATAACAATGGAAAAAATGCATAATTGTGTAGCATATTTTTCTTTACTTTTTTTTCTATATTGGGAGTAAATTACTTTCCTAATTGAAAAAAATTTTGAAGTAAGAATGAGGATCACTGTACTTTCTATATTGTAAATTTTGACTGTGTGGGTGGTGAAAGGAAAGGAGCGACACACAGCAGCAATTCACCGGAGAGTTCCGCTTTATTAGGGAAAGGTGCTGGGTTATATAGGAAGGGGCATGAATTGATTGAGGTGTCACTTCTACGGGGCTGGTGGCTGTTGGCTAGGTGCTGGGATTGGGACGGGGGCGAGAGGTGATTGGGCTTCAGGTGGCACCGGCGGGAACTGAGGACCCCGAAGAGAAGCCGGAAGTTTGCCATCTTACTGGTGGGGGCCCTTCATTCCCCCCTTTCTCCTCTATGGGGTTGTGGACATTGCTTTCTCTCTGGCTGCTTCCTGCTGAACAGGGGCGGAGAAGGGAGTGAGGGCTTGAGGATTGGGAGGAAAGGGTTGATAGGACTCTCCACAGTAAGGATGAGTAGATGTGGACTTCTTCAGGTTTGGAAATCAATGAAGGTTCCCTGTAACCATAGATTCCAATGGTGCCAAGAGGATATGGGTGTCAGGAGCCAGGCATCTGCAGCCATTGTTTCCAGGAATAGTTTCCAGTGGAGAGAGGGGTCCATCTCAGCATGTGGTGAGGAGGTCACGTGAGGGTGAGGGATCTTCTGTGGCCAGAAGCTTGAGTAAAAGCTGGTTGAAAGCTTGATTAGAGATTTTTCTGACTTGGGATTTGATGAACTTTATTATACAGGGTAAGAAGAGACAGGCAAGAAGAATGATTATTATGGGGCCTGCAATGGGCCAGAGCTAGGTGAGGAGGGGGTTTGTTAGTATTGAAGAGAATGGGTTGGAATTGGAAGCAGAGTGGAGACTGGAGGCAAGGTTGGTGAGTTTGGTAATGTCAGTTTCTACAGTGCTGGATTCGTTGATGTAATAGCAGCACTCTTCCTGGAGGAAGACGCAGGTGCCGCCCTTCTCAACTGTAAGCAGATCTAGGGCCCGCCGGTTTTGAAGGGTGACTTTAGCTAGCGAAGTGACCTGTCTTTGGAGAGAGGCTAGGGAATCGGCAGTGGATGTCAGGGCTCCCTCAAGTTTGGAGTCGAGATCTCTAACTGCCCATAGAGAGTGACTCAAGGCTCTTCCCGAAAACCCTGCTCTAATGGCTGAGGTGATCCAAGAGATACCAACCATGATGGGAAGGAAAGCAGCCCTTTTTGTGCGTGAGGGCAAGGGAGGTTGGAGCTCAAGAAATTCTTCCATGCTGTCAAGTGTAAGCTGTGGGATTAGGGTGACGAGAATGCAGGGTGTATCAGAGTTGAGAGGCAGTGAGTTGAAAAGACTGCCATTACACTAAAAGAAGTGTCCCGGTTGTGTGAAAGTCTTAGAGCTGGAGGTAGGGGTGTAGATAAAGAGGCAGTGAAGTGCGCTGGAGGGGGGTGGAGTTGGGCCTACACAGTGGTGGATGGTGAGATTATCTGCGTATTCTGGTTCCCATAGGGGTATGTCTGCCAGGGGGCAGAGGGGTTGTCTTTCTGCATGGAAGGAGTAGTTGGAAATATTAAGGGGCACGGCAGCCAGCAGTGGGTGCTGTAGTGATGCACACAAGAAACAATTGACGGTGTTAAGGGTGTGGTAGAGAAAGATGGCGGTGTCCTGAATGAGCTGTAACGAAGAGTAGGAGAAATGGGAAGAGGGGCGGGGATAAGAAGATGAAGAGGCGCCGTCAAGAGTTTGGATAATGACTTTTTCGGAATGTCTGATATCTGATGCAACTTGAGAGATCTGAGAATGAGAGGGAACATACTTTCGAGAGATATGAAGGGTACCGTGGGGGGTCGAGGACCCCCCGTAGTAAACTGAGGCTGTGACTCTGGCAGCCCATCGAGAGTCCCAGGGATCTGGGATTGATAAGGAGAATGAGCCGTTGGGATATTTCATGAAATGGTTGGAGGAGTAATACTGTGGGTACTGGAAGTTACTCATGTAGTGAATGGCGCAAGACCAGTAGGGACATCTCCTGTAGGTGTCTGGCCATCACCTGTAATAGGCTTGTTTTTGATCATAGAGGAAGCAGAGGTAGGGAGAATAAGGGTAGCTGCTAGTGAACACTTTAGTGGAGGGAGGAAAGTGGAGGTATAAAGGCTCAGAGCAGCTTTTCAGAGGGCAGGCTGGTGTGGCAATGAGGGCAGTAACTTTTGTTTGATGCTGTGTGTAAGTCTGTCTGACTTTGAATCGCCATACAAAGGAGGCTGGGGTGGCGGGGAAGACAATAGGAATGAGGAAAAAAGCAAGAGAGCAGTAAAGGAGGAAAAAGTCATGATTCGGGTATGGATGGCAAAGGGGGTGAACGGGATTTTGGAGGAAAGAGGACAGTAAGGTCAGGAGTCTGGAGGGAGGGAGAGTCTGTAAACTTTTGTAGGTTAAGAGATCTTTTAGGTGATGTGGGGACAGAATGGTAAGGGGCGCCCTGAATGTCAGTTTATGAGCTGCCTTCTGCAAGAGCTGTCTAGCGGCTAATGCTCGTAGGCAGGGGGCCCATCTCCGAACTGTGGGGTCTAATTGCTTGGAGAGATAAGCTACTGGGGCAAAGGATGGGCTATAATATTGGCCTAGGACTCCTAGAGCTTGACTGGACCTCTCATGAATGTATAATGAGAAGGGCTTTGACAAATCAGGGAGATGGAGAGCTGGGGCTTCCACAAGGGCTTGACAGAGCTTAATGAAGGAGTGTCGGGGTGAGGAGGATAATGGTTTTTTAGGGGAGGGGGCTCTTGCTGAGGTTGTATAGGGGTCTTGCCAACAGGGAGCAGGGAGAAGTTAGGGATCTACGTTCTAAAATATCTATCCAGGCTTAGAAAGGGCCTAGAAAGGAAAGGATTTCTGTCTTGGTTTTGGGAATGGGCAGGTCAGAGAGGAGCCATTTTCTGTCTAAGGTAATGGACTTTCTTTGTTGAGATAGAAGGAATCTGAGGTAAGTGACAGGAGGGGAAGAGATTTGAGCTTTGACGGGGGATACTCGGTAACTTCTGGAAGCTAGAAGGTTAAGTAGGGAGGCAGTGTCAAGTTGAGACTGTTCCCACGAGAGACTGCAGAGTAGAAGATTGTCTATGTATTATAATAAGGTGGACTTGGAGTGATCATGATGGAACTGTTTGAGGTCCTGAGCTAGGACCTGTCTAGAAATATGGGGACTATCTCGGAAGCTTTGTGGCAAAACTGTCCAAGTGAGTTGTTCAGAATGTCTTGTGTATGGGTCCGTCCAGGTGAAGATGAAAAAATCTTGGGAGCAGGTGTCTAGAGGGATAGAAAAATGGGTCCTTGAGATCTAGGACTGAGAAGTGGGATGCTGAGGCAGGGATCTGCGATAAAAGGCTGTATGGATTTGGAACTAAGGGATGGATAGGGACAACAGCTATGTTGATGAGGTGAAGGTCTTGGACAAGGTGGAAAGATCCGTTGGTTTTTTAACAGCTAATATGGGGTATTAAATGGGGAGTGAGTGGGTCTGAGGTAATTTATGTTTAAAAGATCTTGAATGATGGGTTGAAGGCCTATAAGGGCTGAAGTGGTTAGGGGGTATTGGGCCTGACAGATATACGGAGAGGGGTCACATAATTTGATAGAGGCAGGGGGACATAGGGCCACGGAGGGGCTTGTAATGTCCCAAACTTTGGGATTTACAGGGTGTATGAGGGCAGAACCGGAGCTTTCATTGGGTAGAGGGGGGTCATCGGCTATGAGGGCCATCAGAAAGGAAGTACTGGGGGCTATGTGGGAGTGGATATAGTTATGGAAACGTGGAGGAGAGAAAGGATGTCCCGTCCTAGTAAAGGGATGGGACACTGGGGCATAACCAGGAAGGAGTGGGAGAAAGGTATGGGATTGTCTTGGATTGTGCATAAAAGGGTGGGGGGGGGTTAATGGGAAAATCTGTTTACTTCCTACCCCAACTATAGGAGTAATGGCTGGCGTGGTAGGGCCCCGGTATTCTCGCAAGACTGAGAAGGTGGCTCCTGTATCTAGGAGGAAGGAGTTGGGGCGACCGTCTACTGTTAAAGTAACCCTGGGCTCCTGTTTGGTGATGGAAATGGTTGGGCGAGAAGCCCCCGGGCCCCATCAATCTTCTTCTGCCAGCCCCACTACGGCGAGCTTAGGATGGGGGTTGTTCGTCCAGCCTCCCCTTCGGGTGGTTGGGCAATCAGACCCCCAGTGGCCTTTTTTGTGGCATCTGGGGCATGGGGTGGTAGGAGATCTGGGGGAGGGGCACGCCCTTGACCAATGTCCCTCTTTTCCGCACTTGAAACAAGCTCCTGGGGGGGGCTTGTTTGTAGAGGGGCGCCCAGGTTGTGGTTTTATCAGCTGGGCCAACATCTGGAAATTGGCCTGATCAGCCTTTTGTTTACGGCGTTCTTTCTCCTCCTCCCGGTTATGGAAGACTTTAAAGGCCACTGTTAGGATCTCAGTCTGTGGGGTAGTGGGGCCCTGTTCTAACTTTTTGAGTTTAGCTTTAATGTTGGGGTAGCCTTGAGCTAGGAAGTATGTCATAAGGAAATGTCTTCTTTCAGGTGTTTCTGGGTCCAGACTGGTGTACTATAATAGGGCTGGAGTGAGTCTGTCTAAGAACTCGGAGGGGATTTCGTCTCTTTTGAATTATGTCTTGGAGCTTTTGAAAATTGACTACTTTACAAGCTTCCTTTTTCAGACCTGCTATTAAGCAGGAGGCAAAAATATTTCAAGAGCAGAGACTCATGGCGGTGTTATAATCTCAGTGTGGGTCTTGTTCGGGGACAGCAGTGGGGCTAGGGGGATAGGTGGGGTCAGTCCTGTTGGTTTCGGTAGTGTGTGTTTGGGTGAAGTCCCAAACTCGTCTATGCTCTTCAGGGAGGAGAGTATTGGCCAGGAGCATGAAAATGGCATGATGTGTGAGGCTGTAAGACTGGAGGGTCCATTGAAACTCCCTGATGTATGTCGTGGGATCAGTGGAAAAGGAACTTAGGCATTTCTCTAGTTGGGCTAAATCTCCTAAATGCCTTTGGATCCTGCTACCTCTAGGAGGGGGGTGATAATTTTGGCAGGCTCTCGGGACCAAGTCTGAGGGGGACTGAAGGGTTCTGGCTCAGTCTGTGGGGGAGTGACGCGGTCTAGCTGCGCCTATTCAAGCAGGTCCTGAAGTGCGTAAGGGGGGCAAAGAAAATAAAGAAAGATAGAATCGGACCCACGTGTCGCCAGCTAGCAGCCCAGCTGCTTGCCTCTGCCGCTCTAGTTGGGTTTGACCTCATGACTCTGAGATTAAGAGTCCCATGCTCTACTAACTGAGCTACAGCAGGGATCTAGTTAATTGCTTATGGAATGCGTAAACAGAATGTTCTTTGTTCTCCATTCCTGCCACATCGGCAAGTGGGGGAAGGGCATATCTAGAAGCAGGGGCGGTGTTTTTACACATCTTCAAGGTCTCCCTATTTTCAGAGTGAGGAGTCTTGGCAAGATATGTTTTTGTGGACAGATAACTTCTAAGGACTGCACCGGTTGTTCTCTAGCTTATGCTTTCCCATGCTGCTTTCAGACATGGGGGAAGGTGCTTTCCCATTCTCTCTACAAACATGTGAGAAGACAAAGGCGGTCCCTAACAGGGGAGAAACAGGTGATGAGGGCAAAGACGGAGGAGGCCCCTGGGACCTAGTTAAAGGGGGGCTGAAAGGCTCAGGCTTAATCTGCAGGGAATGAAGGTGGAGAAGGTGAGATGGGGGAGGAGATGGTGGGGGAGGAAGGGAGAAGGGCTGTTGTAGGAGAAGAAGGGGAAGGGAGTGAATGGGAGGCTTCTGCGGGGGCGGCGGCTTGCAGGCTAGGAGAACTTGGGAGGGGCGGGGGGGGGGGCGGGGGGGGGGGGGGGGGGGGGGGGGGGGGGGGGGGAGGAGGAGGCGGAAAGCTTCGATATAGGGAATCTCCTTCCATTTTTTCAGGCGCTGGCAGTAGTTAAAGAGATTGGGAGTGATGTTAGGATCAAGAGTTCCCCCTGCGGGCCATTGGTTGTTATTGTCTAGGGGGTATGTCTGCCAATCTTGGGAGCAATATTTAAGGAGAAATTTTGGTTTTATATCAGGCGTCAGGGAGAGGGTAGCCAGATGCTTAAGCAGGCATTCAAGAGGTGAACTTTCAGGGAGGGATGAGGAGGCTCCCATGGCTAAAGGACAGAGAAGGAGACAAACAGGGGAAGACGAACGGAGATCCTCGGACTGGAAGCAGACCGCAAGGAGACAAAGGGCGTCCCTGATGATCCTTGGTGGTCTGCGGAAACTCGTATAAGAGTTGGAATTTCTTAGGAAGTGTGGGTCGTCACCCAGACTTCCCTAAGAAGGCAGAGTGCTGGAGTCCTGAGGTACCTAGCGCTAGGCGTTTTCGGCAGACAGAACAGATTTCGGCGGACGGAACAGAAGGAGGAGGGGGCGGGGAAAGGGAGCGTTCTCATTTATGGCTGTTGGAGGTGGGGGCCTGAGAGTCTGCCGCAGCCATGAAGGCCTGAGGCAGGGATTTATGGCTGTCAGAGGAGGGGCCTGAGGGTCCGCCGCAGCTGTGAAGGCCTGAGGTGGGGATTTATGGCTGTTGGAGGAGGGGTCTGAGGGTCAGCCGCAGCCGTGAAGGCCTGAGGCGGGGAGAGTTCCCTCCTCATCCCCGAGCGTCAGGGCCTTGCCGGACGATCACGGTCAATGGCACTGCGATAGCTCGGAGAAGAGTGGCCCACCCCGGAGAAATTTTGCTTAAAAAGTTTCAGCACTGATGGAAGGGACGGTGAATGCGTTTACGACTGTCGGAGGAGGAGCCTGAGCGTCCGCCGCAGCCGTAAAGGCTTGAGGCAGGGATTTATGGCTGTCAGAGGGCCGCAGCCGTGAAGGCCTGAGGCGGGGAGAGTTCCCTCCTCATCCCCGAGTGTCAGGGCCTTGCCGGACGATCACGGTCAATGGCACTGCGATAGCTCGGGGAAGAAGTGGCCCACTCCGGGGGGAAAACTTACCTAAAGGCCAGAGAGGAGTGGTGAGTGTGATGAGCCAGCGCCGGAAAAAGAGGATGAGGGCAAGCTGCTGCTGGTGTCGGGGGGAAGACGGGGCCCAGTTGGGGTGTCCCGTCTCCCGGGTTTCGGCACCAATGAAAGGAAAGGAGCGACACACAGCAGCAATTCACCGGAGAGTTCCGCTTTATTAGGGAAAGGTGCTGGGTTATATAGGAAGGGGCATGAATTGATTGAGGTGTCACTTCTACGGGGCTGGTGGCTGGTGGCTAGGTGCTGGGATTGGGACGGGGGCGAGAGGTGATTGGGCTTCAGGTGGCACCGGCGGGAACCGAGGACCCTGAAGAGAAGCCGGAAGTTTGCCATCTTACTGGTGGGGGCCCTTCAGGTGGTAGAGTAGTCAAGTTGTACTTCTTTTGTGGTTTTGCTTATATGACTTTCTGGATTTGAATTCCAGACTTTTTCCAGTTGCAGATGAATTATATGTATCAGGTGAAAAAGTTATTCATTATATGGTAAAAGACTTATCTTCCTAAGTAATTAAAACATGCAAATTAAACAATCTGAAGTTACCTTACTATATCATTAACCTAATAGAAATAATATACCAAATTAGAAGAGCATTGAGAAATAGGTTATTAACTTGCTGTAGCAAAATGAATTTATAAAGTACTATTTTGGGGGAAAATAATCTGAAAGAATTATATGTAAGGAGCTGTAATAGTATAGTTTACAACTTTTGACTTGAAAATTCCATTTTGAAGAGTAAAGATAACTCATTGCTATTCTATAATAACAAAAACGAAGAAAGAAGTTCCACATTTAACAGAGGGAAGATTATAGGAGAGTACATCTTATCAGTGGAATAGAACACTTTACCTATTTAAAACATGATATGTATATGAATTTTGTCAGTAAAAGAAGTTATATATATATATATATATATATAAGATAATTGAAAAAATAGACCAAAATGAGTTTTTGCTGTGTTCACTGCAAATCTATAAATGTGTTGAATTCATAATACACTTAAGAAGTTTTACTCTATGATAATTTTTAAAACTAATAAAAACAAACTCAGGCTGAGAAAAAGAAAAAAATATATGAATGTACTGAACTGAACAAGGATCAGAATGAATTGATTGTGATCTGAGATTTTGTAACACACTGGAATTTTTTTTCCTGTAAATTTTTTTTTTTTTACTGCTTTACATGATCAGCTATGTGTGTGTGTGTTTGTATTATGTGTGTGTACATGTTAAAACACATAGGATAATAGAGTTCTGGTGGTTTCACTGTCAGCAATTTTTGAATGTCACTGCTCTAATAGGTAGGAAACTGATACAACATCAGGATATTCAGCATAAGTAAAAATACCTCAAAAGCACTTTTGAGGTAGAGCAGTGAAAATTATTGTGAAAAATTGAGGACTTCATAGGAAAAGTGGTAATTGAACTTGCGTGTATATGTGTGGGCATGTGTGCATGTGCACGTGTATTTACATTCTTGGGTTCACTGAGATTTTGAATCTGAATTTATGTTTTTGCCAAACTTGGGGAAATTTAAGTGATTATTCTATTACATGTATATTAAACTTTTTTATATTGTCTCGTATATCCCTAAATCTCTGTTAGTGTTTTAAAAATAGTTTTTCTCTCTGTTCTTCAGATTGGATAATTTATATTGATATATCACATTTTTCCTGTTTCTTTGTATATGGAGTAGTTTTCCATTGTGTCCTGGACATTATGAATGATGCATTGTAAAGACTTGCGATTCTCTTATTTTCCTGTGAAGATTGCTGATTTTTTTTTTTAAAAAGAGGCAGATCACTTATTTGAAGACTAACTGCAAACTCAGTTGGAAGGCAGCAGCTGAAATCTCAGTTTGGTTCTTTTAGTCCTATCAGGACTGCTTGGCATCTGCCTTACGCATACTTGGTTCAGGGGTCAACCAGAAAGTTGAGCAGAACTGATAGTCTAGATGCTAGAAATAAAGATTTGGGGTTATCAGTCATGGGACCAGACTGGATGACACCAGAAGGCCCTGTAAGGTTTCAATAAGGTACTAGTGGTTATTCATGTCAAATACCTCAGAGAAGTCAAGCGGGAATGAAGAATAAAAACAAGTTGTTTCTGGCAATTAGAAAAAGAATGTCCAGAGAATAAGGAATCCCTTATTGCCAGGTTGCAATGAGTTGAGAAGTAAATGTTGAAATAGTGACAGTGAATGTTGATTATTTAAGGTGTGAAAGTTATTTAAGGATGATGGGGAGTGGAGATAGATTCATAGCTTTGTAGATAGATAAGATCTAGGAAGGTATCTTTTTGAAGAATAGTTGTGAACCAAGGAAAGAATCTACTAGAGTTGGAGAGGCTGAAAATACAGAGGCAATATTCATTGTACTGGGGAAGGGGAGGCGTCAGAATCAATTCACCAGGGTCAGAGTTCACTTTATGGAGAAGAAACAGCTCTTCCTCTGTGATAGGGAAAGACAGGAAGAGTGTATATTTTTATGAGGAAAGTTGGAGGGGAGGAGGAGAATTTGCTTTTCAAATTGCCCACCTCACCTCAGGCAAGAAGAGCTTTGTGGCCCTTCCGCCTCTTGGAGAGGTTATCTCTCATTGTGGTTTTGATTTGCATTTCACTGATGATCAGAGATGTTGAGTATCATTTCATGTACTTGTTGGCCATCTGTATGTCTTCTTTGGAAAAATGTTTATTCACATTTTCTGCCCATTTTTTAATTGAATTGTTTACATTTTTTAAAAATACTGAATGGTTTGAGGTCTTTAAACATTTTATATATTAACTCCTGATCAGATATATGATTTTTGCATACTTTCTCCCATTCAGTAGGTTACCTTTTGATTTTATGAGAATTTGCTGTGCTGTGTAGAAGCTTTTTAGTTTGATGCAATCCACTAAAATTTTTTATTTTGATAGTTAATTTGTTGATTTTTATTGATTATCTTAGTATTTGAATTTAAGTAAAAGTCATAATCAAACCTATAATTTTTCTCCCAGAGGGTAGTAGTAAAGTCTTGAAGGCTTCATTTAAGTGTGAATAATTGACTAAATTTAAGAATAAAAAATTACTTTGTTTTGTGTAATTATTGTCTTTTGATAAACCTTTTTTCCTCTCTTTCCTGTAATATAATCTTTCCAATAACTTGTCACACATAGTACATTTATTTCTGATAGACTGAGTTGAGCCAGATTTTTATAAATTGTATTTACTATAACTTCATGCAGGCAGATAATTACTATAGATTTACAATTATGAATTCCTCTAACTAAAATGAAGAAATTGCCTTCTAAATTGTCCTCCTTATCAATCCGCACTGGCATTCATTGCTTTTATTTAATAAAGTAGGGTAGACCTTTCCTTCTCCTTTGTTTCTTAATAAGGAGTTTCTGCAACTGAAAAGTATCATTTGTGATGTGATGGAGCAATATTATAATCAGTAAAGGAAGTGTTCACTCAAGTTACTATTAGAAAAGCCCTGGACTGGCTGCTCACAGCCTTCCTTTTTGCAAGTCTGGTCCTGCTGTGTCTCTGGCAAGGATGTTGTTTACTCCCTCCAGTGCTGCAGAGGGAGCCTGCTTGGCCTCCTGCATCACTGGCCAGATTGCAGCTAAGTGCTGATTACAGCATCCTTATGGTCTGGGACAGGGAGCAGGAATACTCCGTGACTGTATAGCAGCAATGGCTTTTGTGTTGCTGACAACTAGAAAAAAATTTATTCTTTTTTTTGCAGACTTAAAGAACTTGACTGGAATGTTGGAAGTGTAGAATAATCATAGAATCCAGTAGGTCATTGGATTTAATTTAATACATATTAAATGTGCCAAACTATTTGGCAGCATGATCTGTTGGGAACAGCTCTAGACCAGCAATTCAGTGAGTCCTATTTTAAAGTAGGCTCTAAGTTTCTTAGATATTTGATCTTGGCAAATTTTTTTGTTTCATACTATCACCATTCCTTAGAAACATTGTTTATAATTCAGGTGGTAGATTAAAGGGCATGTAGGTTTTCAAGTCATTCCACAGTTGTGACGTATGCAGTAGCAAAATGTCTATTTTCATGTCTTTCTCTCTAATGTCTTACTCTGAAAAAAATGTAAATATGCTGAAAAGTTGCAAGAAAAGTAAATTGATAACCTGTGTTCTTCACCTAGAGTCACTGCTTAATGTTATTTTTTAGTCTTTCACTTGAAAAAATCTTTTTCATTAGATTTTACATAAAAGTTGTATAGATACGAGAATTTCCATATGCCCTTCAAGCTTTCCCTAATGTTAGTATCTTACATAACCATAGTACAGTTCTCAAAACCAGGAAATTTATGTTGATTCAGTACTACTCACTCACTTGCAGGTCTTGTTTGGTGTTCCTGTTTTTTCCACTTGTATCCCTTTTCTAGCCTGGTGCCAAGTCCGGGATCCTTTAGCGTACTTGTCACATCTGCTTAGTCTTTGCCAACCGATATTGTTTCTTAGTCTTCCTTTGCCTTTCTGGTCTTGACAACTTTAAAGAGTACTGACCAGATACTTTGTAGAAAGGACCTCACTTGAGCGTGTCTGGTGTTCCATTGTGATTAAATTAAATTGTGCATTTTTGACGAGAACACCACAAATGTTGTACAGCACCTTTCTCATAACTGAGGAACACAGTGGTTATTATCTGTGATGCATTATTAGATGGTTATTAGGCCATCTCCTGGTTTCTCTAACATTACTACTTTTCCCTTTGTATAGTTACCTTGTAGGCGATTCTTTGAGACTGTGTAATTATCCTGCTTCTCAACATACTCTCATCCACTAAGTTCAGTATTCAGTGATGTTCTTTCTGCAATGACTATTACTGTGGTGTTTGCCTGGCGGTGATTTTCTATTTCCATCATTCCTTTACCTTAGTTGGATTTTTTTTCTGTAGGGAAGAGCTGTTCCTTTTCCATTTATTTATTCATTTATTCATATCATCGTGGACTCATGAAAACTCAGAGAAGTTGGTGCCCCAATCCTTACTACCCATTCCCATCTCCTGATTATTTCTACTCAACTCCTACCCAGAAGGGCATTCCCCACACGACTACAATGCTGGCACCACACGTGGGACACTTCCCAGCAATCTGACACTCTTGTCTGATGTGCATTTCATAGATAGCCTAAGTGCATGCATAGTCTTTGCTGCATGTATGTTTTGAGGCAGAATTCAGTGTGTTATGTCTGGTTGCCAGAAATCTCTTAACTCCTCTACTTTAACTTAGAATCGTTCTCCCAGCTTTGCTTTTGGTCTCTCTTGATAATAATGTTTTTGGGGAGTCCTGACAGTTGTCTTGCAGAATTTTGCTCCATTTGGTTTGCTTCCTTCTGATAGATTTAGGATAAGCATTGTTGGTAGGAACACTGCACACACTATACTATATTCTTCTCAGTACACCACGTCAGCGGGTACCCATCAGACCCATCCATGTCTGCTGTGTCCCATCACTTGGTGAAGGTGATGTCTGCCAGATTGCTTCACTGTAAAGTTACCTTTCCTCTTTGTAGTTAATGTAATCTGTGGGGAGATACTTGAGATTATGTTGAATATCCTACTTCATTTAGTGGTTATAGGATCCATTGGTATTTCTTGCAAGAGTCAATGATTAATGTGGTTATAAAATGGTGATATTCTATTCTGTCGATCATTTTGTATTTATTAGTTGGCATTACTCTGTAAAGATCTTTGCTGTGCCCTTAATATATTTATTTAGAATCAGTAGAGATGCATGGATGTAAAAAAAAAAAAGCTTTATTGAGCTATAGGCATATCCCATATAATATACCCACTTAAAGTATACACATTTCACTGGTTATTAATATATTCACAGAGACATACAACCATTACCACAGTCAGCTTTAGGACATCTTCATCACTTCAAAAAGCTATCCTAAGCCCTTTTGCTATCATCTCCCAACTCTATCCTCCCCAGCCCTAAAAAATCACTAACCTACTTTCTGTCTCTATAACTTTGCCTATTCTGGACATTTCATAAAAATCCTACAATATGTGATTTTGGTGACTGGCTTCTTTCACTTAGCACAATGTTTTCAAGGTTCTCCCATATTTCAGTACTTATTCTTTTTTGTGGCTGAGTAATATTCTGTTATATAGTTACCAGATTTTGCTCATCCACTCATCAGTTGATGGACATTTGGGTTGTTTCTGCCTTTTGACTAGTATGAATAAGTCGCTATAAAAATTGGTATACAAAGAACAAGGTAAATATATTTAATGCTACAGAACTGTACATTTAAAAATGGTTAAGATGTTAAATTTCATGTTTTTTACCACAATAAAAAAAGACAAATATTTGTGGAATGTCTATGTTACAGAATATTATATAGTTACTTAATATTATATTTTAAAAACCTATATGATAAACATAAAAAGATGCTTATGGTATAATCTTAAGTTAAAGTGATGTAAAAATCTCAAGTATTTCAAATACATAAAAATTTATAAAATATTTGTAAAGATGTTTGCTTCAATGTTAGAAGTGATTCACCTCAAGATGGTAGGATTATGAAAAGACCATTTATTTTTCTTTATATGTTTTTACAAAATTTATGAAATGGATATGTATATTATTTTTATAATCAATGAAGAAAAACATTAAAAGAAAAAAATGACCTATATAAAAAGAGTTTGGCAATAGCAGTCTTCTTGTAACACATATATTATCTCAGAATCCTTTCCATTAAAGAAATAATATACTATAAAGAAAAAAAATGTACAGTGTTTTGCATAGGTATGTGTTTTCATGTCTTTTGGATATATACCTAGGAGTGGAATTTCTGGGTCAAATGGTAACTTTATGTTTAATCATTTGAAGAACTGCCAGGCTGTTTTCCAAAGTGTCTGTATCATTTTACATGCCCACTAACAGGTTATGAGGGTTCTGATTTCTCCATCTCCTCACCAATACTTCTTCTTATCCATCTTTTTTATTATAGCTATCCTAGTGGATATAAAGTGGTATCTTACAGTTTTGATCTACATTTCCCTGGTAACTAATGTTGTTGAGAATCTTTTCATGTGCTTATTGGTCATTTGTATATTTACTCTGGAGAACTGTCTACTCATATTCTTTGCTCATTTAAAAAAATGCATTGTTTGCCTTTTGGTTGTTGAGTTGTAAGAGTTCTCTATATAATCTGAATACTAGACCTTTATCAGATACATAATTTGCAAATATTTTCTGGCATTCTGTGAGTTGTCTTTTCACTTTCTAGATATAATGTCCTTTGATGACAAAAATTTTTAATTTTGATAAGGTCCAATTTATCTTTTTTGCTGGGCTTTTGATGTCATATCTAAGAACACAGTGTCATGAAAATTTACTCTTGTTTTCTTCTAAGAGTTTTATAGCGTTAGCTCTTATGTTTTGGTCTTTGATCCATTTTAAGTTAGTTTTTGTATATGGTATGAGATAGAGTTCCAGCTTCATTCTTTTGCACATGGATATCTAGTTGTCTAGCACCACTTGTTGAAGAGATTGTTCTTTCTTCACTGAATGGTCTTAGCACCCTTGTCAGAAATCAACTGGCTTGTAAATATATGGGTCTGCTCTAACTTTTGGGATAACCATTTTCTTTCTCTTTGTTATCATTTTGTCCTATATATGTATTCTGTAAGCAATCTAGTTTACTGTGTTTTTGAACTTTATCTAAAAGGAAGCTTAAGAAATGTATTATTTAGTATGTTGCCTGTTTTATTTAATGTTATGTTCAGTCAATTCAAGGATTTGTATTACAATGAAGTTCGTTCATTCTCATTAATGTGTAACATTTCATTGTATGACTATACCAAATATCCATTTTACTATTGATAGATACTTGTGATGTTTTCAGTGCATCTAGTGATTCTTAAAAGTGTAATTATAGGAGTGATGAGTGGGGACATCCTTTCAGCAGACATTTTTGTTAGGTGAATAAGTGCATGATGGTACAGGGTGATTAGGAAAATTTTTTGATGCCCATAAACAGAGATGGATAGATAGGTAAGGCACATTCCCAGAAAATTCTGTGTGTACTCTTGTGGTTAAGCCTTATAGATATTTTCAGTTTAGACTCTGGCTGATCAGTAAATGGTGTTCTGTGGGCCTGATCGTCTGCCACACAGCCACACAGCCACACATGAGTTATATGTCACGTGTTTTCCCTCTTTGTATCAAATAAACCAGAAATCTTCCATGAGAAAAATGAAAGGAAAAATAGTAATTCCAAGTCTTTTACTCTGTAGGATTTCTTTCTGTTTTGTGTTGATCTACTAACCAGGCTTGTTTAGGCTTATTATTCAATGACCTAGTTTGAAATGAAGGAAAGAGAATATTAAAGGAAAAATGCAAATTTAGTAAGATCATATCCCAGTATAGACTGGAAATTCAAGTTCATATTAATATAAGAATAGAAAAATATCTTTATTATTTCTGCTAAATTATAGTTTAAAACTAGAGCTTAGAGAAAGTGTAGCTAAGTGTTACAATTATAGGGCATCTTTTTAGTGTTTCTTCTGTTCAGGTCAAAACGCTTTGATTATACCCTGTTTATGTAGATTGTTTAGCTTGCCCAGGCTTGATGAAAGGAATTAGGTGGGATCAGGATAGGGAAGTGCAGATACACTTGGTTTTCTTCCCTATTAGAGGGCTTAAGAGAATTGTTGGAGGACTTTAGTTGTGTGTCAGCATTTAGCATGACTAAGGAGGTTTTAACATTTGGGCAGCAGGGGGAGGATAAGATGATTTTTTTCCCATGCTAGAGTTTTGGAGTTCTCATTTAGAGTTGAGAGCAGAGCAAGCTGGAGGAAAAGCAGATTCATAGCAGTAGCTGTTGAAAATACTAGGCCATTACAGTGAATCTTTTACTCAGTTACCCTTTCTTATTTAATGTTTGTAATTTTTTTTGTCTTAGTCATTTTATATAGCACTCTTTCAAATTTACATTCATCCCCTGAATACTTATAATATTCTAGCACTCTATTTGTACAGCTAAGATTTAAAAATATGTGATGAGGATTAAAGGCATTAAGGAAAACAAGAACATACCTAGGAGAAATGTAGGGGGCCCACAGCCTCAGGGTGTGAAGTATATCATATCTGACAGTTTTATTTGTTTGTCCCTCTTTTGAATTGGGAAAAGGGAGGTGATTTACTTTGAATACCCATTGTTTCGTTTTGTTTTTAACATAAAGGTCAAAAGGGAATTAATAGAGGGGAACTGTAGGAAAATCAGAATGCACTTCCATATCTTTATCTCAGGAGTTACTAAATCTTCTTACGGAATTGAAGGCAGGGAGAGTCTTAGAGATTGCATGCTTAGTATGCCCATTCCAAGTTTCTGTGCACATTAAAATACATAAAACCTTTGAAAATGTAGGAATGTAATGGTCAACTATTAAGCCACGGATAGACGCTTTAATGTATTTACCCCGAATGCAGGAAAAGCCATGCTTCCCTTGTAGCCATGAAATTTATCTTCTTAAATAGAACCTTGTATTTATAGTTTTTCTGACAGTAAGCTACTCGTAAACGTTCATAATACAAATAATTGAAAACCATTTCTGCCTTGTTTCATGCTTTACTCTTTCCAAAAATGCTGAGTTACAAAATAAAATCTTAAATTAGGAAATTGTCAAAAACAGAAAGGGCTTCGGAGAGAATTTTTTTAAGTTCAAAAGAGTTTGGTTTATCGACTGAAGACAGTAATTTGCTTCCATTTTTGTTGCTGTTTTCTTCCATCAAGCAAATCTGTTTCGTGGTATTAAATCTTGTCTTATTCATCCATACTTACAGTCTCTTCCCATGACCAGAATAATGTTTTTATTAATGGCAAACTTGAAAAATAAGTTAAATGATTTGCTTAGATGTTAAGGAAATCATTGGGCTGTAGTCCCATGCTGTACACAGTTGCCAGGGAGGGGAAAATGTCCCCCACCCGTCTTGGTTCTTTTGACTGATCTAATAATTAAATTGACACCAGACAGATGAACAGGAGACAAAAAAGAAAACAAATTGCATTTCATATGTACAGAGGTCTCATAGATATGGGACCTAAGAAGTGACCAGAGCAGGCTGTTTATATACCTTTTAAGACAAAGAAGCAATAAATTTGTGAAGAACTGACAAGTCAGATACCTAATCTCCCCTCTTAGAACTAGCTCCCAAGTAGAAGAAACAGACGTTTCACTTTTAGTTGGAATTTAGACTCTGGGAAGAGACCTGGATTAGGGTCTGGTTCTGCTGTTTAACCTTATGCACAGCTCTCAAGTCTGTTTTCTCATCTTCAAAGAATGAAATCTAATAGTGCCTAATTCATAGGGTTGTTTTGAGGAATAAGTAAAATAATGCATGTGAAATACTTAGCACTGTATCTGGAATATAATAAGTACTTAGCATGTTTTAAAAAAAAAAGAAATCCCTGCATGCCTCTTTGTCTTATCCTTTGGGTATTGTAGCTTCAGCATGTCCTCTGGTGTCTTAAGTGGCATTAAAGGATGGCAAGTCCTCCTGCAGTAAGTATGGGTAGCGTCTAGAAACTGACACTTTCCATAAGGCAGAGTTAATTGGCTCCAAATGACCCAAAGGAGTGGATACATGGAAAATATGAAATTGGATTTCCTCTTTATGTGTTTTCTTTTCTTTTCTTTTCTTTTTTTTTTTAATAGTGCCTTTGAAGATGAGACCTTGAAGCTTCGACAGCTGAAACTAAACAATCAGGTGAGTACAGTCTCCTGTTTTGAAATCAGTGGGCAGCCACACTGACCATGATGCCGATGGTCTTGATTCTGAAGTCTTGGCAGGGTTATGGGAAGAAAACTGGAAAGGAAGAGGCTCTGATGTTACTCACTGAGCAGTGTCTGGAATTACTATTTGCTGAACCAAGGCCCTGGGCTGTGCAGAGACCAAAGCTCTTTGAGGACACCAGCAGTGAAACTGACCTTGGGTTTACAGTCACTGAAAATTCCTTGGCACCTTTCATAAGAATTAAAACAATGTTACCATTGTATTTCTGTGTAGTAAGTTGGTCCTGCTGCCTTAAATACCTATCCACACTGCAATTTCATTTAACTACAAGATTTATTTCCTTATCCTAAAACGCAGGTCTGAACATGCTGCTTGGTGCATAGAAAACTTCCATTGCCTACAGAATCATTTTCCTCAAGTACTGGTCCCAGTTCTTCAGTTACAGGTTTTTGTTTGCAGTGATTTGATTTATGTGTATTTCCTCTACTAGATTAGGCACCATGAGAACAGAAACCAAGTAGGTTTATGATGACCATTATATCAAAAGTTCCTGGTGTAGGGCTGGGCACAGAAGAATCCTACATTAAATATTTTAATGAAGGAAGGAATTTATGTTGTTATTTGCTATGGCCGTCATGGTTAGTCAGGTTAGAACCTTACCCAACATGTGTGGCTTTCATATTTGCTTTTTCACATGAATGTTTTCTCATTCAGGAAATCCTGTAGCTCTAGCCTACCTGTGTGGGATCATTAACAACATGTCTAGTCTCCATAGGTGACTAAAAATACCTCTAAAGTTTTGTTTTCTTTATATTCCTGTTGGAATTAATATTGGGACTTAGAGCATAATAAATTGCTTTAAAGATGGAGTCTTTGAAGACTAGGAGAGAGGTCTCTATGGAGCATGGAGGGTGTGTAGGACAACCCTCTATGTGGGGCGGGCCGGTGCTGGGGGACAGCAGGGCTGTAGCCCTTCAGGGCACCTTCCAAGCCCTTCAGGGGATGGCACTTAGTGGGAACTGCCATCGCATCCACTGCCCATCAGTTCACCAGATGAAGGGGCCCAGCATCCCCAGCGCCTGGAGGGGAGTGTCGCCCTGTGGTTCTCAGGGATCCACTATGGGCAAGCCTGTGCCACGTATGCACCTTCGGGGACAAGGTGGCAGTGATTGCCTCCACGGTTAGCAGCGCCATCGCCCTGATGATGGCCATGCCCCCTGTTCCCACCTGCTACTTAGTGGAGAGGTGAAGAGGGAGGAGCAAGCCACCGTGCAGCAGGTCTGGAGCAGTGGGGTGGGAGGGCATGTGGCAGCCAAGCTTCCCCACCCCTCCGGAGGCCACCAGAGGGCCGCTTGGACAAGGACCATGGGCCCAGTACCCTGGGCCCCAGCAGCCCACAGGCTCTCCCTGTGCTCAGATGACAGCGCACGCTGACCTCACCTGCCTTCCCGCACGCGAGGACCTGGACTGCCTAACCCCCACACTGGGACGGCCAGGCCCACGCCACTGGCTGGTCACCTGCATCTCGACATGCATTCATATGGAGATTGGCCAGTGAAATCCACTTCTGGGCTTAGGGATCCCCAGGGCGTGCCATTGCTAAAGGCTGGGGACCCCAGCGTGGGTGACCTGCCTTGCAGGAGCCTGGCTGTAGCGGTTTACATAGTAGGCTTCTTTGAACCACTGTTGAGGTTAAAGTACTGCCTGCAGCCTCCCTGCAACCTGCTTCCTTTAAAGACGTGGGGGACATTGTAAGCAAATTTAGCTTTGCATAGAAGAGCACAAGGGCAGCAAACTCTGCAGTTACTAGAGGCTGCCAGCATCTCCCCCCGCAGGGCGTGCTGCCTCCGAGCAGAGACCCAGCTGGGGTTCTCCTCCTTCTATCTAGAAAGTTGTCTGGAAGGGGTTGAAATAAGCAATTCTTTCTAATGTTGAAAAAAAAAAACTAGGTCAGAAATTAATCTTCCTGGGGTCACGGGGAAAATTCTGATATATGTATTACCCTCCCTCTCTAAAGACTGGAATAATTGGGATGAGCCCTTTATTTTCTGCATTCTGTTGCATAACAAACTGTATTTAGGGGTAAAACTCACAAAATTTTAGGTCTTAGATTTATTTTTATAAGGCTAAGTGGTTCATCCCCTGCTAACATTCAAAATCTGAGGTCATTTACCAAGTAATAATGTAAGGCGTACGTTTTTGAATTTTGTATGTAAATATATTTTGTTTTTTTTAAAAGATGGCCTAAAATTTTTATAATTTTTATTATTTTTAGTGAAAATCCTACATGTGGTATGTATGTGGTATTCAGGATTTTGTAAGCCTTTTTATAGTACAATTGAAAAAAAATGTTTTTTTTTTAGGTAATAAAGCATATGGTAAGAATTCAAATAATACCAAAAAGGTGAAAAAAATGAAAAGTCTCTTCCCCTGTACTTGGCTTAGTTCCTTACCAGTGGCTGTCACTGACTTCTGATGTATCCTTCCAGAAATAGTCAATGAGTTTAAAGACATAAAATTTTATAGACTTTTTTTAAAATTCAAAGATCTCTTTGGACCTGATGTATAGCTGTTGGTGTTAAATAGCACATGAGAATAGTCTTAGAGCCTTGAAGTGCTGGGTGCACAGGAGGAGGCTACTCAGCAGGGTGGGAGGGAAGTTCTGTCATGCAAGCTGAGCATAACAAGCAGCACCACAGAATGAATTTAGACATGGGGCTGAGAATCAGAACACTGGTTCCTTTCTAGCCGCCATTAAATGTGATTTTTGGTAAGATCCATGGATGCTATTGGGCCCCAGTTATTTAATCTGTAAAATGAGGTCAGCCAGAGTAAAATAATAGAATGCTAGAAAGGATCTTGGCATTGCAAAGTGAGAGAGGGCTGAGGTGGAGGTATAGAGAGGACAGCAAGGTTACTGCTAGGTCTGGGCTCATAGGCTGGCAGTGCCTTGGTGGGAGGCTGACAGTCCAGGGCATGCCAGCCTGCCAGAGGGCTGCGGTGCACTCCCATCGGTGACAGTGGCCTACTGTGGCAGTGGTTGTCAATGGGGGTTGGAAAGGCTGGGGGACCTCACTCTCCCCACCCGCTCCTGAGACATGGAGTAGATTAACCTCTTAGGAATTCTGCTGTGGGAATGTCCTTAATGGTTGAGAGTCACTGGTCCTGAGTTTTGCTGGATATGAAACAATTTGCTAAGAGTAACCAAAACAAAGTTGATCGATCAGTCTCATGAGGATTGATTCATACTAACCAATGTAATAAGTGATTAATCTAAATCAGGGGATTAATTTATTAATTGGTAGTGAACTGTATACCACAATCAGCTGGGTATCACATTCCTATTAGAGAAGTCTGTGGGAAGTTGGCGATCAGAAAGCAGCCTGGTAATGTGAAATCAGAGCAAGCTGGATTTGTAAAATGATTTTATGATAAATATCATCGTATGATGGTATAATTAATTCACCTCTACAACGGATATACCTGCCAATGGAATGAGATACATGAGTATCTGACCAGGACAGTCCCTCCTTGAATAGTGCTAGAGACACAAGGTAAATCTTGTTCTTTATTTCTACCTTACTGTATTCCACACAGACCATTCCCTTCTCTTAACTCTTTCTTTATCATCCAGTTTTCAGTGTCATTGATTAGATGAGTTTCTTTCATAGCTGTCCTGTTTTCCTGATAGTATAATCTTAGAATTTAATGTTTAAAAATCCTAGCTTTTTAGATAACTTACACATGGCTATTTTTGTCCTATATAGATATTTGAGGAGTTTTATTGAGATATAATTCACATACTATAAATATACACCCAGTTAAAGTGTATAAATGATTTTTAGATCTAATATGATATATGGAATTATATGTAGTCTTTTGTGTCTGGCTTTTTTGACTTAGCAAAAGGTTCATCCAAATTATAACATATATCAGTTCTTCATTCTTTTTATTGTTGAATAGCCTCCCTATTTGTGGATATACCACATTTTGTTTATTCATTCATCAGTTGATGGACATTTGGGTTGTGCCACTTTTGGGCTATTACAAATAATGCTGCTCTGAACATTTGTGTACAAGTTTTTGTGCAGGCAGGTTTTCACGTCTCTGGGGCAGTATACCTAATATACCTTGGGTAATAGGAGTGGAATTGCTGGATCATGTGGTGACTCAATGTTTAACGTTTTAAGGAACTGCCAGTTTGCTTTCCTGAGTTACTGAACCATTTTACATTGCAGTAAATGAGGCTTCCAGTTTTTCCACATCCTTGCCAACACTTACTGTCTGTTTCATTGTAGCTGCTTTAGTGGGTATGAGGTGGTATCTCATTGTAGTTTTGATTTACATTTCCCTAATGACTAGGGATGTTGAGCATTTTTTTGTGTACTTAGTTGTTATTTGGATGTCACCTTTGGAGAAATGCCTTTTGTACATTTTTAAATGGGCTTATTGCCTTTTTGTTGTTGAGATGTAAGAGCCCTTTATAGAGTCTAGATCCAAGTTCCTTATCAGGAATATTATTTGTAAATATTTTCTCCCGTTTTGTGATTTGTCTTTTTACTTTCTTGATGGTATCATTTTCACCACAAAAGTTGTAATTTTTTTCTTTTGTCACTTATACTTTTGGTGTCACATCTAAGAAACCGTTGCCTACCCAAGGTTATGACGACTTACTCCTATGTTTTCTTCTAAGGGTTTTACACTTTCTATGATCTGTTTTGAGTTATTTTTATATATGGTATGAGATGGGGGTTCATCTTCATTCTTTTCCATGTGGATATCCAGTTGTTCTAGCACCATTTATTGAAAATTCTTCCCCATTGAGTATATATTGCTTTTATTTTTACAAGTTTCACTAGGGTACTCACATTTTCAGGGTATATGTAGATACCTCAGCCTGGCTACAGAATGTAAAGATTTTTAGATTCTGCCAGTGGTGTCACTCAGACTTGAGTGCCCGTTAGGTAGAGAACATTTATGCCATCTGGTGGACAATGGATTAAAATACAGCATGAGCCCTTTGGGTCAGGTTGCCTGTCCATTTGTACATACCCTTCGTCAGTGCATTGAATTGGTATTTTAAGAAGTCTCATTTAAAACTTTTATCTTCCTATGATCTTACTTTTTGTGCCAGGAAGGTTAGTTATTTTTAGTCAAACTGATAGACCTCAGGCAACCATATTCTGATCTTGCTGGTCATATCGTGTGGTCAACCAGTCTGTTCCAAGGTTGTCATGATGTATTGTAACCAGCCCGTGATCTCTAAAGAGTCCTTGGAAAATTGAGAATCACTGAAGCCAAGCTGTCATTAACTTGAGGCTTGCCTGAACTTTATTATTTTACTGGATAAAGCCCTTTGATGGAAATTTTCCCCCATCTAATTTCCTTTATTTTCTTACTTATTTTGACTCCACCATTAGATATTTTGCCCCCAAGTAATGATAGTAGGACATACCACCAGATTCTGGAGAAGATGGATTCTTTGAGTTATTGTTCAGTTTCCAAGGGAATTTGGAAAATGAAAGATTTGGTTTATGTGACAATAGTCCTGAAGGCAATAAGTTTTAATTTTTGTTTAGGTCATCAAAACAGTCACCTCTGGCTCTCTTCCTGACTCTTCCTGTTTATTCAGCCTCATTTCAAGCATTCTTAGCTTTTCATAGAGGATAAAATATAAATGAAATATGAATTGATTTTGTTACATTGAAATTTAATTATTGCTTCTCTTCTTCCCCATCCAAACAATGATTAGAATGTTTTCACCAAGAAGTCAATTTGTCCACATGTAGGTATTTTATGATTTTTTTCTTAACTATAGGATTGGACAGTAGTAGGTATTCGATGCTATGAAGTAGGAGCTGTGGTCCTGAAGTTCACAGTTTGAATCTACAGTTACTGTTTTTCTTAAGTCGTTGATCTAAATGAATTTGGCTGGTATTAAAGTTGACAGAGAAAGGCTTCACTTGGTAGGATACTGTGACCAAGAGCCTAGGCCGTCCCTTACAGGTCTAAGCACTTGGTTGTGTCAGTGAACCCAGAGGTAGCCAGGTCTTTTGGCACAAACTCACACTAGTCACACTTAAAACGGTTAGTTATGAGATCAGACACAAATGTGTTAATTTACAATGAGAACTCTAACTCCCCCAGTGTGCATTCATCTCTACTGTTCATGGTTCCCTATTCCTGGGAATATGTTGTTTAAGAAGTTGAACTGAAAGTTAGAAGGCTGATTGGTAAGCAAAGAATCAGAGGAAATGAAATAGTCCCAAGGGATATTTCATCAAGGCCATAAAAAGCCATATCTAGTTTCCTCTCCTCAGGAGAGTAAGAGTCATCTCTCCCAATAAATAGGATACTCTTGTCTACCAGATTCAGTATTTCTCCTTCTTGGACAGGCTGCATCAACTGTGACAAATTCTTGCTCTTTGGCTCCCTTTTTCCAGACCACAAGTAGTACATTCCTTTTCGATAGAATATTTTTCTTTGCATATGTTAAAAGATGGATTAGCTATAGCTTTTGTTTCTGTTTCATCAATTGTTTCACAGTTATGAGCTATTTAAGACTAAATAGCTGTGGCTACATTGGTAAGATGTGGCAGTTTCTCATGTCTTTATACTTTATGTTTATCATCTCTTTGGGCAGGTTACTCTGTATGCATTATACAAGACTTCCAAGTTGCTAGAACAACCTTATCAACAAATTGTATGGGGATCACCTCATCATAGCCCCTCATGTATTTAGTGTTCCTGGTACACTAAGGTTCATCTATTCATATTAATTTATGAATCTTAAAATAATCCCCAGACCCCAATTTTTCCTTCCCAACTTGCTCTAAGCTCCTTATTCATTTTTGATGGTATGGTCTATTTCGGCACATTATCTTAGCTCCTAGTCTTTCCCCTAATACACAAGGTTGGGTAAAAAAGAATAGTTCTATTTCTTTGTGTCTTCTGAATTTATCTGTAAGCTTCCATCAGCCCAGTTGAGGAAAAACACACTTCCTTTCCTACTAATAGTCTCAATTCTTGGGGTAACCCTCCTTCTTAATGGTAATGTCAGGATCAATGAGAAAAAGTAGATGCTTTTTGCCTAAGAAACAATAAAGTAGGTGATAATATTTTTGCTTTTAAATCATGGCTTAATTTTTTAGCTTGGGGCTTGGCACTTTCCTATTCTAAGATAATCCCAGACCCATAGTACTTTCTGTGTATTATAAACTTTCTTATTTGCCAAAGCTTAAAAATAGTATATGTGCTAGTACCTTCCTATTTATCTTGGATTTTTTTCTCGTAGTGTCTCATGCTTTTCCTGACTTTCTTGCTACCACATTCTTTATTTTGCTTTTACCCGTAGAGTTGATTGCTTCCTCTTTGGAATGTTCCAACTGCTATTTTCTTCTCTTACCCTTGGCTCTAATTTGTCTGATTTATAATTACATAAAAATGAGCAAGAAAGCAAAACTTACTCCTCTTTAGCTGATTAAAACATGAAAGTAATTTGAGGTTTACATGATAAGTTTTTTCCTTCCAATTACAAAAGAAAATTTAGAAAATGTAGAAAACTAGGAAGAGGAAAATAATCATCCATTTTCTGCCACCTTTACACTTCTTTCGCCTTTTCCCCTATTCATAAACTTTTACATTCTTTAAACTGGTGATTATACTTTGATAACATTTTGATAATTTCTATATGTATTTTAAATAGACTTGGATCATGGCATCAGCTTGGCTAGAAATGCATTTGTATAACTTTAAATAGATCTTTACAGGTGTTAAGTAAATATTTATTAAATGAAATGAATGAATCCTTGCCCCTGTGCCTCAATGTTCCCATTTAAGTGGCAAAAATTAATCTACAAGATGAGTGAAAAATGGCTGTAATACCACATTTTTTTTCCTAGCGAGCACTGCTAGAGAAGAAGCAGAGAAAAAAGCGCCTGGAGCCACTCATGGTACAGCCAAATCCGGAAGCCAGGCTGCGTCGATCAAAGCCAAGAGGTAGTGAGGAGCAAACTCCTTTGGTGGAACCTCATGCCCCACACAGCAATGTCATCCTACATGGTGTGTGTTTAGGCAACATTTCCTCCTTTGCAGGTACAGTTTTCACAAACCTAGAAGAAGGCAGGAGGATTCTCAGATGGGTGAAAGGGACAACAGTAACATTATTACTAAGTACTTTTGTGAATTTTTATAATTACAATCTGGGTCTTTGAGTTAGGATGAAAGCAGTGGTCTGATCTTAAAGTTCATGTCTATCCTATAACTGTTGTTTTGATGCCGAATGATATTAGTCCAGAATGGCGGGTTGGAGGTGCTTACACTCTTGATTATGACATCATGGCAGAGTTAATCATGAAGCCAGGAGTAGGTCAAGAGCATCCATTCTTTCAGTAGGTAGGACCCAAAGGGTCACCTGAGATGGTGATGGGGAGAAGGAAGAGTACGATTAAGGGACTCTAAATCAAGCCCTCTGAGCTTTTGGTTTGGACAGGTCTGAACTTTAGAGAACCTAACTTTTGTTTTTATGGTCTCATTCTTAAGTTTTTAAAGCACAACATCATGTACATTTTACTTCAGTAACAGAGCATGTGAATAAAATGAACACCTGTCCTGAATTACTCTTAAGAAATGTCCTCATGGATGTTAAGGAAGGAAAAATGAAGTAGTTTGGTGGTTCTTAATTCTGATGACATACAGCAAAACCACCCAGCTGAACAGTAGATAACACTTCCTCTTTTCTCTTTAGGCATTGATGGTCCAGCTGCCTTCCCGAGGCCAGATGCTCAAGATTTGGAAACAAAACTTCACGTTCTCTCGGTAGGCCCTTCTGCTGCAGAAGAGAGTACTGAGAGCAGTGCTGGTGGGGAAAGCACTTTGGATACTGCCTCCAAGCCAGATCTTCAGGAGATTCTCCAGAAACATGGTGCGAGCAGGGAACGATTTTAAGGCCAGCAGTCATCTTAGTAATTTATGATCTTGCCCTTCCTTCCTTTCATTATTGGTTAGCAGTCTAGATGACTCACATTGCTTGTAATGGGGCTTATGGCTTTACAGAGTGACAGGATGGGCCTCTTTGACACCTGAGAATTGGTCATTGTCAACAGTAATAGTATTTATCCTATTGCCTGAGAAAAGTAAGATAACTAAGTCAAGTATAAAGAATGAGCATTAGCTGCTATATATGACCATGTCTTTCCTTTTGACATGTTATTTTTAGTTCCTACCCTCTTCCTTTGACAGAGTTGCCACTTAACACCCCTACTCTGCCTCCATTTCACAGTTATATTGATTCAGTGATGAGGGAAAAGAAAAGTAGCCAGCTGAATGGAAAATTGGATCAAAATATGTCTAAGCTAATACTTTTTCCAACAGATCCCACTTTCTGCCAGTTGGAGTTATCCTTCCATAAACAGTCTACATTTCAGAAGTCCCTTGTGGTCTTCTTTCTTTCTTAGGAAAATTAATTTTATAGTGAGAAGAAATCAAGTGTCCCCTTTTCAGATGAGAAGACTTGAAGCTCAATAATGAATAAATATTTATTGGGTGCCTACTTCGAAGTAGGTGGGCATTGCAAGGTCCTGGTATATATGAACCAGGAGATTCTACCACAGAACGGTAGACTGGAGGTACATTCTAACAAATTCATCCATTCCTCTATTTACAAGATGTGATTGCGTATGCTCAGTACTGCCTATCAGGCATTGTGGGCACTTAGGGTCCAGCAGCAAACAAGACTCCTGCCCTCATGGGGAGTCTTTTCTAAGTGAGGCTTCAGGCACAGAAATAGCTATAAGAGCACGGAGAGGGGTACCTAAGCCAGAGCTGAAGGTTTGGGAACCTTCCCAAAGACAGTGACGTCTAAGCTAGAGCTGGACGCGAAAAGAGGAGCTGGAATTCAGAACATGGGAAGAGCTAGGAGTTCAGGATGGCTGGAGCTCTTGAGTTGGGGTGGTGAGATGGAAGGGGAACGCAGAGAGATGGGCCTGGAGAGGTAAGCAGGCTCTTAGTATGTAGGACATTCTAGGCCATATTAGGAATGTGGACTGTGTCTGAGGGAAATAGGAGCCTTTTAGGGGATTTGAAGCAGAGGAGTGAGGTCATCAGGTTTGGGCTGTAGAGAAATTACTCTGGGGGGAGTTTAGGAAGCAGGAAAATTCACTGGGAGGTGGCTGCTGATGGCCTGACCTAGAGTTATCATGTGACGTATTCAAAAGTGAGAAACGAGGAGGAAGAGAATTTTACTGCCAGGGTGATGGGAAGGGACGAGAAAGGCTCGAGAGGAGGTGGCTGACTGAGCTAAGCTGTGAAGGCTGCATGTCATCATGTGCCCTGCTGTCATCTGGGGAGGCAGCTTGAGACCGACATTTGGAAAGTCTTGTATGTCGGCATTCAACATACATTACCTCAATTTAATAATTGTGACAGGACATAGAGGGTTTTATAGATATTAGTCTCTCCATTTCACATATAAGAAAATTAGTTCCCAGAGAGGCTAAGAGCACACTGCTAGTCAGGTGGCAAACTTGGGCAGAAGAAATAACGTGCAAAGGCATCAGTTATAAAAAGCAGGATGTGTTGATGCAAACGGGGGCAGGTGAGAGAGTGCAGGTTGGTGAAGGGGGAGTGGGAAAATGGATTTGAGCGGGCCTGGGGCCACTTGCTTGGTTTTGAATTTCAACTCTGCCACATCTGGGAAAGGGGAAAACAACTTAACTTCCTTTGCCACAGTTTCCCTGTGTATATCAGTGTGATCATGGTACTGTTGCTTTACTACCACTCCTGCGACAGTAGAGGAAAGTGAGAACTAAGGAGGAGTCAGAGCACAGAGAACATTCGGTTACCCCGGTTCATCCAGCTGAAGAGTGGCAGACCTAGACTTTTGCTTCTTCGTCTGGTTCCTTACCCTGTATGTAAATACCAAGCTGTCCCCTTGCCCCATGAAGCAGTCTCCTGGCTGGCAGGATCGCCCTTTCATGGCCACATGGATTGATGCCTGTTCACATCTCAGCAAGTTGCATCTTGCCCATAAAACCCACCAAGTACTCTATTGATTGGGACCTAAGAAGTCATTTTGGCAGATTATGTCCCTAAAGTTGGTCCAAAGTGCTTGTCTTACAAGTTTGGGAGAAATCTTTGATCTCCATCTTAAGACATATATTTATACAAACTGAGTTGTTGGTATAAAAATAGCACTTGAAAAACAGTTCTAAGGGAAGATATCCATGTGATGGTGGGATCCCAAGAGTTTTATGCCTTTTTGCTACCAAAAAAAGTAACATTTTAGAAAACAAAAGAAAAAATGTCCTTCACAAACCAAAGAATTTCTAAAATAATAGCTTATTGAGATGTAATTCACATACCATATAATTCACTCGCTTAAATGGAACAGTTAATCGATTTTTAGTATATTCGTAATTCACATACCATATAATTCACTCACTTAAATGGAACAATTAATCGATTTTTAGTATATTCACAGAGGTCTGCAGCCATCATCAGAATCAATTTTAGAACATTTTCACAACCCCAAAAGGAAACCTCATGACTGTTAGGAATCACTTCCTGTTGCCCACTGACCCCTCCGTTCTAGGTAATTGCCAGTCTTTTATCTTCCGTTGCTGTGGATTTCTCTGCTCTGGGTGTTCTGTATAAATAGCACTTTGTCCTTTATGAATGCCCTCTTTAACTTAGTACATGCATGTTGTAGCGTGTGTCCTACTTCATTCCATTTATTGTTGCATGTCATTCCATTGTGTGGATACGCCACATTTTGTTTGTGTTTTCATCACTTAATGGACATATGGGTTGTTTCCATTTCTGGCCCATAAGAGTAATATTGCTATGAACATTCATATCTAAGTTTTCTGTGGACATAGGTTTTTACTTGAGATTAATTTCTTCACTGGCCTTTGTCTTGTCCTTGAATGTCCTTGAGAAAGGTTAGTACCAGTTTATTTGCAAACTGTGTAAAAATAGATCACAGTTGTCTCTGCTCTGAGATTGAATGTGGACAGGAAATGGTTTGGAGGCAAAAGCCACACTGATTGTTGTTAAGTATAGTGGTAAATTCATGATTTGGGGGCACTTCAACTTTTATATGAGGGATAACTTCACCCCTAAAGACTAAAGAAAAAAGGGAATTTAGTTTTGGTCTTAGCTCTGCATCTTCCTTTTGGACAAATAATTCTCCTTGAGCCCCATACTCTCATGTGTGAATTTGGGTACCATACTTCTTTTATAACAGATACTTTATTTTATGTCTGTGTTCCCTCTTCAGATATGTTCCATAAACAAGTAGGCAATGAAACAAAAAATAAGATTACAAGTATCCTCCTCAAAACTCATATAAATGAGAGGATAAAATGAAAAGATAGTTTTTAATTAAACAGTTTTTTATTTTCTGTAAAAGGTACATCATAAATCCAAGGTGGTAGTATTTCAAACATTCCCAACTCAAATTAGTTAACTAGACTACAGATGAACAAAGTTCAGGAATACAGAAAAGTAACTGAGAGAGAACAATGGATTGATTTTTTTGTCTCGTGGTAAAACATACATAAAAGTTACTATTTTAACCATTTTTACATGTACAGTTTAGTGGCATTAAGAATGTTCACATTGTTGTACAACCATCACCACCATCCATCTCCAGAACTTTTTCATCTTTTCAAAATAAAACTCTAACTCCCATTAAACAGTAACTTCCTTTTCTCCTCTCCACCTGGCCCCTGGTAACCACTATTCTACTTTATGTCTCTATGAATTCGACTATTCTAGCTTTTCATGTAAGTGGAATCATACAGTATTTGTCCTTTTCTGCCTGGCTTTTTTCACTTAGCATAATGTCTTCAAGATCCATCCATGTTGTGACATGTATCAGAACTCCATTCCTTTTTAAAGTTAAATGATACTCCATTGTGTGTATGTACCACAGCTTCTCTCTTCATCAGTTGTTGGATATTTGGGTTGTTTCCACCTTTTGGATACTGGGATTAATGCTGCTCTGATCATTGTGTACCAGTATGTGTTTGAGTCTCTACTTTCAGTTCTTTTGGGTGTGTACCCAGAAATGGAATTGCTGGGTCATAAGGTAATTCTGTATTTAATTTTTTAGGAGCCACCATACTCTTTTCCACAGAGGCTGCACAATTTTACATTACCATCAGCAGTGTGTGAGGATTCCAGTTTCGCCAACACTTTCTGTTTTTTGATAGTAGAAATCCTGATGCTTATGAGGTGGATCTCATTGTGATTTGGATTTGCATTTCCCTAATGTCTAGTGATGTTAGGCATCTTTTCATGTGCTCATGGTCTATTTATGTATCTTCTGGAGAAATGTCTATTCAAGACCTTCACCAGTTTTTGAATTGGGTTGTTTGTTTTGTTGTTGAGTTGTAAGAGCTCTATGTATTCTGGATATTGATTCCCCATCAGACATATGATTTGTAAGTATTTTCTCCCATAGACATAATGTCTTAAAGAGCTAAATAAACAGTGGCAACAGTGGAAAGGGAAAACCAGGGAGGGAGCCAAATGAGAATATAAAGAAAGAATTGTCAAAATTTGGATAAAATAGCCAGGTTTTAGGTTAGGATAGCTTGGAATGTTATAAGCAAGAAAATTTATGTTACCTTTGGTTCAAAGATTTCTTTTTTAAGCCAGCATTGAGTGTTTTTGACAGTTGTCCATTTTC